>NC_072000.2:10941192-11253920 GCF_028885655.2 Pongo abelii | reverse complement strand
TTGTTGCACGGCCCCGCCTGCCCTGAGAGCCGGCGAACTCGGGAGGGAGAGAGGGGGTAGAGAGAGACAGGTGTGTGGGGAAGAAACCGTGTGTGTGTGTCGTGGGGCGGGCTGGATGGCTCGCCAGCCTGGTGAGCAGCGGGGAGCCATCCCCTGCTGTTTCCCTCACGTGTGTGTTGGCCAGTGCGGGGGTGGTTCTCAGCATCAGGGCGCGGTGGGGTTCTCGGTGCCCTCCCCACCGGGGCGGTCATCCTGCCCTGTCCTGCCAGCTCGGCCCCATCCCGCCTGCTCCCATCAGGGCCAGCCAGGTTCCCATCGCTGCCACTGCCACCATTGTTGCCTCTTCAACACCGCACCACCGGGCCCGGCCTGGCCCACTGGCTCTCCCCAGCCTTCTCACTAGGGCGTCTCAAGGATAGGGAGTCAGACGCCTGTCCCCACCTCCTCGTCGGCCCCCGCTGTCCTGGTACCTAGCGCTTTCTGGCTCGGAGGCTTAAGGACCCCTTGAGGGGGTAGCCCGTCCACCTGTGAGTCGGGTGCTGTGGGCCCGCAGGTGAGTCCTTTCAGGAGGGGCCCGCCCCTCCCTCAACTCCCCCACCGACTCCATCTCCCTGGCCGGCCGCGGCCACGCCGCACTTGCGTGTCGCCACTGATGCTGGTGGGGGCTTTACCCGGCGGCCATCGTGCTGTCGCGCATGTGCCGTGCGTGTGGCATTTGCCCCACGCCATGGGGGCAGGAACTCCCGGGTGCCCGTGGGTTGGTGTCAGCATTCTCCCCCCGCCCCGTGGTCGGCACCGCCTCCCTGTGTTGTGAAACCTTCCGACCCCTCTCTGGAGTCTCTTCCCATTGCTGTCTGACTGGCCGGCCTGAGGTAACCCCTCTGGGGGACGTGCTGTGCCAGGAGGGCCTCCCATTGTTGGGAGCACCCTCACCAAATTGACCTTGTATGACTTTTACCGGTGGATCACTCGGCTTCTGCGTTGAGGAAGAATGCATCTAGCTGTGAGAATTAATGTGAATTGCAGGACAAATTGAACATGGACACTTCGAATGCACTTGGGGCCTGGGTTCCTCCTAGGGCTATGCCTGTCTGAGCATCGCTTGCCAATCAATAGCCCCCAGGGGTGCCTCCGGGCTCTTTGGGGTGCATGGCTGGGGGTTCCATGGCAGGGCCCTCCAGGGCCCTCCGTACCACCAAGTGCAGACAGACGACATCCACGCTCCTCTTCCACTGTACCCGCCCCTTCCCCCTCCCCCTGCAGGCCCTGTGTGGTCACTCATTGGGTGGCGTGGGGAAGGGGTCTCCCGGCTGTGAGGAAGAGAGAGACGGCGGTGCTGCCACCCCCGAAAACAGAAAGGGAAGAGAGCCAGCTGGGGACGAGTTCCTGTGGCCCCCACCGCGGTCCAGATTCCTACCTCGGGGGCTCCATCGTGCCTCATGCAGCTCGTGGTGTGGGGTTCATTGGCCCAGGTGGGGCGGAAGGTCCCGTTCCATCTTCGTCGTCGCGCATCATCGGTGGTAGGGGCTTGTTGGGTGGGGAGGAAAGCAAGTAGGAAGGGTCCGCTGGGGAGAGGGTAGGGCAGTGCATCCCAGTCAGCGCGGTTTGACGCCTGCCCCTGGTGGCAGCCTGGTGACCAGCCAACCACTGGTCCAGGGCCCCTCCTCCGCAACACTCTTCAGAGGCAATGTCCTCCATGCCTGCCCACCCCCGCCTGCCCGGCGCATGTTGTGGTGTGTCCGGGGACAGAAGCCCACCAAGTGGCCAGTCTGGCAGAGCTCGTGGCCACGGTCCCAGGGTTCGCTTGCCCCTGGCGGTGACCTGCTGGATGCTGCAGTGTCACCCACCATTGCGCAACCGCCTCCCGCTCTCGGCCGTCTGGTGCTGGGGCCCTGTCAGGAGCTTCCACGTCAGGGTGGGGTGGCGCCGCCACGTCCTTGGACCCGTCCTCCACCTCAATTTAGTACGTAGGCAATCCCATGTAACTTAGCAAAGCTAGCAAGTCCCTAGGCTTGGTGCAGCCACTGTAGGGGTGGCCTCCCTGTAGTGTCATTAACATCAATTGTAATTGGTAGGCAATCACTTAGTTACACATTTCATTACCTGAGTTATACAAATGTGCAAAAAAATACAGTTTTAATAAAAAGGAGTAAAGGATAATATAAGTAATATTTACAATCTCTAGTTGGAAGAGGTAGTGTTTTCTCAGAAATGATGCATTCCTGGAGCAAGGTCATTGTGTGTTTGGTTTGTTAAATATCTATTTCCATTTTGACAAACCACTGGAAAAGCCCAGGGTCACAAGAACTCTCCATGATAATGATCACACAAATGAACACCCATAACACAAAATCAAAACAAGGGTGGTCCAGGATTCACATTAAAGACTCATTACCAAGTTTTGTTAGAAGAGATAAAGGACACAAAGTTACTTTTATGTGATGGAAAACAGAGAGAAAGAGTAAATGGAACAATAAATGTTAAGCAACAAGAGTGAAAACCAAGCTGTGGAAAAAAATGAATGGAAATATTTTGTTTGGTATTGATTTCCTATCCTGATATCAGAAATTATGGGAAAGAACAAAGCACATTTTTTGAGACAAATAGAACATAAAACAAATGAATGTTAAAGACTATTTTACAGTGCTAACAAAACTATCTGTGACTTGTTTTTCCCTTTAAAAATACGATTTTGTACAATTACATTTATATAAATTATTGAAATAAAATTGTAAAGATGGAGAACAGACTATGGGGTTGCCATGGGGAAGGGGTGGAGGAAAGCGTGTCAGAGTGTCAGCAAAGATCGTAAGTTGGAGCCTGGTGGTGAGGCTACAGTTCTGTATCTTGACTGTGGAAGTGGTAGTTACAGAGATCTACACCACATAAAAATGCACAGAACACACACACACACATACACACACAAAAACATGAATGCATACAAGGTGGTTGCAATCTGAGTAAGCTTTCTGAATTGTACCTATGTCAGTTTCCAGGTTTTGATAATGCTCTATGGCTATGTGAGATGTCACCACTGGAATTAGTGAAGAGTACCTAAGACATCCCTGTACATTTTGCAACTTCCTGTGAATCTATAATTATTTCAAACGAAACTTGAAAGTCATAGTAGATTTTCACTTCAAAGAGAAAAAAAACTGAAGATTAATGAAATTGCTGGAGAACATCAAATACTCAATAATCTGTATGAGAGCTGTTTCTGTCCACTCACAGCACAGCTGTCATTTAGTCTTTTCGTGAAGTGCCCTGGAGGACTTGAGCGCCTCTTGGATTGCCAAGGCTGATAGTGTTTATTTGTTACTAACTTTGTACTGGACCCCCAAAAAATGAAAAGTGATTGAATAATCATTTATAATAACAACTAATAATTTTACTTATAAAGAGATAATAGTGGTAACGAATTTAAATATTTAGGGTAAAGAATAGGATCTTCGTAAGACAATACTGGCAAAATTTAAAAATAAAAAATAGGGAATCAGAAACATAAGTAGTTCAGTATTGTGAAAAAATTCTGGATCTGAGAAGCAAAAGAACAGAGATTGCATTGCGTTTCTGCTCCAAACCTGATGAATCACCTTAGGTGTGTTTTGTTTCTGCGCCAAAGCTGCTGAATCACCTTAGGCAATGCATGCCCTTTCTCTGAATCTGTTTTCTTTTCTACAAAATAAAGTGAGCTAGATCATCTCCAAGGTCCCCCAAATATTCACATTTTCGGCTCTACATGAACTTCAGTTGAATTCCTAATTTCAGTGTGAATAATACATGTGTGCTGCCCCACAAGCAGTGTGTCTAAACACTCAAGTTGGTCCTAAAAACTAATTATGAGCAGTTTGGAAATTCTGTTGTAGAATCTGCAAACGGATATTTGTGAGGGCTTTGAAGCATATGGTGAAAAAGGAAATACCTTCACATAAAAACTATAAAGAAGGTTTCTGAGAAACTGGTTTGTGATGTCTGCATTCATCTCACAGAGTTAAACGTTTCATTCCTTTGATCAGTCTGGAAACTCTGTTCTTGTACAATCTGCAAAGTGATATTTGTGAGTACTTTGAAGCCTATGGTGAAAAAGGAAATATCTTCACATAAAAACTAGAAAGGTTTCTGAGAAAGTGCTTTATGATATGTGAATTCATCTCACAGAGTTTAAACTTTCTATTGATTGAGCATTTTGGAAACAGTCTTTTTGAAGAATATGCAAAGGGATATTTGTGAACACTTTGAGGTCTATGGTGAAAAAAGGAAATATCTTCTCATGAAAACTAGACAGAAGCTTTCTGAGACACTTCTGTGTGATGTGTGCACTCATCTCAGAGAGTTGAACCATTCATTTGATTAAGCAGTTTGGAAACAGTCTTTTTGTAGAATATGCAAAGGAATATTTTTGAGTGCTTTGAGGCCTATGGTGAAAAAGGAAATATCTTCACACAAAAAATAGACAGAAAGTTTCTGAGAAACTGTTCTGTAATTTGTGCATTCATCTCACAGAGGTAAATATTTCTTTTCATTTAGCAGATGGGAAACTCTTTTCTTGTAGAATCTTCAAAGGGATATTTGTGAGCAGTTTGAGGCCTATGGTGAAAAAGGAAATATCATCGCATATAAACTTGACAGAAGTTTCTGAGAAACTTCTTGGCTATGTGTGCATTCATCTCACAGAGTTGAACCATTCTTTTGACTGAGCACTTTGGAAACAGTATTTTTTTAGAATCGGCAAAGGGATATTTGTCAACTCTATGAGACCTACGGTGAAAAAGGAAATATCTTCAATAAAAACTATAAAGAATGTTTCCGAGAAGCTGTTTTGCAAGGTGTGCATTCAACTCACAGAGATAAAAGTTTCCATTCTTCGATGAGTCTGGAAACTCTGTTCTTGTAAAATCTGCAAAGGGATATTTGTGAGTGGCTTGAGACCTATGGTGAAAAAGGAAATATCTTCACCTAAAAACTAGATAGAAGATTTCAGAGAAACTTCTTTGTGATATGTGCATTCATCTCACAGAGTTGAAGCATTCTTTTGATTGAGAAGTTTGGAAACAGTCTTTTCAGAGAATCTGCAAAGGGATATTTTGAACGCTTTGATAGGTATGGTGAAAAGGGAAATATCTTCACATAAAAACTGGACAGAAGCATTCTGATAAACTTTTTTGTGATGTGACCATTCATCTCACAGAGATGAAACTTTCTTTCAATTGAGCAGTTTGGAAAGAGTCCTTTTCTGGAATCTGCAGAGGGATATTTGTGAACCCTTTATGGCCTAAGGTGAAATAGGAAATATATTCACATAAAAACTAGACAGAAGCATTATGAGAAACTTCTTTGTGAAGTGTGCTTTCATCTCACAGAGTTTACCCTCTCTTTTGATTGAGGAGTTTGGAAACAGTCTTTTTGTAGAATATGCAAATGGATATTTGGAGCGCTTTGAGGCCTATGGTGAAAAAGGAAATACCTTCACATAAAAACTAGAAAGCAACATTCTATTAAACTTCTTTGTGATGGGTGCTTTCATCTCACAGAGTTGAACCTTTCTATTCATTGAGGAGTTTAGAAACCATCTTTTTGCAGAATCTGCAAATGAATACTTGGAGCAGTTTGAGGCCTTGGTGAGAAAGGAAATATCTTCACAGAAAATCTAGACAGAAGCATTCTGAGAAACTTCTTGGTGATGTGTGCATTTACCACACAGAGTTGAACCTTTCTTTTGATTGAACAGTTTGGAAATAGTCTTTTTGTAGTATCTCCAGAGGGATGTTTGTGAGTGGCTTGAGGCCTATGGTGAAAAAGGAAATATCTTCACATAAAAACTAGACAGAAGCTTTCTGATAAACTTCTTTGTGATGTGTGAATTCATCTCACAGTGTTGAACCTTTCATTGGATTGAGCAGTTTGGAAACAATACTTTTGTAGAATCTTCAAAGGTATATTTCTGAGCCCATTGAGGCCCATGGTGAAATATGAAATATCTTTCCATAAAAACTAGACAGAAGGTTTCTAAGAAACTTCTTTGTGATGTGTGTTTCCATCTCACAGAGTTGAAGCTTTCTTTTGATTGAGAAGTTTGGAAATACTCCTTTTGTAGAATCTGCAAATGGATATTTGCAGCGCTTTGAGGCCCATGATAAAAAAGGAAATATCTTCACATAACAACTAAATGGAAGCTTTCTGACAAACTTTTTTGTGATGTGGGCGTTCATCTCACAGAGTTGAACCATTCTTTTGATTGAGCAGTTCGAAACAGTCTTTTCATAAAATCCGCAAATGGATATTTGGAGAGGTTTTAGGCCTAAGGTGAAAAAGGAAACTTCTTCACATAAAAACTAGACAGAAGCATTCTGATAAAATTCTTTGTGATGAGAGCTTTCATCTCACAGAGTTCAACCTTTCTTTTCATTGAGTAGTTTGGAAACAGTCTTTTTGTAGAATCTGCTAAGGGATATTTATTTGCCGTTTTAGGCATGTGGTGAAAAAGGAAATACCTTCACATAAAAACTAGACAGAAGCATTTTGAGAAACCTCTTTGTGATGTTTGAATTTATCTCACAGAGCTGAACCTTTCTTTTGATTGAGCAGTTTGGAAACAGTCTTTTTGTACAATCTGCAAAGGGATATTTCTGAGCCATTTGAAGCCTATGGTGAAAAAGAAATATCTTCCCATAAAAACTACACAGAAGCATTCGTAGAGACTACTTTGAGATGTGTCCATTTATCCCACAGAGTTGAAACTTGCTTTTGATTGAGCAGTTTGGTAACAGTATTTTTGTAGCATCTGCAAATGTATATTTGTGAGCCATTTATGGCTTATGATGAAATAGGAAATATCTTCACATAAAAACTAAACAGTGGCTTTCTGAGAAACTTCTCTGGGATGTGTGCTTTCATCTCACAGAGTTGAACATTTCCTTCGATTGAGCAGATTGGAAATAGTCTTTTTGTACAATCTGCAAATGGATATTTGGAGCGCTTTGAGGCCTATGTTGAAAAAGGAAATATCACATAAAAATTAGATGGTAGCATTCTGAGGAACTTCTTTGTGATGTTTGCATTCATCTCACACAGTTGAACATTTCTTTGATTGAGTATTTGGAAACAGTCTTTTTGTAAAATCTACAAAGGGATAATTGTGAACCCTTTGAGGCCTATGGTGAAGTAGGAAATATCTTCATATAAAAACTACACAGAAATATTCTCAGAAACCATTTTGTGATTGGTTCATTCATCTCACAGAGTTGAAGCTTTCTTTTGCTAGAGCAGTTTGGAAACAGTCCTTTGTAGAATCCCCAAAGAGATAATTCTGAGCCCATTGAGGCTTTTGGTGATATAGGAAATATCTTCACATAAAAGCTAGACAGAAGCTTCCTGAGAAACTTATTTTAAATGAGTGCTTTCATCTCAAAGAATTGAGCGTTTCTCTTGACTCAACAGTTTGGAAACACTCTTTTTGCAGAATCTGCAAATGGATAATTGGAGTGCTTTGAGGCTTATGGTGAAAAAGGAAATAGCTTCACATAAAAACTAAACAGAAGCTTTCTGAGAAACTTCTTTGTAATGCATGCATTCATCTCACAGCGTTGAAACTTTCTTTTGATTGAGCAGTTTGTAAGCATCTTTTCGAAGAATCTGCAAATGGATAATAGTAGTACTTTGACGCCTGTGGTGAAAAAGGAAATATCTTCTCAAAAAAACTAGAAAGATGCATTCTGAGAAACTTCTCTGTGATGTGTGCTTTCACCTCAGAGTTGAGCCTTTCTTTTCATTGAGCAATTTGGAAACAGTCTTTTTGTAGAATCTGCAAATGGGCATTTGGAGCACTTTGAGGCATATGGTGAAAAAGGAAATAACTTTACATAAAAACTAGACAGTAGCATTCTGAGAAACATCTCTGTGATGTGTGCATTCATCTCATAGAGGTGAACCTTTCTTTGATTGAGCAGTTTGGAAACAGTCCTTTTGTAGAATCTGCAAAGGGATATTTCTGAGCCTATTGAAGCCTATGGTGAAAAAGAAATATCTTCACATAAAAACTAGACAGAAGCATTCTGATAAACTTTTTTGTGATGTGACCATTCATCTCACAGAGATGAAATTTCTTTGGATTGAGCAGTTTGGAAAAAGTCTTATTGTAGAATCTGCAAAAAATATTTGTGAGCCCTACATGGCCCATGGTTAAATAGGAAATATCTTCACATAAAAACTAGAGAGAATCCTTCTGAGAAACTTTTTTGTGATGTGACCATTCATCTCACAGAGATGAAACTTTCTTTGGATTGAGCAGTTTGGAAAAAGTCTTTTTGTAGAATCTGCAAAAAATATTTGTGAGCCCTACATGGCCCAGGGTGAAATAGGAAATATCTTCACATAAAAACTAGACAGAATCCTTCTGAGAAACCTTTTTGTGACGTGTGCTTTGGTGTCAGGAGTTGAACCTTTCTTTTGATTGGGCAGTTTGGAAACACTCTTTTTGTAGAACCTGCAAATGGGTATTTGGAGCGCTTTGAGGCCCATGGTGAAAAAGGAACTATCTTCACAGAAAAACTGGACAGATGCATTCTGAGAAACTTCTTTGTGATGTGTGCATTCATCTCACAGATTTGAATCTTTCTTTGGATTCAGCAGTTTTCTAAACAGTCCTTTTGTAGAATCTGCAAAGGGATATTTCTGAGCCCATTGAGGCCTATGGTGAAAAAGGAAATATCTTCAAATAAAAAGAAAACAGAAGCTTTCTGAGAAACTTCTATGTGATGTGTGCATTCATCTCACAGTGTTGGAACTTTCTTTTCATTCAGCAGTTTGGAAACAGTCTTTTTGTAAAATCTGCAAACGGATATTTGTGAGCCCTTTACACCCAGTGATGAAATAGGAAATACTTTCACATAAAAACAAGACAGCATCTTTTTGAGAAAATGCTTTATGATGTGTGCACTCATCTCACAGAGTTGAACCTTTCTTTTGTATGAGCAGTATGGAAACAGTCTTTTTTTTAGAATATGCAAACGGATATTTGTGAGCCCTTTACACCCAGTGATGGAATAGGAAATACTTTCACATAAAAACAAGACAGCATCTTTTTGAGAAAATGCTTTATGATGTGTGCTTTCATCTCATAGAGTTGAACTTTTCTTTTGATTGAACAGTTTGGAAAGAGTATTTTTGTAAAATCCACAAATGTATATTTGCAGCGCTTTTAGGTCTATGGTAAAAATGGAAATATCTTCACAAAAACACTAAAAAGGAGCTTTCTGAGAACTTTCTTTGTGATGCGTGGATTCATATCACAGAGCTGAAGCTTTCTTTTGATTGAACAGATTGGTAACAGCCTTTTTTTTACAATCTGCAAATGGATATTTCTGAGCCATTTGATAAAGAATTCTTTTCTTTGAAAAAGAATTATCTTCACATAAAAACTAGACAGAATCATTCTGAGAAACTTCTTTGTGATGTGTGCATTCATCTCACAGAGTTGAACGTTTCTTCTCATGAAGCAGTTTGGAAACAGTCTTTTTGTAGTATCTGCAGAGAGAGATTTGTGAGTGGTTTAAGGACTATGGTGAAAAAGGAAATATCTTCACATAAAAACTAGACAGAAGTATTCTGAGAAACTTGTTTTTTATATGTGCATTCATCTCACAGAGACGAATCTTTCTTTTCATTGAACAGTTTGGACACAGTCTTTTTGTACAATCTGCAAAGGGATATTTCTGAGTGATTTGAGGCCTATGGTGAAAAAGTAATATCTTCACAGAAAAACTAGACAGAAGTATTCTGAGAAACTTCTTTTTTATTTGTGCATTCAACTCACAGAGTTGAAACTTTCTTTTCATTGAGGAGTTCGAGAACACGCTTTTTGTAGAATCTGAAAGGGATATTTGTGAGTCCATTGAGGCCTGTGGTGAAATAGGAAATATCCTCACATAAAAACTAGACAGAAACTTTCTGATAAACTTCTTTGTGATGTGTGCTTTCATCTCACAGAGTTGAACCTTTCTTTTGATTGAGCAGTTTGGAAGCAGTCTTTTTGTGGAATCTGCAAATGGATGTTTGGAGTGCTTTGAGACCTATGGTGGAAAAGTAAATATCTTCACATTAAAACTAGACAGAAACATTCTGAGAAACTTCTGTGTGACGTGTGCATTCATCTCACGTTGTTGAGCCTAAATTTTGATTTAGCAGATTGGAAACAGTCCTTTTGTTGTATCTGCAGAGGGATATTTGTGAGCAGTTTGAGGCCTATGGTGAAAAAGAAAATACCTTCACATAAAAACTAGACAAAAGCATTCTGGGAAACTTCTCAGTGATGTGTGCATTCAACTCATAGAGGTGAACCTTTCATTAGATTGAACAGTTTGGACACCGTCCTTTTTCAGAATCTGCAAAGGGATGTTTCTGAGCCTACTGAGGCCTAGGGTGAAAAAGAAATAACTTCACATAAAAACTGGATAGATGCATTCTGAGAAACTTCTTTGTGATGTGTCCATTCATCTCACAGAGTTGAAATTTTCTTTGAATTGAGCAGTCTGGAAACAGTCTTTCTGAAGAATCTGCAAAAAATATTTTTGAGCCCTTTATGGCCTACGGTGAAATAGGAAATATCTTCACATAAAAACTAGACAGAAGCTTTCTGAGAAACTACTTCATGATGTGTGCTTTCATCGCACAGAGTTGAACCTTTCTTTTCAATGAGCAGTTTGGAAACACTCTTTTTGTAGAGTCTGTAAATGGATATTTGGAGCACTTTGAGACCTATGGTGAAAAAGGAAATACCTTCACATAAAAACCAGACAGGAGCATTTTGAGAAACTTCTTTGTGATGGGTGTAATCATCTCACAGAGTTGAACATTTCTTTGGATGCAGCAGTTTGGAAACAGTCTTTTTGTAGTATCTGCAGAGGGATATTCATGAGCAGTTTACGGCCTACGGTTAAAAAGGATATATCTCCTCAAAAAAACTCGACAGATCCATTCTGAGAAACTTCTTTGAGATGTATGCATTCATCTCACAGAGTTGAACTTTTCTATGGATTGAGCAGTTTTCTAAACAGTCCTTTTTTAGAATCTGCAAAGGGATATATCTGAGCCCATTGAGGCCTATGGTGAAAAAGGAAATATCTTCACATAAGGGCTAAACAGAAGCTTTCTGAGAAACTTCTTTGTGATGTATGCATTCATCCCACAGTGTTGAAACTTTCTTTTGGTTGAGCAGTTTGGAAACAGTCTTTTTGTACAATCTGCAAAGGGATATTTCTGAACTATTTGAGGCCTATGGTGAAAGAGAAATATCTTCACATAAAAGCTAGACAAAATCATTCTGAGGAACTTCTTTGTGATGTGTGCATTCATCACAGATTTATGAACCTCTCCTTTGATTGAGCAGTTTGGAAACAGTCTTTTTTTAAAATATGCAAAAGGATATTTGTGAGCCCTTTCAGGCCTATGGTGAAATATGGAATATCTTCACATAAAAACGAGACAGAAGCTTTCTGAAAAACTTCTCTGTGATATGTGCTTTCATCTCAAGAGTTGAACTTTTCTTTTGATTGAGCAGGTTGGAAACAGTCTTTTTGTAGAATCTGCAAATGGATATTTGCAGCATTTTAAGCCTATGGTGAACAGGAAATAACTTCACATAAAAACCAGACAGAAGCATTCTGAGAAACGTCTTTGTGATGTGTGCATTCATGTCACAGGATTGAAACTTTCCTTGGATTAAGCAGTTTGGAAAGAGTCCTTTTGTAGAATCTGCAAAGGGATATTTGTGAGCCCATTGAGGTCAATGGTGAAATAGGAAATATCTTCACATAAAAACTAGACAGAAGCTTTCTGAAAATCTTCTTTGTGCTGTGTGCTTTCATCTCACAGATTTGAACCTCTCTTTTGATTGAGCAGTTTGGAAACACTCTTTTCGTAGAACCTGAAAACGGATCTGCACATAAAAACTAGACAGAAACTTTCTGAGAAACTTCTTTGTGATGCGCGCTTTCTTCTCAGATTTGGATTCCTTCTCATTGAGCAGTTTGGCAATAAGTCATTTTGTAGAATCTACAAAGGGATATATGTGAGCGGTTTGAGGCCTATGGTGAGAAAGTAAATATCTTCACATAAAACCGAGACAGAAGCGTTTTGAGAAAACTCTTTGTGATGTTTGCATTCATCTTACTGAGTTGAACCTTTCTGTTCATTGAGCAGTGTGGAAACATACTTTTTGTGCAATCTGCAAAGGAATATTTGTTTGCGGTTTGAGACCTAGGTTGAAAAAGTAATATCTTCACATAAAAACAAGACAGAAGCATTCTGAGAAAATAATTTTTTATGTGTGCATTCAACTCACAGAGTTTAACCTTTCTTTTGATGAAGCAGTTCGGAAACAGTTTTTTGTAGAATCTGAAAAGGGATAATTTTGATCCCATTGAAGCCTAAGGTGAAATAGGAAATATCTTCACATAAAAACTAGACAGAAACTTTCGGAGAAACTCCTTTGTGACGTGGGCTTTCATCTCACAGATTTGAACCTTTATTTTGATTGAGCAGTTTGGAAAGGGTCCTTTTATAGTATCTGCAGAGGGCTATTAGTGAGTAGACTGACGCCTATAGTGAAAAGGAAATGGCTTCTCAAAAAACTAGACAGAAGCATTCTGAGAAACTTCTTTGTAATGTGTGCATTCATCTCACAGAGTTAAACCTTTCTTTTCTATGAGCTGTTTGGAAACACTCTTTTATGTAGCATCTGCAGGGGTATACTTCTGAGCCCATTGAAGCCTATTTTGAATTATGAATTATCTTCACAAAAAACTAGATGGAAGGTTTCTAAGAAACTTCTTTGTGATGTGTGCTTTCATATCACAGAGAGGAACCTTTCTTTTGATTGAGCAGATTGGAAACACTCTTTTTGTAGAATCTGCAAGTGGATATTTGGAGGGCTTTGAAGCCCACGGTGAAAAAGGAAATATCTTCACGTAAAAACTAAACATAAGTTTTCTGAGAATTTTCTTTGGGATGTGTGCATTCATTTCACAGAGTTGAACCACTCTTTTGATTGAGTAATTTGGAAACAGTCTTTTCATAGAATCTGCAAATGGATATTTGGAGTGCTTTGAGGCCTATGGTGAAAAAGGAAACTTCTTCACATAAAACTAGACAAAAGCATTCTGAGAAACCTCTTTGTGATGTGTGCTTTCATCTCACAGAGTTTAACCTTTCTTTTCATTGAGCAGTTTGGAAACTCTCTTTTTGTAGTATCTGCAAAGGGATATTTGTGAGCGGTTTGAGGCCTATGGTGAAAAAGGAAATACCCTCACATAAAAACCAGACAGAAGCTTTTTGAGAAACCTCTTTGTGATGTTTGCATTCATCTCCCAGAGTTGAATCTTCCTTTTCATTGAGCTGTTTAGAAACAGTCTTTTTGCACAATCTGTAAAGGGATATTTCTGAGTGGTTTGAGACCTATGGTGAAAAAGAAATATCTTTACACAAAAATCAGACAGAAGCATTCCGAGAAACTTCTTTGTTATGTGTGCATTCATTCCACAGAGTTGAAACTTTCATTTCATTCAGTAGTTCGGAAACAGTCTTTTCATAGAACGTGCAAAGGGATATTTCTGAGCCCTTTGAGGCCTATGGTGAAATAGGAAATATCTTCACATAAAAACCAGACAGAAGCTTTTTGGGAAACTTCTTTGTGATGCGTGCTTTCATCTCACAGAGTTGAACCTTTTTTTTGATTGAGCAGTTTGGAAACAGTCCTTTTGTCATATCTGCAAAGGGATATTTCTGAGCCCTTTGAGTCCTATAGTGAAATACGAAATATCTTCACATAATAACTAAACAGAAGCATTCTGAGAAACTTCTTTGTAATGTGTGCTTTCATTTCACAGAGTTGAACCTTTCTTTTGATTGAGCAGTTTGTAAAAACTCTTTTTGTAGAATCTGTAAATGGATATTTGGAGCACTTTGAGGCATAATGTGAAAAAGGAAGTATCGGCACCTAAAAACTAGACAGAAACTTTTTGAGAAACTTCTTTGTGATGCATGCTTTCATCTCACAGACTTGGACATTTCTTTTCATTGAGCAGTTTGAGATAAAATCATTGTGTAGAATCTGCAAAGGTATATTTGTGAGCGGTTTGAGGCCCATGGTGAAAAAACTAAATATATTCACATAAAAACCCGACACAAGGTTTTTGAGATAACTCTTTGTGATGTTTGCATTAATATCAAAGAGTTGAACCTTTCTGTTCATTGAGGAGTTCTGAAACATTCTTTTTGTGCAATCTGCAAAGGAATATTTCTGAGTGTTTTCAGTCCTGTGGTGAAAAAGAAATATCTTCACATAAAAATTAGACAGAAGCATTCTGAAAAACTTCTTTTTCATCTGTGTTTTCATCTCACAGAGTTGAACCTTTCTTTTCATTGAGCAGTTTGGAAACAGTCTTTTTGTAGAATCTGCAAAGGGATATTTGTGATCCCTTTGAGGCCTACAGAGAAATAGGAAATATCTTCACATAAATACTAGACAAAAGCTTTCTGGGAAACTTCTTTGTGATGTGTGCTTTCATCCTACAGAGTTGAACCTTTCTTTTGATTGATCACTTTGGAAACAGTCTTTTTGAAGAATATACAAATGGATATTTGGAGAGCTTTGAGGCCTACGGTCAAAAAGGAAATATATTCACATAAAACTTCTCCCTTTGCAGATTCCACAAAACTTCCTTGAGAACTTTGGTGAAATAGGAAATATCTTCACATAAAAACTAGACAGAAGCATTTTGAGAAACCTCTTTGTGATGTGTGCATTCATCTCATAGAGTTGAATTTTTCTTTTGAGTGGGCAGTTTGGAAACAATCTTTTTGTAGAATCTGCAAAAAGATAGTTTTCAGCCCTTTGAGGACTTTCATGAAATAGGATACATCTTCACATAAAAACCAGACAGAAGCACTTTGAGAAACTTCTTTGTGATGTGTGCATTAGTCCCATAGAGTTGAACCTTTCTTTTGGTTTATCAGTTTGGAAACCATCTTTTTGTAGAATCTGCAAAGGGATAGTTTTGAGCCCTTTGAGGACTATGGTGAAATAGGAAATATCTTCAAATAGAAACTGTGTAGAAGCATTCCGAGAAACGTTTTTGTGATGTGTGCATTTATCTCAAAGGGTTGAACCTTTCTTTTGATTGAGCAGTTGGAAACAGTATTTTTGTAGAAGCTGCAAAGGGATATATGTGAGCCCATTGAGGCCCACAGTGGAATAGGAAATATCTTCACATAAAAACAAGACAGAAGTTTTATGAAAAACAGCTTTGTTTTGTGTGCTTTGTTATGTGTGCTTTCATCTCACAGAGTTGAACCTTTCTTTTGATTGAGAAGTTGGGAAACAGTCTGTTCTTGGAATCTGCAAAGGGATATTTTTATTTATTTATTTATTTTTATATTTATTTTTATTTTTATTTTATTATTATTATACTTTAAGTTTTAGGGTACATGTGCACAATGTGCAGGTTAGTTACATATGTATATATGTGCCATGCTGGTGTGTTGCACCCATTAACTTGTCATTTAGCATTAAGTATATCTCCTAATGCTACCCCTCCCCCCTCTCACAACCCACAACAGTCCCCAGAGTGTGATATTCCCCTTCCTGTGTCCATGTGTTCTCATTGTTCAATTCCCACCTATGTGTGAGAATATGCGGTGTTTGGTTTTTTGTTCTTGCAATAGTTTACTGAGAAAGATGATTTCCAATTTCATCCATGTCCCTACAAAGACATGAACTCATCATTTTTTATGGCTGCATAGCTTCAAAGAGAATAAAATACCTAGGAATCCAACTTACAAGGGACATGAAGGACTTCTTCAAGGAGAACTACAAGCCACTGCTCAATGAAATAAAAGAGGATACAAAGAAATGTAAGAACATTCCTTGCTCATGGGTAGGAAGAATCAATATCGTGAAAATGGCCACATTGCACAAGGTAATTTATAGATTCAATGCCATCCCCATCAAGCTACCAATGAATTTCTTCACAGAATTGCAAAGGGATATTTGAGAGTCCTTTGAGGCCTATGGTGAAACAGAAAATATCTTCATATATAAAATAGACAGAGGCTTTCTGAGAAACTTCTTTGTGGTGTGTTCTTTCATTTCAGAGAGATGAACCATTCTTTTGACTGAGCAGTTTGGAAACAGTCTTTTCATATAATCTGCAAATGGATATTTGGTGCGCTTTCAGGCCTACGGTGAAAAAGGAAATATCTCCACATGAAAACCAGACAGACGTTTTCTGAGTAATTTTTTTGTGATGTTTGCATTCACCTCACAGAGTTGAACCTTTCTTTTCATTGAGCAGTTAGGAAATAGTGTTTTTGTTCAATATGCAAAGGGATATTTCTGAGCGGTTTGAGCCCTATGGTGAAAAAGAAATATCATCACATAAAAACTAGACAGAAGCATTCTGAGACACTTATTTGTGATGTGTTCATTCATCTCACAGAGTTGAAACTTTCTTTAGATAGACGAGCTTGGAAACACTCTTTTTATAAAATCTGCAAAGGGATATTTATGAGCACTTTGAGGCTTACAGTGAAATGGGAAATATCTTCACATAAAAACTAGACAGAAGCATTCTCATAAACCTCTTTGTGAAGCGTGCACTCATCTCACAGAGTAAAAACTTTCTTTTGACTGAGCAGTTTGCAAACAGTCTTTTTGTAGAATACGCAAAGGGATATCTGTGAAACCATTGAGGCCTATGGTGAAATAGGAAATATCTTCACATAAAAACTAGACAGAAGTTTTCTGAGAAACTTCTTTGGGATGTGTGCTTTCATCTCACACAGTTGAACCTTTCTTTTGATTGAGCAGTTGGGAAACTGTTTTTTATAGAATCTGGAAAGGGATATTTGTGAGCCCTTTGAGGTCTATGGTGAAACAGGAAATATCTTCACATAAAAACTAGACAGAAGCTTTCTGAGAAACTTCTTTGTTATTTGTTCTTTCATCTCACAGAGATGAACCTTTCTTTTTATTGAGCATTTTGGAAACAGTCTTTTTGTAGAGTCTGCAAATGGATATTTGGAGGGCGTTGAGCCAAGGGTGAAATAGCAACTGGCTTCACATAAAAACTAGACCGAAGCTTTCTGAGAACCTTTTCTGTGATGTGTGCATTCATCACACAGTTGAACTTTCCTTTGATTTAGCAGTTTGGAAACAGTATTTTTGTAGAATCTGCAAGTGGATATTTGCAGTGCTTTGAGGCCCATGTTGAAAAAGAAATATCTTCCATAAAAATTAGACAGAAAATTTCTAAGAAAACTCTTTGTGATGTGTTCATTCACCTCACAGAGTTGAACTTTTCTTCTGATTGAGCAGTTTTGACAAACTCTTTTTGTAGAATCTGCAAGTGGTTATTTGTGTTGCTTTTAGCCCTATGTTGGAAAAGGAAATATCTCCCCATAAAAACTGGACAGAAGGATTCTGAGAAACTTCTTTGTGATGTGTGCATTCAACTCACAGAGTTGATCCTTTCTTTTGATTGAGCAGTTTTGAAACACTATTTTTGTAGAATCTGTAAGTAGATATATGGAGCGCTTTGCAGCCTAGAGTGGAAAAGGAAATATCTTCACATAAAAACTACACAGAAGCATTCTGAGAAACTTCTTTGTGATGTGTGCATTCATCTCACCGAGTTCAAACTTTCTTTTGATTGACCAGTTTTGAAATACTCTTTTTGTAGAATCTGTAAGTGGATATTTGTGGCGATTTGAGGCCTAGGTTGGAAAAGGAAATATCCTCATATAAAAACTAGACAGAAGCATTCTGAAAAACTTCTTAGTGATGTGTGTATTCATCTCAGAGAGTTGAACTACATTTTTGATTGAGCAGTTTGGAAACAGTCTTTTTGTAATATCTGCATGTGGATATTTGGAGCACTTTGATGCCTATGGTGGAAAAGGAAATACCTTAACATAAAAATTAGACAGAAGCATTCTGAGAAACTTATTTGTGATGTTTGCATTCATCTCACATAGTTGAACCTTTCCTTTGATTGAGCAGTTTTGAAACACTCTTTTTGTAGAATCTGCAAGTGGATATTTGGAGCGCTGTGAGGCCTATGGTGGAAAAGGACATATCTTCACATAAGAACTGTAAAGCAGGTTTCCTAAAAACAACCTTGTGATGTGTGCATTCATCTCACAGAGGTAAGTGGTTTCTTTTCTCTGATCAGCTGGAAATTCTGTTCTTATAAAATCTGAAAAAGGGTATTTTTGGGCACTTTGAGGCCTGTGTTGACAAAGGAAATATTTTCACATACAAAGTATAAAGAAGGTTTCTGAGATACTTCTTTGTGATTTGTGCATTCATCTCACAGAGTTGAATCTCTCTTTTGATTCATCAGTTTGGAAATGGTATTTTTGCAGAATCTGCAAAGATATTTGTGAGCATTTTGAGGCCTATGCAGAAAAAGAAGTATCTTCACAGAAAAGTATAAAGAAGTTTTCTGAGAAACTGTTCTTTGAGTCTGTGTTCATCTCACAGAGGTAAACAATTCTTTTCTTTGATCAGTTGGGAAACTCTGTTGTTTTAGAATCTGCTAAGGGATATTTGTGAGTGCATAAAACCCTATGGAGGAAAAGGAATTGTCTTCACATAAAAACTAGACAGAAGCCTACTGAGAAACTGCTTGGTGATGTGTACATTCATCTCACAGAATTGAAACTTTCTTTTGATTGAGCCGTTTGGAAACGTCTTTTTGTGGAATATGTAAAGGGATATTTCTGAGCAGTTTGAGGCCCATGGTGAAAGAGAAAATATCTTCACATAAAAACTAGACTAAAGAATTTGAGAAACTTCTTTGTGATGTATGCATTCATCTCACAGGGTTCAACAATTCTTTTGATTGAGCAGTTGGAAAACCATCTTTTTGTAGAATCTGCAAAGTATATTTGTGAGCCCTTTGAGGTCTATGATTAAAGGGAAATATTTCCACATAAAAACTATAAAGAAGGTTTGTGAGAAACTTCTTTGAATATTTCTGAGAAATTGCTTTGTGATATGTGCTTTCATCTCACAGAGGTAACCATTTCTCTTCATTGAGCAGATTCTGTTCTTGTAAAATCTGCAAAGGGATATTTGTCAGCGCTTTGAGGCGTATGGTGAAAAAGTAATTATCTTCACGTAAAAACTAGACAGAAGCTTTCTGTGAAACATCTTGGAGATGTGAGAATTCATCTCACAGAGTTGAAACATTCTTTTGATTGAGCAGTTTGTAAACAGTATTTTGGTAGAATCTGCAAAGGGATATTTGTGATGCTTTGAAGCCTATGGTGAAAAAGGAAATATTTTCACATGAAAACTAGAGAGAAGCTTTCTCAGAAACCTCTTTGTGATGTGTGCATTCATCTCACAGATTTGAAACATTCTTTGGATTGAGCAATTTGGAAACTGTATTTTTGTAGAATCTGTAAAGGCATATTTTTGAGAGCTTTGAGGCCTATGATGAAATAGGAAATATCTTCACATAAAAGCTAGACAGAAGCTTTCCAAGAAACTTCTTTGTGATGTGTGGATTCATCTCATAGAGTTCAACCATTCTTTTGATTGAACAGTTTGGAAACAGTCTTTTTGTAGAATCTGCAAAAGGATATTTATGAGTGCTTTGAGGCCTATGGTGAAAAAGGAAATATATTCACATAAAAAGTATAAACAAGGATTCTCATAAACAGCTTTGTGATGTATGCATTCATCTCACAGAGGTAAACGTTTCTTTTCTCTGGTCAGTCTGGAAACTGTTCTTGTAGAGTCTGCAAAGGGATATTTGTGAGTGCTTTGAGGCCTATGGGGAAAAAGGAAATATCTTCACATAAAAATTAAAGAGAGGCTTTCTGAGAAACCTCTTTGTGATGTGGGCATTCAACTCACAAAGATGAAACTTACTTTTGATTGAGCAGTATGGAAACGGTCTGTTTGTGGAATCTGCAAAGGGATATTTATGAGCACTTTGAGGCCAATGGTGAAAAAGGAAATATATTCACATAAAAGGTATAAAGAAGGTTTCTTAGAAACAGCTTTGCGATGTGTGCATTGATCTCAAAGAGGTAAACGTTTATTTTCTCTGATCAGTCTGGAAACTCTGTTCTTGAGAATCTGCAAAGGGATATTTGTGAGTGCTTTGAGGCCTATGGTGAAAAAGGAAATATCTTCACATAAAAACTGGACAGAAGTTTTCTTAGTGGCTTCTTTGTGATGTGTGCAATCATCTCACAGAGTTGAACCATTCTTTTGTTTGGGCAATCTGGAAACAGTCTTTTTGTAGAATCTGCAAGGAATATTTTTCAGGACTTTGTGTGCTATGGTGAAAAAGGAAATAACTTCACATAAAAAATGGACAGAAGATCCCTGAGAAACCTCTTTGTGATGTGTGCATCCATCTCACAGAGTCCAAATATTTATTTGATTGAACAGTTAGGAAGCAGTCTTTTTGCAGAATCTGCAAAGGGATATTGCTGAGCACTTTGAGGCCTATGGTGAAAAAGGAAATATCTTCACATAAAAATTATAAAGAAGGTTTCTGAGAAACTTCTTCGAGATGTATGCATTCATCTCACGGAATTGAACTATTTTTTTGATGGAACAGTTTGGAAACAATCTTTTTGTGGAATCTGCAAAGGGATATTTTTGAGCGCTTTGAGTCCTAGGCAGAAAAAAGAAATATCATCACATAAAAAGTATAAAGAAGGTTTCTGAGAAACAGTTTTCTGACGTGTGCATTCATCTCACAGAGAAAAACCTTTGTTTTCTTTGATCAGTCCATAAATTCTGTTCTTGTAGAATCTGCTAAGGGATATTTGTGATCAGATGGAGGCCTATGGTGAAAAAGTAAATGTCTTCTTATAAAAATTAGACAGAAGCCTCCTGTGAAACTTCTTAGTGATGTGTGCATTCATCTCACAGAGTTGAAACTTTCTTTTCATTGAGCCATTTGGAAACCGTCTTTTTGTAGAACCTGCAAATGGATATTTGGAGCACTTTGAGGCCTATGGTGAAAAAGGAAATATATTCACATAAAAACTAGACTGAAGGTTTCTGAGAAACTTCTTTGAGATGTGTGCATTCATCTCACAAAGTTCAATAATTCTTTTTATTGAGCAGTTTGGAAACGGCCTTTTTGTAGAATCTGCAAAGAGATATTTGTGAGGGCTTTGAGGCCTATGGTGAAAAAGGAAATACCTTCATAGAAAAACTATAAAGATGGTTTCTGGGAAACTTCTTTGTGATGTGTGCATTCATCTCACACAGTTCAAGCTTTCTTTTGATTGAGGAGTTTGGAAACCGTCTTTTTAATTATTCTTCAAGTGGATATTTGTGAGCACTTTGAGGCTTATGGTGAAAAAGGAAACATTCATATAAAAACTTAATATAAGCTTTCTGAGAAACTTCTTTTTGACGTGCACATTCATCTCACAGAGTTGAACCTTTCCTTTGATGAGCAGTGTGGAAACAGGCTTTTTGTAGAATCTGCAAATGGACAATTTTGAGTGCTTTGCATCCAGTAGTGAAAAAGGAAATGTCTTCACATGAAAACTAGACAGAATGTTTCTGAGAAACTGCTTTGTGATATGTGCATTCATCTCCTAGATGTGTCTGTTTCTTTTCATTGAGAAGATTGGAAACTCTTTTCTTGTAAAATATGCATAGGGATATTTATGAGCCCTTTGGAGAGTATGGTGAAAAAGGAAATATCTTCACATAAAAACTACACAGAAGCTTTCTGAGAAACATCCTGGCAATGTTAGCATTTATCTCACAGAGTTGAAACATTCTTTTGATTGAGCAGTGTGTAAAGAGTCTTTTTGTAGAATCTGCAAAGGGATATTTGTGAACGTTGTGAGGCCTATGGTGAAAAAGGAAATATCTTCACATAAAAACTAGAGAGAAGCTTTCTGAGAAACCTCTTTGTGTTGTGCATACATCTCACAGAGTTGAACCTTTCTTTTGATTGAGCAATTTGGAAAAAGTATTTTTGTAGAATCTGTAAAGGGATATTTGTGAGTACTTTGAGGCCTATGGTGAAAAAGCAAGTATCTTCACATAAAATCTACACAGAAGCATTCTGAGAAACGTCTTTGTGATGTGTGCATTCATCACACGGAGTTGAACCTTTGTTTTGATCGAGCAGTTTGGAAACAGTCTTTTTGTAGAATCTGCAAATGGATATTTGGAGCGCTTTGAGACCTATGGTGAAAAAGGAAATATATTCACATAAAAACTAGACTGAAGGTTTCTGAGAAACTTCTTTGAGATGTGTGCATTCATCTCACAGTGTTCAATAATTCTTTTTATTGAGTGGTTTGGAAACAGTCTTTTTGTAGAATCTGCAAAGGGATATTTGTGAGGGCTTTGAGGTCTATGGTGAAAAAGGAAATACCTTCATGGAAAAACTATAAAGAAGGATTCTGAGAAACTTCTTTGTGATGTGTGCATTCATCTCAAAGAGTTGAAATATTCTTTGGATTGAGCAGTTTGGAAACAGACTTTTTTTTACATTCTGCAAAGGGATATTTAGGAGTGCATTGAGGCCTATGGTGAAAAAGGAAATATATTCACATAAAAACTAGAATTCTGAGAAGCTGCTTTAAGATATGTGTATTCATCTCACAGAGGTAAATGTTTCTTTTCATTGAGCAGTTTGTAAACTCTGTTATTCTAGAATCTACAAAGGGATATTTTTTAGTGCTTTGAGACCCAGGTTGAAAAAGGAACTATCTTTACATATAAACTAGTGAGAAGCTTGCTGAGAAACTTTCTGATGTGTGCATTCATCACACAGAGTTGAAACTTTCTTTTGATTGAGCAGTTTGGAAACAGTCTTTTTGTAGATTCTGCAAAGGTATATTTGGGAGTGCGTTGAGGCCTATGTTCAAAAAGGAAATATCTTCACATAAAAACGAGAAGGAAGTTTTCTGAGAAACTTCTTTGTGATGTGCACATTCGTCTCACAGGGTTTAACCATTCTGTTTATTGAGCAGTTTGGAAACAGTCTTTTTGTAGAAACTGCAAAGGGATATCTGGGAACGCTTTGAGGCATATGGTGAAAAAGGAAATATCTTCACATAAAAAGTAGAAAGAAATTTTCTGAGTAACTCCTTTGTGACGTGTGCATTCATCACACAGAAGTAAAAGTTTCTTCCCATTGAGCAGTTAGTTTTTATGTGAAGATATTTCCGTTTTCACCATAGACCTCTAACTGCCTACATATATCCCTTTGCAGATTCTACAAAAAGACTGCTTCCAAACGGCTTAAAGAAAGCCTCCACTCTGCGAGATGAAAGCACATATCACAGAGAAGTTTCTCAGAAAGTTTCTATCTAGTTTTTATTGGTTGATACTCAATTTTTCGCCATAAGCCTCTAACCGCTCATAAATAACCCTTTGCAGATTCTACAAAAAGACTTTCCAAACTACTTAATCAAAAGAAAGGTTCAACTCTGTGAGATGAATGCACACAACACAAAGAACTGTCTCAGAAAGCTTCTGTCTAGTTTTTATGTGAAGATATTTCCTTTTTCATAATAGGCCTCAAATTGCTCACAAATGTCCCTGTGCACATTCTACATAAAGACTGTTTCCAAACTGTTCAATGAAAAGAAAGGTTTGGCCAGTCGTGGTGGCTCATGCCTGTAATCCTAGCACTTTGGGAGGCTGAGGCAGGTGGATCACAAGGTCAGGAGATCAAGACCATCCTGGCTAACACGGTGAAACCCAGTCTCTACTAAAAATACAAAAAATTAGCCAGGCACGGTGGTAGATGCCTGTAGTCCCAGCTACTCAGGGGGCTGAGGCAGGAGAATGGCATGAACCCAGGACGTGGAGATTGCAGTGAGCTGGGATAGCACCACTGCACTCCAGCCTGGCTGAAAGAGCAAGACTCTGTCTCAAAAAAAAAAAAAAAAGAAAGAAAAGAGAAAAGAAAGATTCAACTCTGTGAGATGAAAACACACAACACGATGAAGTTTCTCAGAATGCTTCTGTCTAGTTTTTATATGAAGATATTTCCTTTTTCACCATAGGCCTCAAAGGGTTCAGAAATATCCCTATGCAGATTCTACAAAAAGAATGCTTCCAAACTGATCAATCAAAAGGAAGCTTCAACTCTGTGAGATGAATGCACACATCACAAAGAAGTTTCCCAGTTTCTGTCTAGTTTTTTTGTGAAGCTGTTTCCTTTTTCATCATAAACCTCAAATTGTTCACAAATATCACTTTGTAGATTATACAAAAAGACAGCTCCAAAACTGCTCAATCAAAACAAAGGTTCAACTCTGTGAGATGAATGCACACATCACAAAGAAGTTTCACAGAAAGCTTCAGTCTGGATTTTATTTGTGGATATTTCCTTTTTCACCTTATGCCTCAAACCGCTCAAAAATATACCTTTGCAGATTCTCCAAAGAGACTGTTTCCAAACTGCTCAATCAAAATACAGGTTCAACTCTGTGAGATGAATGCACACATCACAAAGAAGTTTCTCAGAATGCTTCTCTATAGTTTTTATGTGAATATATCACCTTTTTCACCATATGCCTCAGCATTTTCACAAATATCCCTATGCAGATTCTATAAAAGTACTGCTTCCAAAATTCTGAATCAAAATGAAGCTTCAAATCCGTGAGATGAATGCATACATCATGAAGAAGTTTCTCAGAAAGATTCTGTTTAGTTTTCATGTGCATGTATTTCCTTTTTCACCATATACCTCAAAGCGCTGGGAAATATCACTTTGCAGATTCTACCAAAAGACTGTTTCCATAATGCTCAATCAAAAGAAAGGTTCAAACCTGTGAGATGAATGCACCCATCACAAAGAAGTTTCACAGAAAAGTTCTGTCCAGATTTTATTAGTGGATATTTCCTTTTTCACAATAAGCCTGAAAGGGCTCACAAATATCCCTTGGCAGAATCTACAAAAATACGTTTACAAACTGCTCAATCAAAAGAAAGTTTTTATTCTGTGTGATGAATGCACACATCACAAGGAAGATTCCCAGAAAGATTCTGACTAGTTTTTATGTGAAGACATTTCATTCTTCACCAAAGGTGTCAAACCTCCTACATATATACCTCAGCAGATTTTGCAAAAAGCCTGTTTCCAAACTGCTCAATCAGAAAAAAGGTTCCACTCTGTGAGATGAATGCACACAACACAAAGAAGTTTCCCAGAAAGTTTCTGTCTAGTTTTTATTTGAAGATGTTTCCTTTTTCAATATAGGCCTCAAAGCCCTCAAAAATGTCCCTTTGCAGATTCTACAAAAAGACATTTTCCAACCTGCTCTATCTAAAGAAATGTTCAACTCTGTGAGAAGAATGCACACATCAAAAATAAGTTTCTCAGAATGCTTCTGTCTAGTTTTTATCTGAAGATATTTCTTTTTTCATCATAGTCCAAAAAGGGATCCGAAATATCCCTTTGTACATTCTACAAATGGACTGTTTCCAAACCGCTCAATCCAAAGACAGGTTCAGCTCTTCGGGATGAATGCACACATCACAACAAAGTTTCTCAGAAAACTTCTGTCTAGTTTTTGTGTGAAGATATTTCTTTTTTCACCATAGGCTTCAAAGGGCTCACAAATATCACAAAGCAGATTCTACAAAAAGACTCTTTCCAAACTCGTCAATGAAAAGACTTCAAATCTGTGAGATGAATGAGCACGTTACAAAGAATTTTCTCAGAAAGCTTCTGTCTAGTTTTTATGTGAAGTTATTTCCATTTTCACCATAGACCTGAAATTGCCTACATATATCACTTTGCAGATTTTACAAAAAGATTGTTTCCAAACTGCTCAATCAAAGAAAGCTTTCTACTCTGTGAGATGAATGCACACATCAGAGAAGTTTCTCAGATTGCTTCTGTCTGGATTTTATGTGAAGATATTTCCTTTTTTACCATAAGCCACAAAGTGCTCCAAATGTCCACTTGCAGATAGTACAAATAGAGTTATTTCAAAGTGATCATTCAAAAGAAAGGTTCATCTCTGTGAAATGAATGCACACATCACAGAGAAGTTTCTCAGAATTCTTCTGTCTACTTTTTATGTGAATATATTATCTTTTCCACAATAGTCCCCAAAGTGCTCCAAATGCCTACTTGCAGATTCTAAAAGAAGAGAGTTTCAAAACTCCTCAACCAAAAGAAAGTTTTAACTCTGTGAGATGAATGTGCACATCAGAAAGAAGTTTCTGAGATTGCTTCTGTCTAGATGTCACGTGAGGATATTTCCTCTTCTACCATATTCCTAAAAGCGATCCAAATCTCCACTTGCAGATTGTGCAAAGAGTGTGTTTCGAAGCTACTCAATCAAAAGAAAGCTTCAATTCTGTGAGATGAATGCAAACATCACAAAGAAGTTTCTCAGAATATTTCTGTGTAGTTTTTATGTGAAGATAGTACTCTTTCCACCATACACTTCAAAGGGCTCCAAATATCCAATTTCAGATTCTACAAAAAGATATGTTTCAAAACTGCTCTATCAAAAGATAGGTTCAACTCTTTCAGATGAATGCACCCATCACAAAAAAGTTTCTCAGAATGCTTCTGTGTATTTTTTATGTGAAGATATTTCCTTTTCCACAATAGGCCACAAAACGCTCCATATATCCACTTGCAGATCCTGAAAAAACAGTGTTTCTAAACTGCTCATTCAAAAGAGAGCTTCAACTCTCTGAGTTGAATGCGCACATCACAAAGAAGTTTCTCAGAATGCTTCTGTGTAATTTTTATGTGAAGATATTTCCTTTTCCACCATATGCCCCAAAGGGCTCCAAATATCCACTTGTAGATTCTACAAAAAGACAGTTTCAAAACTACTCTATCAAAAGATATGTTCAACGCTGTGAGTTGAATGCACACATCACAAAGAAGTTTCTCAGAATGCTTCTGTGTAGTTTTTATGTTAATATATTTCCTTTTCCACCATAGGCATCAGGGTTTCCAAATATCCACTTGCAGATACTCCAAAAAGATTTAAACAAAACTGTTCAATCAAAAGAAAGGTTCAAATCTGTGAGGTGAATGCACACATCACAAAGCAGCTTGTCAGAATGCTTCTGTGTAGTTTTGATGGGAAGATTTTTCCTTTTCCACAATAGGCTTCACAGGGCTAGAAAAATCCACTTGCAGAATCTACTAAAAGAGGGATTCAAAACTGCTCAATCAAAAGAAAATTCAGCTCTGCAATATGAATGCACACGTCAAAACATAGTTTCTGGGAATACTTCTGTGCAGTTTTATGGGAAGATATTTTCATTTCCAAAATCGTCCTCAAAGCGCTGCAAACATCCACTTGCAGAAACTACAATGACTGAGTTTCAAAACTGCTCAATCAAATGAAATGGTCAATTCTGTGAAATGAATGCACACATCACAAAGAAGTTCCTCACAATGCTTCTGTGTAGTTTTTAGGGGAAGATATTTCCTTTTCCACCATCGGCCACAAAGACCTCCAAATAACCACATGCAGATTCCACAATAAGACAGTTTCAAAACTGCTCTATGAAAAGATAAGTTCAACAATACGAGTTGAATGCACACATCACAGATTAGTTTCTCAGAATGGTTCCGCATATTTTTTATGTGAAGATATTTCCTTTTCCACCAAAGGACTCAAAGCTCTCCAAATATCCACTTGCAGATTTTACAAAAAGAATGCTTCAAAAATGCAACATCAACAGAAAGGTTCAACTCCATGAGATGAACACACACAAAACAAAGAAGTTTCTGAGAATGCTTCTGTGTATTTTTTATGTGAATATATTTCCTTTTCCACAAAAGGCCACAAAGCACCCCAAATATCCAATTGCAGATTCTACAATAAAAGTTTCAAAATTGCTCAATCAAATGAAAGTTTCAACTCTGTGAGATGAATGCACTCATCACAAAGAAGTTTTTCAGAATGCTTCTGTGTAGCTTTTACGTGAATATATTTCCTTTTCCACCGTTGGCCACAAAGGGATTGAAAACACCACATGCAGATTCTACAAAATGAGAGTTTCAAAACTGCTCCATCAAAAGATAGGTTCAAATCTGCGAGTTGAATGCACACATCACAAAGGTGTTTCCAGCATGCTTCTGTGTTGTTTTAATGTGAATATGTTTCCTTTTCCACCATAGGCCTCATAGTGCTTCAAATATCCACGTGCAGATTCTATGAAAAGAGTTTTTCAAAGTTGCCTAATCAAAAAAAAAATTTCATCCTTGTGAGATGAATGCATCCATCACAACAAAGTTTCTCAGAATCCTTCTGTGTAGTTTTTGTGTGAAGAAATCTCATTTTCCACCGTTAGGCCACAAACGGCTCCAAATATTCACTTGCAGATCCTACAAAAACAGAGGTTCAAAACTGCTCTATCAAAAGATACGTTCAATCCTGTGAGTTGAATGCAAAAATCACAAAGAAGTTTCTCAGAATGCTTCTGTGTATTTTTTATTTTAAGATATTTCCTTTTCCACCAAAGGCTGCAAAGGGCTCCAAATATCCACATGCAGATTCTACAAAAAGAGAATTTCAAAACTGCTCTAACAAAAGACGGGTTCAACACTCTGAGATGAATGTACATATCACAAACAAGTTTCTCAGAATACTTCTGTGTAGTTTTTATGTGAAGATACTACGTTTTCCACCGTAGGCCTCAAAGTGCTCCATATATCCATTTGCAGATTCTAAAAAGAGTGTTTCAAAACTACTGAATCAAAAGAAATGTTCAGCTCTGCGAGGTGAATGCACACATCACAAAGAAGTTTCTCAGAATGCTTCTGTGTAGTGTTTATGTGAAGATATTTCCTTTTCCACAATACGCCTCCTGGAGCTCCAAACATTCACTTGCGGATTCTATTAAAAGAGTGTTTCAAAACTATTCAATCAAAAGAAGATTCAACTCTGTGAGATAAATGCACACATCATAAAGAAGTTTCCCAGATTGCTTCTGTGTAGTTTTTATTTGAAGATATTTCGTTTTCCACAATAGGCTTCTAAGAGCTCCGTATATCTACTTGCAGATTCTACAAAAAGAGTGTTTCCAAACTGCTCAATCAAAAGAGAGGTTCAACACTGTAAGATGAACGCACACATCAAAAAGCAGTTTCTCATAATCCTTCTGTGTAGTGTTTATGTGAAGATATTTCGTTTTCCACCAAAGGCCACAAAGGGCTCCAAATATCCACTTGCAGATTCCACAAAATGAGAGTTTCAAAACTGCTCTATCAAAAGGAAGGTTCAAATATGTCAGTTGAATTCACACATCAAAAAAGAAGTTTATCAGAATGATTCCATGCAGTTTTTATGTGAAGTTATTTCATTTTCCACCATCGGCCACAAAGGGCTTAAAACAACCAGTTGCAGATTCTACAAAAAGAGTGTTTCCTAACTGCTCGATCAAAAGAAAGGTTCAACTCTGTGAGATGAGTGCACAGATCACAAAGAAGTTTCTCAAAATGCTTCTGTGTAGTTTTTATAAGAAGATACTCCTTTTCCACCATAAGCCTCAATACGCTGCAAATATTCTCTTGCAGGTTCTACAAAAAAAGTGTTTCAAAACTGCTCAATCATGGGAAATGTTCAAGAATGTGATGAATGCATATATCACAAAGAAGTAACTCAGAATGCTTCTGTGTAGTTTTTATGGGAAGGTATTTCCTTTTCCACCATCGGCCACAAAGGGCTCCAAATAACCACTTGCAAATTCTACAAAAAGGGTGTTAAAAACTGCTCCTTCAAAAGATATGTTCAACTCTTCGAGATAAATGTACACATCAAAAAGAAGTTTCTGACAATGATTCTGTGTAGTTTTTATGGGAGGATATTTCCTTTTCCACTATAGACCTCAAAGCGGTGCAAATATCCACTTGCAGGGCCTACAAAAAGTGAGTTTCAAAACTGCTCAATCAAATGAAATGGTCAATTCTGTGAGATGAATGGATACATCACAAAGTAGTTTATCAGAATGCTTCAGTGTAGTTTTTATGTTAAGATGATTCCTTTTCCACCAAAGGTTGCAAAGGATTCCAAATATCCACATGCAGATTCTACAAAAAGAGAGTTTCCAAACTGCTCTATCAAAAGATAGTTTCAACTCTGTGAGATGAATGCACGCATCACAAAGTAGTTTCTCAGAATTCTTCTATGTAGTTTTTATATGAAGATATTACCTTTTCCACCATAGGCCTCAAAGCGCTCCAAATATCCACTTGCAGATTCTAAAAAAAGAGTGTTTCAAAGGTGCTCAATGAAAAGAAAGGTTCATCTCTGTGAGACGAATGCACACAAAACAAATAAGTTTCTGGGAATGCTTCTATGTAGTTTTTATGTGAATATATTATCTTTTCCACAAAAGGCTACAAAGCGATCCAAATATCCAATTGCAGACACTACAAAAAAAAAATTCCAAACTGCTCAATCAAACGAAAGTTTGAACTATGTGAGATGAATGCTCACATCACAAATCAGTTTCTCAGAATGTTTCTGTGTAGTTTTAACGTGAAGATATTTCCTTTTCCACCATCGGCCACAAAGGGTTCCAAATAACCACATGCAGATTCTACAAAAAGAGACTTTCAAAACTACTCTATCAAAAGATAGGTTCAACTCGGAGAGTTGAATGCACACATGACAGAGAAGTTTCTCAGAATGCTTCTGTGTAGTTTTTAGCGGAAGATATTTCCTTTTCCACCATTGGCCACAAAGATCTCCAAATAACCACAGGCAGATTCTACAATAAGTGAGTTTCAAAACTGCTCTATTAAAAGATAGGTGCAACAATGCGAGTTGAATGCACACATCGCAAAGAGGTTTCTCAGAATGCTTCTGTGTAGTTTTTTTGTGAAGGTATTTCTTTTCCACTATAGGCCTCCAAGCGCTCCAAATATCCACTTTCATATTCTACAAAGAGAGTGTTTCAAAACTTCACCATCCACAGAAAGGTTCAACTCTGTGAGATGAATGCACACAAACAAAGAAGTTTCCAAGAATGCTTCTGTGTAGTTTTTATGTGAAGATATTTCTTTTTCCACAGTAGGCCTCAAAGCACTCCAAGTATCCAATTTCAGATTCTACAAAAAGAGTGTTTCAAAACTGCTCAATCAAATGAAAGGTTCAACTCTGTGAGATGAATGCACCCATCACAAAGAAGTTTCCAGCATGCTTCTGTGTAGTTTTTATGTGAATATATTTCCTTTTCCACCATAGGCCTCAAAGGGTTCCAAATACCCACTTGTAGATTCTATGAAAATATTTTTTCAAAACTGCTCAATCAAAAGAAAGTTTCAACATTGTGAGATAAATGCACACTTCACAACGAAGTTTCTCTGACTGCTTCTGTGTAGTTTTTATGTGAAGATATTTCCTTTTCCACCAGAGGCCACAAAGGGCTCCAAATATCCACTTGCAGATTCTACAAAAAGAGAGGTTCAAAACTGCTCTATGAAAAGATAAGTTCAACTCTGTGAATTGAATTCACACATCACAAAGAAGTTTCTCAGAATGCTTCTGTGTACTTTTCATGTTAAAATATTTCCTTTTCCACCAAAGGCTAAAAAGGGCTCCAAATATCCACTTGTAGATTCTACAAAAAGAGAACTTCCAAACTGCTCTATTGAAAGGTAGGTTCAACTCTGTGAGATGAATGCACACATCACAAGGAAGCTTCTCAGAAGGCTTCTGTGTAGTTTTTATGTGAAGATACTACCTTTTCCACCATAGGCCTCAAAGCGCTCCAAATTTCCACTTGCAGATTCCATGAAAAGAGTGTTTCAAAACTGCATCATCAACAGAAAGGTTCATCCCTGTGAGGTGAATGCACACAAAACAAAGAAGTTTCTGAGAATGCTTCTCTGTAGTTTTTATGTGAAGATATTTCCTTTTCCGCAATAGGCCTCAAAGCGCTCCATATATCCACTTGCAGATTCTACGAAAAGAGTGTTTCCAAACTGCTCAGTCAAGGAGAGGTTCAACTCTTGAATGCACACATCACAAAGAAGTTTCTGAGAATGCTTCTGTGTAGTTTCTATGGGAAGATATTTCCTTTTCCTACCTCTGCAACAATGGGCTCCAAATAACCACGTGTAGATTTCCATAAAAGGAGACTTACAAAACTGCTCCATTGAATGATAGTTTCAATTGTGTGAGTTCAATGCACACATCACAAAGCAGTTTCTCAGAATGCTTCTGTGTAATTTTCATGTGAAGATAATTCCTTTTCCACCACAGGATGATAGGGTTCCAAATATCCTCTTCCAGATTCTATAAAAAGAGAGTTTCCAAACTGCTCTATCAAAAGATAGGGTGAACTCTGTGAGTTGAATGCACACATCATAAAGCAGTTTCTCAGAATGTTTCTGAGTTATTTTTATGTAAAGATATTTCCTTTTCCACCGTAGTCCTCAAAGTGCTGTATATATCCACTTGCAGATTCTACAAGAAGAGTGTCTCAAAACTGCTCAATAAAAAGAAAGGTTCAAGTCTGTGAGATGAATGCACACATCACAAACAAGTTTCTCACAATGCTTCTGTGTAGTTTTTACATGAAGATAGTCCCTTTTCCACCAAAGCCTGCAAAGGGCTCCAAATAAACACTTGCAGATTCTAGAAAAGATAGTTTCAAAATTGCTCTATTGAAAGATAGGTTCAACTCTGTGAGATGAATGCACGCATCTCAAAGAAGTTTCTTAGAATGCTTCTCTGTAGTTTTTATGTGAAGATGTTTCCTTTACCACAGTAGGAATCAAAGTGCTCCATATATCCACTTGCAGATCCTACAAAAAGAGTTTTTCCAAACTACTCAGTCAAAATAGACGTTCAACTCTCTGAGATGAATGCCCACATCACAAAGAAGTTTCTCAGAATGCTTCTGTATAGTTTTTATGTGAAGATATATTCTTTTCCAACATAGGCCCCAAGTGCTCCAAATATCCACATGTAGGTTTTACAAAAAAATAGTTTCAAAACTACTCTATCAAAAGATATGTTCAACTCTGTGAGTTGAATGCACACATCACAAAGAAGTTTTTCAGAATGCTTATTTGTAGTTTTTATGTTAAGATATTTTATTTTCCACAATAGGCCCCAAAGAATTCCAAATATCCACTGCAGATTGTACAAAATGAGAGTTTCAAAACTGCTCTATCAAAAGACAGGTTCAACTCTGTGAGATTAATGCACACATCACAGAGAACTTTCTCAGAATGTCTCTGTGTAGTTGTTATGTGAAGATTTACCATTTCTACCATAAGCCTCAAAGCACTCCAAATATCCACTTGCAGATTCTACAAAAAGATTTATACAAAACTGTTCAATCAAAAGAATGGTTCAACTCTGTGAGGTGAATGCACACATCACAAAGCAGTTTCTCAGAAAGCTTCTGTGTAATTTTTATGTGAAGATATTTCCTTTTCCACAACTGGTCTCTAAGGGCTTCAAATATCCACTTGCAGAATCTAGTAAAAGAGTGTTTCAAAACTGCTCAATCAAAAGAAAGGTTCAGCTGTGCGAGATAAATGCACACATCACAAAGGAGTTTCTCAGAATTCTTCTGTGCAGTTTTTAGAGGTAAACGTTTCCTTTTTCACCATCAGTCAGAAAGGGCTCCAAAGAACCACATGCAGATCCTACAAAAAGAGAGTTTCAAAACTGCTCTATAAAAAGACAGTTTCAACTCTGCAAGATGATTGCACACATCACTAAGAAGTTTCTCAGAATGCTTCTGTGTAGTTTTTTTGTGAAGATAGTTCCTTTTCCACCATAGGTCTCAAAGTGCTTCAAATATCCACTTTCATATTCTACGAAAACAGTGTTTTAAAACTGCTCAATCAAATTAAAGATTCAACTCGGTGCATTGAATGCACACATCACAAAGAAGTTTCTCAGAATGCTTCTGTGTAGTTTTTATGTGAAGATATTTCCTTTTCCACCATAGGCCTCTCAGTGCTCCAAATATCCACTTTCAGATTCTACAAAACGAGCATTTCAAAACTGCTCTATCAAAAGATACAATCAACTCTGTTTGTTGAATGCTCACATCACAAAGAAGTTTCTCAGAATGTTTCTTAGTAGTATTTATGTAAAGATATTTCCTTTTCCACAATAGTCCTCAAAGCACTCCATATATCCACTTGCAGATACTACAAAAAGAGTGTCTCAAAACTGCTCTGTCAAAAGAAAGTTTCAACTCTGTGAGATGAATGCACACATCACAAAGAAGTTTCTCAGAATGGTTCTCTGTAGTTTTTATGTGAAGATATTTCCTTTTCCACAATAGGCCTCAAAACACTCCACATATCCACTTGCAGATTCTACAAAAAGAGTGTTTCCAAACTGCTCAGTCAAAAGAGAGCTTCAACTCTCTGAGATGAATGCCCACATCACAAAGAAATTTCTCAGAATGCTTCTGTGAAATTTTTATATGAAGGTATTTCCTTTTCCACCATAGGCCTCAAAGGCTCCAAATATCCACTTGTAGATTATACAAAAAGACAGTTTCAAAACTACTCTATCAAAAGACATGTTCAACTATGTGAGTGGAATGCACACATCACAAAGAAGTTTCTCAGAATGCTTCTGAGTAGTTATTATGTTAAGATATTTCCTTTTTCACCACAGGCCTCAAAGGTTTCCAAATATCCAATTGCAGATTCTACAAAAAGAGAGTTTCAAAACTGCTCTATGAAAAGATAGTTTCAACTCCTTGAAATGAATGCACACATCACAAAGAATTTTCTCAGAATGCCTCTGTGTAGTTGTTATATGAAGATTTACCATTTCTACCATAAGCCTCAAAGCGCTCCAAATATCCATGTGCAGATTCTACCAAAAGATTTATACAAAACTGCTCAATCAAAAGAAAGGTTCAACTCTGTGAGGTGAATGCACACATCACAAAGCAGTTTCTCAGAAAGCCTCTGTGTAGTTGTTATTTGAAGATATTTCCTTTTCCACAATAGGCCTCCAAGGGCTCCAAATATCCACTTGCAGATTCTACTAAAAGAGTGTTTCAAAACTGCTCAATCAAAATAAAAGTTCAAATGCACAAGATGAATGCACACATGAAAATCAAGTTTCTGAGAATGCTTCTGTCTAGTTTTTATGTGAAGATATTTCCTTTTCCTAAATAGTCCTCAAGGCCCTCCAAATATCCACTGACAGATTCTACAAAAAGAGTATTTCAAAACTACTCAATCAAAAGGAAGGTTCAACTCTGTGTGATAAATGCACTCATCACAAAGGAGTTTCTCTCAATGCTTCGTGTAATTTTTGTTTGTAGATATTTGCTTTTCCAAAGTAGGACTCAAAGCACTCAAAATATCCACTTGCAAATTCAACAAAAACAGTGTTTCAGAACTGCTCAACCAAAAGGAAGGATCAACGGTGTGAGATTAAAAAACAAATCATAAAGAAGTTTCTCAGAATGCTTCTGTGTAGTTTTTATGTGAAGATATTTCCTTTTCCAAAATAGGCTTCAAATCTTTCCAAATATCGACTTTCAGATCCTACAAAAAGAGTGTTTCAAACCTGCTAAATCAAAAGAAAGGTTCAACTCTGTGAGATGAATGCACACATCACAAAAAAGTATCTCAAAATGCTTCTGTGTGGTTTTTATGTGAAGATATTTCCTTTTCGACAGTAGGCCTCAAACCACTCAAAATATCCTCTTCCAGATTCCACAAAAAGAGTGTTTCAAAACTGCTCAACGAAAAGACAGATTCGACTGTGTGAGATGAGTGCATACATCACAAAGATGTTTCTCAGAATGTTTCTGTGTAGTTTTAATGTGAACATATTTGCTTTTCCACAGCAGGCCTCAAAGCTCTCTAAATATCCAATTGTGGATTCAAAAAAAACAGTGTTTCAAAACTGCTCAATCAAAAGAAAGGATGAACTCATTAAGATGAATGCACACATGAAAAAGAAGTTTCTCAGAATGCTTCTGTGTAGTTTTTATGTGAAGATATTTCATTTTCCACAATTGGACTCAAAGCACTCCAAATATCCAATTCCAAATTCCACAAAAAGAGTGTTTCAAAGCTGCTCAATCATAAGGTAGGTTCAACCCTTTGAGATGAATGCACACATTACAAAGGAGTTTCTCAGTATGTTTCCATGTAGTTTTTATGTGAAGATATTTCCTTTTTCAAAATAGGCCTCAAAGCTCTCCAAATATCCACTTCCAGATTCTACATAAAGAGTGTTTCAAAACTGCTCAATATAAGATAGGTTCAACTTTGTGAGATGAATGCACACATCACAAAGAAGTTTCTCAGAATGCTTCTGTGTAAGATTTATTTTAAGGTATTACCTTTTCCACCTAAGGCCACAAAGGGCTCCAAATATCCACTTGCAAATTCTACAAAAAGAGAGATTCAAAACTGCTCAATCAAAAGATAGGTTCAACTCTGTGAGTTCAATGCACACATGATGAAGAAGTTTATCAGAATGCTTCTGTGCAGTTTTTATGTGAAGATATATCCTTTTCCACAGTAGGACTCAACGCTCTCCAAATGTCCATTTGGAAATTCTGCAAAAAGAGAGATTCAAAACTGCTCAATCAAAAGATAGGTTCAACTCTGAGTTGAATGCAACCTCACACAGAAGTTTCTCAGAATATTTCTGTGTGTTTTTTAGGAGTTATTTGCTTTTCCACAGTAGGCCTCAAAGCGTTCCACAAATCCACTTGTGGAATCTGCAAAAGAGAGAGTCAAAACTGCTCAATCAAAAGATAAGTTCAACTCTGTGATTTCAATGCAAGACATCTCAAAGAAGTTTCTCAGAATGCTTCTGTGTAGTTTTTATGTGAAGATATTTCCTTTCCCACAATAGGCCTCAAAGCTGTCCAAATATCCATTTGCAGATTCTGCAAAAAGAGGGAATCAAAACTGCTCAAGCAAAAGATATGTTCCACTCTGTGAGTTGCATGCACACCTAACAAAGAAGTTTCTGGTAAAGCCTCTGTGTAGTTTTTATTTGAAGATATTTCTTTTTCCACAATAGGCCACAAAGGGCTCCAAATACCACATGCAGATACTACAAAAAGGGAGATTCAAAACTGCTCAATCAAAAGATAGGTTCAACACTGTGAGTTGAATGCACACATCACAAAGGAGATTCTCAGAATGTTTCTGTGTAGTTTTTATGTGAAGATATTTCCTTTTCCTAAATAGTCCTCAAAGCCCTCCAAATATCCACTTTCAGATTCAACAAAAAGAGTGTTTCGAAACTGCTGAATCAAAAGAAAATTCAACTCTGTGTGATGAGTGTACTTATCAAAAAGTAGTTTCTCTGAATGCTTCTCTATAGTTTTTATTTGAAGTCATTTCCTTTTCCACAATAAGGTGCAAAGGGCTCCAAAAATCCTCTTGCAGATTCTACAAAAAGAGAGATTCAAAACTGCTCAATCAAAAGATAGGTTCAACTCTCTGAGTTGAATGCACTCGTCACAAGGAAGTTTCTCAGAATGCTTCTATGTAGTTTTTATATGAAGATATTTCCTTTTCTACAACAGGCCTCAAAACGCTCCAAATATCTACTTGCAGATTCAACAAATGAGTGTTCCAAAACAGCTCAATCAAAAGAAATGTTCAATTCTGTGAGATGAATACACACATCACAAAGAAGTTTCTCTATATGCTTCTGTGTTGTTTTTATGTGAAGATATTTGCTTTTCGACAGTAGGCCTCAAATTGCTCCAAATATTCACTTGCAGATTCTACAAAAACAAGGTTTTAAAACTGTTCAATCAAAAGATAGGTTCGGCTCTGTGAGTTGAATGTACACCTCACAAAGAAGTTTCTCTGAATGCTTCTGGGTTGTTTTAATTTGAAGATATTTCCTTTTCCACCATAGGGTGCAAAGGGCTCCAAATATCCACTTGCAGATTCTTCGAAAACAGAGATTCAAAACTGCTCAATCAAAAGATAGGTTCAACTCTGTGAGTTGAATGCACACATCACAAAGAAGTTTCTCAGAATGCTTCTGTGTAATTTTTATGTGAAGATATATCCTTTTGCACAATCGGCCTCAAAGCTCTCCAAATATCCACCTGCAGATTCTGCAAAAAGATTCAAAACTGCTCAATCAAAAGATACATTCGACTCTGTGAGTTGAATGCTCCCCTCACAAAGAAATTTCTCAGAATGCTGCTGTGTAGTTTTTATTTGAAGATATTTCCTTTTCTACCATAGGCCACCAAAGGCTTCAAATATACGCTTGCAGATTCTACAAAAAGAGAGATTCAAAACTGCTCAATAAAAATATACATTCAACTCTGTGAGTTGAATACACACATAACGAAGAAGTTACTCAGAATGCTTCTGTGTAGTTTTATGTGAAGATATTTCCTTTTCCACAATAGGCCTCAAAACTCTCCAAATATCCACTTGCAGATTCTGCAAAAAGAGAGATTCAAAACTGCTCAATCAAAAGATAGGTTTAACTCTGTGAGTTAAATGTACACATCACAAAGAAGTTTCTCAGAATGCTTCTGTGTAGTTTTTATATGAAGATATTTCCTTTTCCTCAATAGGCCTCAAAGCTTTCCAAATATCCATTTGCAGATTCTACAAAAAGAGAGATTCAAAATTGCTCAATCAAAACATATGTTCAACTCTGTGAGTTGAATGCACACCACACAAAGAAGTTTCTCAGAATGCTTCTATGTAGTGTTTATGTGAAGATATTTGTTTTTCCAAAGTAGGCCTCAAAGCGCTCCAAATATCCACTTGCAGATTTTGCAAAAAGAGACATTCAAAACTGCTCAACCAAAAGATAGGTTCAACACTGTGAATTGAATGCTCCATAACAAAGAAGTTTTTCAGAATGCTTCTGTGTAGTTTTTATGAGAAGTTATTTCCTTTTCAAAAATAGGACTTAAAGCCCTGTAAATATTCACTTCCAGATTCTACAAAAAGAGTTTTTCAAAACTGCTCAATCAAAAGACAGTTTCAACTCTGTGTGATGAATGCACTCATCAGGAAGTAGTTTCTCTGAATAATTCTGTGTAGTTTTTATTTGAAGCTATTTCCTTTTCAACCACAGGCCACAAAGGGCTCCAAATATCCACTTGCAGATCCTACAAAAACAGAGATTCAAAACTGCTCAATCAAAAGATAAGTTCAACCCTGTGAGATGAATGCAAAAATCACAAAAAGTTTCTCAGAATTCTTCTCTGTAGTTTTTAAGTGAATATATTTGCTTTTCCACAGAAGACCTCAAAGGGCTCCAAATATCCAATTGCAGATGCAACAAAAATAGTGTTTCAAAACGGCTCAATCAAAAGAAAGGATCAACTGTGGGAGACAAATGCACACATCACAAAGAAGTTTCTCAGAATTATTCTGTGTATTTTTTATGTGAAGATATTTCCTTTTCCACAATAGGCCTCAAATCGCTCCAAATATCCACTTGCAGATTTTACAAAAAGAGTGTTTCCAAACTGTTCAATCATAAGATAGGTTCAATCCTTTGAGATGAATGCACACATCACAAAGAAGTTTCTCAGAATGCTTCTCTGTAGTTTTAATTTAAAGATATTTACTTTTCCGCCATAGGCCGCAAAGGGCTGCAAATATCCACATGCAGATTCTACAAGAAGAGAGATTCGAAAGTACTCAATCAAAAGATAGGTTCGACTCCGTGAGTTAAATGCACAGCTCACAAAGAAGTTTCTCAGAATGCTTCTGTGTAGTTTATGTTAAGATATGTGCTTTTCCACAGTAGCCCTCAAAGCATTCCAAATATACACTTGCAGATTCTTCAAAAAGAGAGATTAAAAACTGCTATATCAAAAGATAGGTTCAACATTTTGAGTTGAATGCACACATCACAGAGAAGTTTCTCAGAATGCTTCTGTGTAGTTTTTATGTGAAGATATTTCCTTTTCCAAAATAGGTCAAAAAGATGTCCACATATCCACTTCCAAACTCTACAAAAAGGGTTTTTCAAAACTGCTCAATCAAAAGAAAAGTTCCACTCTCTGTGAGAAAAGCACTCGTCTCAAAGAAGTCTCTCTCAATGCTTCTGTGTAGTTTTTATTTGAGATAATTCCTTTTCTACCAAAGGGCGCAAAGGGCTCCAAATATCAACTTGCAGATTCTACAAAGAGACAGATTCAAAACTGCTTAATCAAAAGATAGGTTCAACTCTGTGCCTTGAATGCACACATCACAAAGAAGTTTCTCAGAATGCTTCTGTGTAGTTTTTATATGAAGATATTTCCTTTTCCACCATAGGCCACAAATGGCTCCAAATGTCCAAATGCAGATTCTACAAAAAGAGAGATTCAAAACTGCTCAATCAAAAGATAAGTTCAACTTTGTGAGTTGAATGCATTCATTACAAAGAAGTTTCTCAGAATGCTTCTATGTAGTTTTTATATGAAGATATTTCCTTTTCTACAATAGACCCCAAATCGCTCCAAATATCCACTTGCAGATTCTACAAAATGAATGTTTCAAAACTGCTCAATCAAAAGAAAGGTTCAACTATGTGAGATGAATACACACATCACAAAGAAGTTTCTCAGAATGCTTCTGTGTAGTTTTTATGTGAAGTTTTTATGTGAAGATATTTGCTTTTCGACAGTAGGCCTCAAATCGCTCCAAATATTCATGTTTTGCAGATACTACAGAAACAGGGTTTCAAAACTGTTCAATCAAAAGATAGGTTCGACTCTGTGAGTTGAATGTACGCCTCAAAAAGAAGTTTCTCCGAATGATTCTGGGTTGTTTTTATTTGAAGATATTTCCTTTTCCACCATAGGGCCCAAAGGGCTCCAAATATCCTCTTGCAGATTCTACAAAAATAGAGATTTAAAACTGCTTGAACAAAAGATAGGCTCAACTCTGTGGGTTGAATGCACACATCAGAAAGTAGTTTCTCAGAATGCTTGCTTCTGTGTAGTTTTTATGTGAAGATCTATCCTTTTGCACAATCAGCCTCAAAGCTCCCCAAATATCCACTTGCAGATTCTGCAAAAAGATTCAAAACAGCTAAATCAAAAGATACGTTCAACTCTGTGAGTTGAATGCACCCCTCACAAAGAAGTTTCTCAGAATGCTGCTGTGTAGTTTTTATGTGAAATATTTCCTTTTCCACAATAGGCCTCAAAGCGTTCAAAATATCCACTTGCAGATTCTACAAAAAGAATGTTTCAAAACTGCTTAATCAGAAGAAAGATTCAACTCTGTGAGATGAATGCACACATCACAAAGAAGTTTCACAGAATGTTTCAGTGTAGTTTTAATGTGAACATATTTGCTTTTCCACAGTGGGCCTCAAAGCGCTCTAAATATCCACTTGCAGATTCTACAAAAACAGTGTTTCAAAACCGCTCAATCAACAGAAAGGATCAACTCTGTAAGATGAATGCACACATCAAAAAGAAGTTCCTCAATATGCTTCTGTGTAGTTTTTATGTGAAGATATCTCCTTTTCAACAATTGTCCTCAAAGCAATCCAAATATCCAATTCCAAATTCTACAAAAAGAGTGTTGCAAAACTGCTCAATCATAACATAGGTTTAACCCTTTGAGATGAATGCACTCATTACAAAGAATTTTCTCAGAAAGCCTCTGTGAAGTTTCTATCTGAAGATATTTGCTTTTCCACAGTGGGAGTCAAAGCGCTCCAAATATCCACTTGCAGATTCTGCAGAAAGAGAGATTCAAAACTGCTCAATCAAAAGATAGGTTCGACTCTATGAGTTGAATGCACGCCTCACAAAGAAGTTTCTCAAAATGTTTCTGTGGAGTTTTTATGAGAAGATATTTCCTTTTCCAAAATAGGCCTCAAAGCTCTCCAAATGTCCACTATCAGATTCTACAAAAAGAGTGTTTCAGAACTGCTTATTCAAAATTAAGTTTCACCTCTGTGAGATGAATGAACACATCACAAAGCATTTTTCTCACAATGATCCTGTCTAGATTTTATGTGAAGTTATTACCTTTTCCATAACAGGCCTCAAAGAGCTCCAAGTATACACTTGCATATTCTACAAAGAGGGTTTTTCAAAACTGCTCAATGCAAAGAAAGTTTCAACGCTGTGAGATGAATGTATGCATCACAAAGAAGTTTGTCAGAATGTTTCCGTAAAATTTTTATGTGAAGATATTTCCTTTTCCACCATAGGCCTCAAAGCACTCCAATTGTACACTTGCAGATTCTACAAAAAGAGAGTTTCAAAACTGCTCAAACAAAAGAAAGGTTCAATTCTGTGAGATGAATCCACACATCACAAAGAAGTGTGTCAGAATGCTTCAGTCTAGTTTTTATGTGAAGATATTTCCTTTTCAACCATAGGTCACAAAGCCCTCCAAACGTCCATTTGCAGATTTTACACAAAGAAAGTTAAAAAACTGCTCAATCAAAAGAAAGGTTCAACTCTGTGATATGAATGCACACATCACAAAGAAGTTTCTCAGAATGCTTCTGTCTAGTTATTACACAAAGATAATATCCTTTTCCACCATAGGCCTCATAGCGCTCAAAATGTGCACTTCCAAATTCTACAGAAAGAGATCTTCCAAATTACTCAATCAAAAGAAAGGTTCAAATCTGTGAAATGAATGCACACGTCACAAAGAAATTTGTCAGAATGCTTCTGTCTAATTTTATGTGAAGATATTTCCTTTTCCACCATAGGCCTCAAAGCATTCCAAAAGTCCAATTGCAAATAGTACAAAAAGGGTGTTTCAAAGCAGGACAGAAGCATTCTGACAAACTTCTTTGTTATATGTGCCTTCATCTCACAGAGTTGAAACTTACTTTTGATTGAGCAGTTTGGAAACATCCTTTTTGAACTATCGCTAAATGGTCATTTGGAGTGCTTTGAGGCCTATGGGGGAAAAGGAAATTTCTTCATATAAAAACTAGACAGAGGCATGCTGTCAAATTTCTTTGTGATGTGTGCATTCATCTCACAGAGTTGAACCTTGCTTTTGATTGAGTAGTTTGCAAACCCTCTTTTCGTAGAATCTGCAAGTGGACATTTGGAGCGCTTTACCGTCTATGGTGGAAAAGGAAATATCTTCACATACAAACTAGACAGAAGCATTCTGAAAAACATCTTTGTGACGTGTGCATTCATCTCACAGAGTTAAACCTTTCTTTTCATTGAGCAACTTTGAAACACTATTTTTGTAGACTCTGCAAGGGGACATTTTGGGCGCTTTTGGCCTATGATGGAAAAGGAAATACCTTCACATAAAAACTAGACAGAAACATTCTGACAGACTTCTTTGTGATGAGTGAATTCATCTCAGAGACTTGAAACTTTCTTTTCAGTAAGCAGTTTTGAAACACATTTTCTTGTACCATCTGCAAGTCTACATAGGGAGCACTTTGCAGCCTATGATGGAAAAGGAAATATCTTCACATAAAAACTAGACACAAGCATTCTGACACACTTCTTTGTGATGTGTGCATTCATCTAACTGAGTTGAAACTTATTTTCCATTGAGCAGTTTTCAGACATTCTTTTTGTAGAATCTGCAACTGGACATTTGGAGCACTTTGAAACCTATGGTGGAAAAGGAAATATCTTCACATGAAAACTAGACAGAATCATTCTGGGAAAATTCTTTGAGATGTGTGCATTCATCTCACAGACGTGAACATTTCTTTTGATTGAGCAGTTTTGAAATACTCTGTTTGTAGAATCTGAAAGTGGAAATTTGGAACGCTTTGAGGCCTATGCTGGAAAAGTAAATATCTTCACATAAAAACTAGACAGAATCATCCTGTGAAAATTCTGTCTGATGTGTGCATTCATCTCACAGAGTTGAAACTTTCTTTTGGTTGAGCAGCTTTGACACACTCTTTTTGTAGTATCTTCAAGTGGACATTTGGAGCACTTTGAGGCATATGGTGGAAAAGTTAATATCTTCACATAAAAACCATACGGAAACGTTCTGACAAACTTCTTTGTGATGTGTGCATTCATCTCAAAGAATTCAATCTCTCTTTTCATTGAGAAGTTTTGAAACTTTTTTTTTTTTATCAAACTGGGTGGTTAAAATCTAAAAGAAGTCACCATTCTTTTTTTTTCTTTTTATTATTATTATTATTTTTTTTATTATTATTATACTTTAGGCTCTATGGTACATGTGCACAACGTGCAGGTAAGTTACATATGTATACATGTGCTATGCTGGTGCACTGCACCCACCAACTCGTCATCTAGCATTAGGTATATCTCCCAATGCTATCCCTCCCCCCTCCCCCCACCCCACAACAGTCCCCGAAGTGTGATGTTCCCCTTCCTGTGTCCATGTGTTCTCATTGCTCAATTCCCACCTATGAGTGAGAATATGCGGTGTTTGGTTTTTTGTTCTTGTGATAGTTTACTGAGAATGATGATTTCCACTTTCATCCATGTCCCTACAAAGGACATGAACTCATCATTTTTTATGGCTGCATAGTATTCCATGGTGTATATGTGCCACATTTTCTTAATCCAGTCTATCATTGTTGGACATTTGGGTTGGTTCCATATCTTTGCTATTGTGAATAATGCTGCAATAAACATACGTGTGCATGTGTCTTTATAGCAGCATGATTTATAGGCCTTTGGATATATACCCAGTAATGTGATGGCTGGGTCAAATGGAATTTCTAGTTCTAGATCCCTGAGGAATCACCACACTGACTTCCACAACGGTTGAACTAGTTTACAGTCCCACCGACAGTGTAAAAGTGTTCCTATTTCTCCACACCCTCTCCAGCACCTGTTGTTTCCTGACTTTTTAATGATAGCCATTCTAACTGGTGTGAGATGCTATCTCATTGTGGTTTTGATTTGCATTTCTCTGATGGCCAGTGATGGTGAGCATTTCTTCATGTGTTTATTGGCCGCATAAATGTCTTCTCTTGAGAAGCGTCTGTTCATGTCCTTCGCCCACTTTTTGATGGGGTTGTTTGTTTTTTTCTTGTAAATTTGTTGGAGTTCATTGCAGATTCTGGATATTAGCCCTTTGTCAGATGAATAGGTTGCAAAAATTTTCTCCCATTTTGTAGGTTGCCTGTTCACTCTGATGGTAGTTTCCTTTGCTGTGCAGAAGCTCTTTAGTTTAGTTAGATCCCATTTGTCAATTTTGGCTTTTGTTGCCATTGCTTTTGGTGTTTTAGACATGAAGTCCTTGCCCATGCCTATGTCCTGAATGGTATTGCCTAGGCTTTCTTCAAGGGTTTTTATGGTTTTGGGTCTAACATTTAAGTCTTTAATCCATCCTGAATTGATTTTTGTATAAGGTGTAAGGAAGGGATCCAGTTTCAGCTTTCTACATATGGCTAGCCAGTTTTCCCAGCAACATTTATTAAATAGCGAATCCTTTCCCCATTTCTTGTTTTTCTCAGGTTTGTCAAAGATCAGATAGTTGTAGATATGTGGCATTATTTCTGACGGCTCTGTTCTGTTCCATTGATCTAGATCTCTGTTTTGGTACCAGTACCATGCTGTTTTGGTTATTGTAGCCTTGAAGTATAGTTTGAAGTCAGGTAGCGTGATGCCTCCAGCTTTGTTCTTTTGGCTTAGGATTGACTTGGTGATGCGGGCTCTTTTTTGGTTCCATATGAACTTTAAAGTAGTTTTTTCCAATTCTGTGAAGAAAGTCATTGGTAGCTTGATGGGGATGGCATTGAATCTGTAAATTACCTTGGGAAGGATGGCCATTTTCATGATATTGATCCTTCCTACCCATGAGCATGGAATGTTCTTCCATTTGTTTGTATCCTCTTTTATTTCCTTGAGCAGTGGTTTGCAGTTCTCCTTGAAGAGGTCCTTCACATCCCTTGTAAGTTGGATTCCTAGGTATTTTATTCTCTTTGAAGCAATTGTGAATGGGAGTTCACTAATGATTTGGCTCTCTGTTTGTCTTTTATTGATGTATAAGAATGCTTGTGATTTTTGTACTTTGATTTTTTATCCCGAGACTTTGTTGAAGTTGCTTACCAGCTTAAGGAGATTTGGGGCTGACACAATGGGGTTTTCTAGATATACTATCATGTCATCTGCAAACAGGGACAATTTGACTTCTTCTTTTCTTAATTGAATACCCTTGATTTCCTTCTCTTGCCTAATTGCCCTGGCCAGAACTTCCAACACTATGTTGAATAGAAGTGGTGAGAGAGGGCGTCCCTGTCTTGTGCCAGTTTTCAAAGGGAATGCTTCCAGTTTTTGCCCATTCAGTATGATATTGGCTGTGGGTTTGTCATAGATAGCTCTTATTATTTTGAGATACGTCCCATCAATACCTAATTTCTTGAGAGTTTTTAGCATGAAGGGTTGTTGAATTTTGTCAAAGGCCTTTTCTGCATCTATTGAGATAATCATGTGGTTTTTGTCTTTCGTTCTGTTTATATGCTGGATTACATTTATTGATTTGCGTATATTGAACCAGCCTTGCAACCCAGGGATGAAGCCCACTTGATCATGGTGGATAAGCTTTTTGATGTGCTGCTGGATTTGGTTTGCCAGTATTTTATTGAGGATTTTTGCATCAAAGTTCATCAAGGATATTGGTCTAAAATTCTCTTTTTTTGTGGTGTCTCTGCCAGGCTTTGGTATCAGGATGATGCTGGCCTCATAAAATGAGTTAAGGAGGATTCCCTCTTTTTCTATTGATTGGAATAGTTTCAGAAGGAATGGTACCAGTTCCTCCTTGTACCTCTGGTAGAATTCGGCTGTGAACCCTTCTGGTCCTGGACTTTTTTTGGTTGGTAAGCTATTGATTATTGCCACAATTTCAGATCCTGTTATTGGTCTATTCAGAGATTCAACTTCTTCCTGGTTTAGTCTTGGGAGGGTGTATGTGTTGAGGAATTTATCCATTTCTTCTAGATTTTCTAGTTTATTTGCGTAGAGGTGGTTGTAATATTCTCTGACGGTAGTTTGTATTTCTGTGGGATCAGTGGTGATATCCTCTTTATCATTTTTTATTGCATCTATTTGATTCTTCTCTCTTTTTTCTTTATTAATCTTGCTAGCGGTTTATCAATTTTCTTGATCCTTTCAAAAAACCAGCTCCTGGATTCATTTATTTTTTGAAGGGTTTTTTGTGTCTCTATTTCCTTCAGTTCTGCTCTGATTTTAGTTATTTCTTGCCTTCTGCTAGCTTTTGAATGTGTTTGCTCTTGCTTTTCTAGTTCTTTTAATTGTGATGTTAGGGTGTCAATTTTGGATCTTTCCTGCTTTCTCTTGTGGGCATTTAGTGCTATAAATTTGCCTCTACACACTGCTTTGAATGCATCCCAGAGATTCTGGTATGTTGTGTCTTGGTTCTCGTTGGTTTCAAAGAACATCTTTATTTCTGCCTTCATTTTGTGATGTACCCAGTAGTCATTCAGGAGCAGGTTGTTGAGGTTCCACGTAGTTGAGCAGTTTTGAGTGAGATTCATAATCCTGAGTTCTAGCTTGATTGCACTGTGATCTGAGAGATAGTTTGTTGTAATTTCTGTTCTTTTACATTTATTGAGGAGAGCTTTACTTCCAAGTATGTGGTCAATTTTGGAATAGGTGTGGTGTGGTGCTGAAAAAAATGTATATTCTGTTGATTTGGGGTGGAGAGTTCTGTAGATGTCTACTAGGTCCAATTGGTGCAGAGCTGAGTTCAATTCCTGGGTATCCTTGTTGATTTTCTGTTTCATTGATCTGTCTAATGTTGACAGTGGGGTGTTAAAATCTCCCATTATTAATGTGTGGAAGTCTAAGTCTCTTTGTAAGTCACTCAGGACTTGCTTTATGAATCTGGTTGCTCCTCTATTGGGTGCATATATATTTAGGATAGTTAGCCCTTCTTGTTGAATTAATCCCTTTACCATTATGTAATGGCCTTCTTTGTCTCTTTTGATCTTTGTTGGTTTAAAGTCTGTTTTATCAGAGACTAGGATTGCAACCCCTGCCTTTTTTTGTTTTCCATTTGCTTGGTAGATCTTCCTCCATCCTTTTATTTTGAGCCTATGTGTGTCTCTGCACGTGAGATGGGTTTCCTGAATACAGCACACTGATGGGTCTTGAGTCTTTATCCAATTTGCCAGTCTGTGTCTTTTAATTGGAGCATTTAGTCCATTTACATTTAAAGTTAATATTGTTATGTGTGCATCTGATCCTGTCATTATGATGTCAGCTGGTTATTTTGCTCGTTAGTTGATGCAGTCTCTTCCTAGTCTCGATGGTCTTTACATTTCGGTATGATTTTGCAGTGGCTGGTACCGGTTGTGCCTTTCCATGTTTAGTGCTTCCTTCAGGAGCTCTTTTAAGGCAGGCCTGGTGGTGACAAAATCTCTCAGCATTTGCTTGTCTTTAAAGTATTTTATTTCTCCTTCACTTATGAAGCTTAGTTTGGCAGGATATGAAATTCTGGGTTGAAAATTCTTTTCTTTAGGAATGTTGAATATTGGCCGCCACTCTCTTTGGCTTGTAGGGTTTCTGCTGAGAGATCCGCTGTTAGTCTGATGGGCTTCCCTTTGATGGTAACCCGGACTTTCTCTCTGGCTGCCCTTATCATTTTTTCCTTCATTTCAACTTTGGTGAATCTGACAATTATGTGCCTTGGAGTTGCTCTTCTCGAGGAGTATCTTTGTGGCGTTCTCTGTATTTCCTGAATCTGAATGTTGGCCTGCCTTGCTAGATTGGGGAAGTTCTCCTGGATAATATCCTGCAGAGTGTTTTCCAACTTGGTTCCATTCTCCCCGTCTCTTTCAGGTACACCAATCAGACGTAGATTTGGTCTTTTCACATAGTCCCACATTTCTTGGAGGCTTTGCTCGTTTCTTTTTATTCTTTTTTCTCTAAACTTCCCTTCTCACTTCATTTCATTCATTTCATCTTCCAGGGCTGATACACTTTCTTCCATTTGATCGCATCGGCTCCTGAGGCTTCTGCATTCTTCACGTAGGTCTCGAGCCTTGATTTTCAGCTCCATCAGCTCCTTTAAGCACTTCTCTGTATTGGTTATTCTAGTTATACATTCTTCTAAATTTTTTTTCAAAATTTTCAACTTCTTTGCCTTTGGTTTGAATATCCTCCCGTAGCTCGGAGTAATTTGATCGTCTGAAGCCTTCTTCTCTCAGCTCGTCAAAGTCATTCTCCATCCAGCTTTGTTCCGTTGCTGGTGAGGAACTGCGTTCCTTTGGAGGAGGAGAGGTACTCTGGTTTTTAGAGTTTCCAGTTTTTCTGCTCTGTTTTTTCCCCATCTTTGTGGTTTTATCTACTTTCGGTCTTTGATGATGGTGATGTACAGATGGGTTTTTTGTGTGGATGTCCTTTCTGTTAGTTTTCCTTCTAACAGACAGGACCCTCAGCTGCAGGTCTGTTGGAGTACCTGGCCGGCCGTGTGAGGTGTCAGTCTGCCGCTGATGGGGGGTGCCTCCCAGTTAGGCTGCTCGGGGCTCAGGGGTCAGGGACCCACTTGAGGAGGCAGTCAGCCCGTTCTCAGATCTCCAGTTGCATGCTGGGAGATCCACTGCTCTCCTCAATGCTGTCAGACAGGGACATTTAAGTACTCAGAGGTTACTGCTGTCTTTTTGTTTGTCTGTGCCCTGCCCCCAGAGGTGGAGCCTACAGAGGCAGGCAGGCCTCCTTGAGCTGTGATGGGCTCCACCAAGTTCAAGCTTCCAGGCTGCTTTGTTTACCTAAGTGAGCCTGGGCAATGGCGGGCGCCCCTCCCCCAGCCTCGCTGCTGACTTGCTGTTTGATCTCAGAATGCCTTGCTAGCAATCAGCGAGACTCCGTGGGCGTAGGACCCTCTGAGCCAGGTGCGGGCTATACTCTCCTCGGGCACCGTTTCCTAAGCCCGTCGGAAAAGCACAGTATTCGGGTGGGAGTGGCCCGATTTTCCAGGTGCCATCTGTCACCCCTGGAAAGGGAACTCCCTGACCACTTGCGCTTCCCGAGTGAGGCAATGCCTCACCCCTGCTTCGGCTGGCGCACGGTGCACTCACTCACTACCCTGCACCCACTGTGTGGCACTCCCTAGTGAGATGAACACGGTACCTCAGATGGAAATGCAGAAATCACCCGTCTTCTGCGTCGCTCGCGCTGGGAGCTGTAGACCGGATCTGTTCCTATTTGACCATCTTGGCTCCTCCCCCGAAACATTCTTTTTGATATATCTGCAAGTGTACATTTGGAGCGCTTTGAGGTCTATGGTGGAAAAGGAAATATCTTCACATAAAAACTAGACAGAAGCATTCTGTCAAACTTCTTTCTGTAGTGTGCATTAATCTCACAGAGATGAACCTTAGTTTTCATTGAGCAGTTTTGAAACACTCGTTTTGTAGAATCTGCAATTGGACATTTGGAGTGCTTTGCAGCCTATGGTGGAAAAGGAAATATCTTCACATAATTACTAGACAGAAGCATCCCGAAAAACTTCTTTGTGAAGTGTGCATTCATCTCACAGAGTTGAACCTTACTTTCAATTCAGCAGTTTGTAAACACTCTTTTTGTAGAATCTGCAAGTGTACATTTGGAGTGCTTTGAGGCCTATGTTGAAAGGAAATATCTTCATGTAAAAACTGGACAGAAGGATTTTGAAAAACTTCTTTGTGATATGTGCATTCATCTCACAGAGATGAATCTTAATTTTGATTAGGCAGTTCTGAAACCCCCTTTTTTTACTATCTGTAAGTGGACATTTGGAGTGCTTTGAGGCCTATGTTGGAAAGGGAAGTATCTCCAAATAAATACTAGACAGAAGCATTCTGACAAACTCCTTTATGATGTTTGCATTCATCTCACAGAGTTGAAGCTTTCTTTTGATTGAGCAGTTTTGAAACACTATGTTGTGGAATCTCCAAGCGGACATTTGGAGAGATTTGAGGCCTATGGTGTAAAAGGAAATATCTTCATATAAAAACTGGACAGGAGCATTCTGACAAACCTCTTTCTGATGTGTACATTCATCTCACAGAGTTGAACCTTATTTTCAATTGAGCAGTTTTGAAACACTCTTTTTGTAGAACCCCAAGTGGACATTTGGAATGCTTTGAGGCCTATGGTGGAAAATGGAAGATCTTCACATAATAACTAGACAGAAGCATTCTGATCAATTTCTTTATATGTGCATTCATCTCACGGAGTTGAACTTTTTTTTCATTTAGCAGCTTTGAAACACTCTTTTTGTATATTCTGCAAGTGGACATTTATAGCGCTTTGAAGCCTAAGGTAGAAAGGGATATATCTTCACATAAAAACTATTCAGAAACATTCTAAAAAACTTCTTTGTAACGTGTGCATTCATCTCAAAGATTTGAACCTTTCTTTTCATTAAGCAGTTTTGAAACACTGATTTTGTAGAATGTGTAAGTGTACATTTCAAGCACTTTGACGCCAATGGTGGAAAAGGAAATATCTTCACATAATACCTAGACAGAAGCATTCTGAGAAAATACTTTGTGATGTGTGCATCCATCTCACATTGTTGAACATTTCTTTTGATTGATCAGTTTTGAAACACTTTTTGTAGAATCTGCAAGTGTACATTTCGTGTACTTTGAGGCCTATGGTGGAGAAGGAAATGTCTTCACATAAAAATGAGACAAAAGAATTCTGAGAAACAACATTGCATTCATGTCACCGCGTTGAAATTTTTTTTTGATTTAGCAGTTTGGAAACACTCTTTTTGTAGAATTTGCAAGTGGATAATTGGAGACCTTTAAGGCCTATTGTGGAAAAGGAAATATTTTCACGTAAGAAAGTTTGTCAGAATGCTATTGTCTAATTTCTATGTGAAGATATTGACTTTTCCACCATAGGCCCCAAAGCTGTCCAAATGTACTTTTGCAAATTCTACAAAAAGAGTGTTTCAAAGCTGCTCAATCAAAAGAAATTTTCAACTCTGTGAGATGAATGGACACGTCACAAAGAATTTACTCGGACTGCTTCTGTCTAGATTTTATGTGAAGATATTTCCTTTCTACCATAGGCCTTAAAGTGCTCCAAATGTCCACTTCCAGATTCTAGAAAGAGAGCGTTTCCAAACTGCTCAATCAATAGAAATATTGAACTCTGTGAGATGAACGCACACATTAGAAAGAAGTTTCTCAGAATGCTTCTGTCCAGTTTTTATGTGAAGATATTTCCTTTTCTACCTTAGGCCCCAAAGTGCTCCAAATGTCCACTTGCAGATTCTACAAAAAGAGAGTTTCAAAACTGCTGAGTCAAAAGAAAGGTTTAACTCTGCAGATGAATGCACATGTCTCAAAGAAGTTTCTCAGACTTCTTCTGTCTAAATATTATGGGAATCTATTTGTTTTTCTACCATAGGCCACAAAGCGCTCCAAATATCCACTTGTAGATTCTACAAAAAGTGTTTTTCAAAACTGCTCCATGAAAAGAATGGTTCAATATTGGGAGCTGAATGCACTCATCACAAAGATGTTTCTCAGAATGCTTCTATCTAGTTTTTATGTGAAGACACTTCCTTTTCCACCATAGGTGGAAAGGCAATCCGAATGTGCACCTGCAGATTCTACAAAAAGACTATTTACAAACTGCTCAATCAAAAGAAATTTTCAACTCTGTGAGATGAACGTACACATCACAAAGAAGTTTCCCAAAATTCTTCTGTTTACTTTTTATGTGAACATATTTCCTTTTCCACCATATGCCTCAAAGCTCTCCAAATGTCCACTTGCAGATTCTACAAAAACAGTTTCAAAACTGCTTCATCAAAAGAAAGGTTTAACTCTGTGAGATGAATACACACATCACAAAGAAATTTCTCAGAATGCTTCTGTCTAGTTTTTATGTGAAGATATTTCCTTTTCCACCATAGCGCTCAAAGCGCTCCAAATGTCCAATTGCAGATTCTACAAAGAAAGTATTTCAAAGCTGCTCAATGAAAAGAAAGTTTCAACTCAGTGAGATGAATGCACAAATCACAAGGAAGTTTCTCAGAATGGTCTGTCTAATTATTATATGAAGATATTTCATTATCCACCATAGGCCTCAAAGCACTCCAAATGTCCACCTACAGATTCTATAACAAGAGTGTTTCAAAAGTGCGCAATGAAAAGGAAGATTCAACTCTGTGAGATGAATGCACACGTCACAAAGAAGTTTGTCAGAATCTTTCTTTCTAGTTTTTATGTGAAGATATTTGCTTTTCACCTTTGGCCTCAAAGCGGTCTAAATACCCACTTGCAGATTCTACAAAAACAGTTTTTCAAAGCTGCTCAATGAAAAGAAAGGTTCAATTCTGTGAGATGAATGCACAAAACACGAAGACGTTTCTCAGAATGCTTCTTTCTAGCTTTTATTTGAAGATATTTCCTTTTCCACAATAGGCCTCAAAGCTCTCCAAATGTCAAATTGCAGATTCTACAAAAAGAGGGTTTCCAACCTGCACTATGAAAAGTAAGGTTCAACTCTGTGAGATGAATTCACACATCCAAAGAAGATTGTCAGACTGCTTCTTTCTAGTTTTTATGTGAAGATATTTCCTTTTCCACCATAGGCCTCAAAGCACTCCAAAGGTCCTCTTGCAGATACTACAAAAAGAGTATTTCAAAGTTGCCCCAACAAAAGAAATTTCAACAATCTGAGATGAATGCACACATCACATAGAAGTGTCTCAGAATGCTTCTGTCTAGTTACTGTACGAAGATATTTCATTATCCACCATAGGCCACAAAGCACTCCAAATGTCCACTTGCAGATTCTACAAAAAGAGTTTTTCAAAACTACTCAATGAAAAGTAAGGTTCAACTCTGTGAGATGAATGCACGCTACACAAAGAAGTTTGTCAGAATGCTTCTGTCTAGTTTTTCTGTGTAGATATTTCCTTTTCCACCTTGGGCTTCAAATCTCTCCAAATATCTACTTGGAGATTCTACAAAAAGAGTGCTTCAAAACTGCTCAATGAAAAGGAAGGTTCAACTCTGTTAGGTGAAAGCACACATCACAAAGAAGTTTGTCAGAATGCTTCTGTCTAGTTTTATATGAAGATATTTCCTTTTCCACCGTAGACCTCAAAGCTCTCCAAATGTCCACTTGCAGATACTACAAAAATAGTGTTTCAAAGGTGCTGGATCAACAGGAAGTTTCATCTCAGTGAGATGAATGTACACATCCCAAAGAATTTTTTCTGAATGCTTCTCCCTATTTTTTATATGAAGATATTTCCTTTTTCACCATAGGCATCAAAACGCCCCAAATGTCCAATATCAGATTCTACAAAAGAGTATTTCAAAACTACTTAATGAAAAGTAAAATGAACTTTGTGAGATGAATGCATACATCACAAAAAAGATTGTCAGAATGCTTCTCTCAAGTTTTTATGTGAAGATATTTCCTTTTCCACCATAGGCCTAAAAGCCCTCCAAATGTACACTTGCAGATTCTACAAAAAGAGTGTTTCAAAACTGCTCAATGAAAACTAAGATTCAACTCTGTGAGAGATGAATTCACACATACCAAGAAGTTTGTCAGAATGCTTCTGTCTAGTTTTTATGTGAAGATATTTCCTTTTCCACCATAGGCCTCAAAGCGCTCAAAATATCCTCTGGCAGACACTACAAAAAGAGTGTTTCAATGTTCCTTAATAAAAGCAAAGTTTCAACTCTGTGAGATGAATGCACCCACCACAGAGAAGTTTCTCAGAATGCTTCTGTCTAGTTACTATGAGAAGATATTTCGTTATCCACCATAGGCCCCAAAGCACTCCAAATGTCCACTTGTAAATTCTACAAAAAGAGTGTTTCAAAACTGCTCAATGAAAAGTAAGGTTCAACTCTGTGAGATGAATGCACACATCACAAAGAAGTTTATCAGAATGCTTCTGTCTAGTTTTTATGTGAAGATACTTCCTTTTCCACTGTAGGCCTCATAGCGCTCCAAATGTCCACTTGCATATTCTACAAAAAGAGTGTTTCAAAGCTCCTCAATCAAAAGAAAGGTTCAACTCTGTGAGATGAATTCACACAACCCAAGAACTTTGTCAGAATATTTCTGTCTAGTTTTTATGTGAAGATATTTCCTTTTCCACCATAGGTCTCAAAGCGATCCAAATATCCGCTTGTGGATACTACAAAAAAGAGTGTTTAAATGTTGCTCAATCAAAACAAAGTTTCAACTCTGTGAGGTGAATGCACGCATCACAGAGAAGTTTCTCAGAATGCTTCTGTCTAGTTACTATATGAAGACATTTCATTATCCACCATAGACCCCAAAGCGCTCCAAATGTTCACTTGCAGATTCTAAAAAACGAGTGTTTCAAAACTGCTCAATGAAAAGTAAGGTTCACCTCTCTGAGATGAATGCACACGTCACAAAGAAGTTTGTCAGAATGCTTCTGTCTAGTTTTTATGTGAAGATATTCCCTTTTCCACGATAGGCCTCAAAGGGCTCCTAATATCCACTTTCAGATCCTATAAAAAGAGTGTTTCAAAGCTCCTCAATCAAAAGAAAGTTTCAGCTCTGTGAGAGGTATGCACACACCACAAAAAAAAAAAATTGTCAGAATGCTTCTGTGTAGTTTTTATGTGAAGATATTTCCTTTTCCACCATTGCTCTCAAAGCGCTCAAAATGTCCGCTTGTAGATTCCCCAAAAAGAGTGTTTCAAAATTGATCAATGAAAAGTAAGTTTCAACTTTCTGAGATGAATGCACACATCACAAAGAAGTTTGTCAGAATGCTTCTGTCTGTTTTTTATGTGAAGATATTTCCTTTACCACCACATATCTCAAATCGCTCCAAATGTCCACTTGCTAATTCTACATAAAGAGTGTTTCAAAGCTGCTAAATGAAAACAAAGGTTCAACACAGTGAGATGAATATACACATCACGTAGAAGTTTCTCAGAATGCTTCTATCTACTTATTACACATAGATATTCCGTTATCCACTATCAGCCACAAAGCGCTCGAGGTGTCCACTTGCAGATTCTACAAACAGAGTGTTTCAAAGCTGCCCAATGCAAAGAAAGTTTCAACTCTCTGAGATGAATGCACCCATCACAAAGAAGTTTCTCATAATGCTTATGTCTAGTTTTTATGTAAGGATATTTCCTTTTCATCCATAGACATCAAAGCGCTCCAAATGTCCACTTGCAGATTCTACAAAAAGAGTATTTCATAGCTGCACAATCAAAAGAAAGTTTCAACTCGGTGAGATGAAGGCACACATCACAAACAAGTTTGTGAGAATGCTCCTGTCTTGTTTTCATGTGAAGACATTTCCTTTTCCAACATAGGCCTCAAAGTTCTGCAAATGTCCACTTGCATATTTTACAAAAAGAGTGTTTCAAAACTGCTCAATGAAAAGTAAGGTTCAACTCGGTTAAATGAAAGCACAGATCACAAAGAAGTTTGTCAGAATGCTTCTGTCTAGTTTTTATGTGAAGATATTTCCTTTTCCATCATAGGCCCCAAATCGCTCCAAATGTCGATTTGCAGATTCTACAAAAAGAGTATTTGAAACCTACTCAATGAAAAGTAAGGTTCAACTCTGTGAGACGAATGCACACATCAGAAAGAAGTTTGTCAGAATGCTTCTGTCTAGTTTTTGTGTGAAGATATTTCCTTTTATACCATAGGCCACAAAGTGCTCTAAATGTCCACTATCAGATTCTACGGAAAGAGTGTTTCTAAGCTGCTCAATGAAAAGAAAGGTTTAACTCTGTGAGATGAATGCACGCATCACAGAGAAGTTTCTCAGAATGCTTCTGTCTAGTTACTATATGAAGATATTTTGTTATCCACCATAGGCTTCAAAGCCCGCCAAATGTCCAATTGCAGATTCTACAAAAAGTGTGTCTCAAAACTACTCAATGAAAAGTAAAGTTCAGCTCTGGGAGATCAAAGCACACTTCACAAAATGTTTGTCAGAATGCTTCTGTCTAGTTTTTATGTGAAGATATTTCTTCTTCCACCAGAGGCCTCAAAGCACTCCAAATGTCCACATGCAGATTCTACAAAAAGAGTGTTTCCAGACCGCTGAATCAAAAGAAAGGTTCAGCCCTGTGAGATGAATGCATACATCCAAAGAAGTTTCTCAGAATGCTTCTGTCTACATTTTATGTGAAGATATTTGCTTTTCCACCATTGGCCTCAAAGCACTTCAAGTCTCCACTTGCAGATTGTACAAAAAGAGTGTTTCATAGCTACTCAACCAAAAGAAAGGTTCAACTCCGTGAGATGAATGCACACATCACAAAGAAGTTTCTCACAATACTTCTGTCTAGTTTTTCTGTGAAGATATGTCCTTTTCCAACATAGGCCGCAAAGCACTCCAAATGTCCACTTGCAGATTCTACAGAAAGAGTGTTTCCAAGCTGCTCAATTAAAAGAAAGTTTCAACTCTGTGAGATAAATGCACACATCACAAAGAAGTTTCTCAGAATGCTTCTGTCAAGTTATTATATGAAGATATTTCGTTATCCACCATAAGCTTCGAAGCCCTCCAAATATCCACTTTCATATTATACAAAAAGAGTGTTTCAAAACTGCTCAATGAAAAGTAAAGTTCAACTCTGTGAGGTGAATGCACACATCACAAAGGAGTTTGTAAGAATGCTTCTGTCTAGTTTTTATGTGAAGGTATTTCGTTTTCCAGGAGAGGCCTCATAGCGCTGCAAATGTCCACTTGCAGATGCTACAAAAAGAGTGTCTCAAAGCTGCTGAATCAAAAGAAAGGTTCAACTCTGTGAGATGAATGAACGCGTCACAAAGAAGTTTGTCAGAATACTTCTGTCTTGTTTTTAGTTGAGGATATTTCCTTTTCCACCATAGGGCTCAAAGTGCTCCAAATGTCCAATTGCAGTTTCTACAAAAAGAGTGTTTCAAAGTTGCTGAATCAACAGAAAGGTTCAACTCTGTGAGATGAATGAACACGTCACAAAGAAGTTTCTCAGAATGCTTCTGTCTATTTTTTATGTGAAGATATTTCCTTTTCCAACATTGGCCTCAAAGCGCTCCAAATCTCCAATTGCAGATTCTACAAAAAGAGGTTTTCAAAGCTGCTCAATCAAAGGAAGTTTCAACTCTGTGAGATGAATGCACGCATAACAAAGAAGTTTGTCTGAAGGCTTCTGTCTAGTTTTTATGTGAGGATATTTCTTTTTCACCAATAGGTATCCAAACGCTCTAAATGTCCACTATCAGATTCTACAAAAAGAGTGTTTCAAAACTGCTCAATGAAAAGTAAGATTCAACTCTGTGAGGTGAATGCACACATCACAAAGTAGTTTGTCTGAAGGCTTCTGTCTAGTTTTTATGTGAAGATATTTCCTTTTCCACCATAGGCCTCAAATCGCTCCAAGTGTCCACTTGCAGATTCTATAAAAAGAGTGTTTCAAATTGCTCAATGAAAAGATTCATCTCTGTGAGATGAATGCACACATTCCAGAGAAGTTTCTCAGAATGCTTCTGTCTAGTTTTTATGTGAAGATATTTCCTTTTCCACCATAGGCCGCAAAGCTCTCCAAATGTCCACTTGCAGATTCTACAGAAAGAGTGTTTCCAAGCTCCTCACTGAAAACAAAGTTTCAACTCTGTGAGATGAATGGACACATCACAGAGAAGTTTCTCAGAATGCTTCTGTCTAGTTATTGTATTAAGATATTTCAATATCCATGATAGGCTTCAAAGCCATCCAAATGTACACTTGCAGATTCTACAAAAACAGTGTTTCAAAACTGCTCAATGAAAAGTAAGGTGCAACTCTGTGATATGAATTCACACATCCAAATAAGTTTGTCAGAATGCTTCTGTCTAGTTTTTATGTGAAGATATTTCCTTTTCCACTGTAGACCTCAAAGCGCTCCAAATGTCCACTTGCAGATTCTACAAAAATAGTGCTTTAAAGATGCTCAATCAAAGGAAGTTTCAACTCTGTGAGATGAATGCACGCATAACAAGGAAGTTTGTCCAAATGCTTCTGTCTAGTTTTTATGTGAAGATATTTCCTTTTCAACAATAGGCATCCAAATGCTCCAAATGTCCACTATCGGATTCTACGAAAAGAGTGTTTCAAAACTGCTCAGTGAAAAGTAAGATACAACTCTGTGAGATGAATGCACATATCTCAAAGAAGTTTGACAGAATACTTCTGTCTAGTTTTTATGTGAGGATATTTCCTTTTCCACTGTAGAGCTCAAAGCGCTCCAAATGTCCAATTGCAGATTCTACAAAAAGAGTGTTTCAAAGTTGCTGAATCAAAGGAAAAGTTCAACTCTGTGAGATGAATGAACACGTCACAAAGAAGTTTCTCAGAATGCTTCTGTCTATTTTTTATGTGAAGATATTTCCTTTTCCAACATAGGCCTCAAAGCACTCTAAATGTCCAATTGCAGACTCTACAAAAAGAGTTTTTCAATGCTGCTCAATCAACAGAAAGGTTCATCTGTGTGAGATGAATGCACCCATCACAAAGAAGTTTCTTAGAATACATCTGTCTAATTTTTATGTGAAGATATTTCCTTTTCCACCATAGACATCAAAGTGCTCCAAATCTCCACTTGCAGATTCTACAAATATAGTGTTTCAAAGCTGGTCAATCAAAGGAAGTTTCAATTCTGTTAGATGAATGCACGCATAACAAAGAAGTTTCTCAGAATGGTTTTGTCTAGTTTTTACGTGAAGATATTTCGTTTTCAACAATAGGCATCCAAACGCTCCAAATGTCCACTATCAGATTCTACAAAAAGAGTGTTTCAAAACTGCTCAATGAAAAGTAAGATTCAACTCTGTGAGATGAATGCACACATCACAAAGTAGTTTGTCAGAATGCTTCTGTCTAGTTTTTATGTGAAGATAATTCCTTTTCCACCATAGGCCTCAAATCGCTCCAAGTGTCCACTTGCAGATACTATAAAAAGAGTGTTTCAAAATTGCTCAATGAAAAGATTCATCTCTGTGAGATGAATGCACACATTCCAGAGAAGTTTCTCAGAATGCTTCCGTCTAGTTTTTATGTGAAGATATTTCCTTGTCCATCATAAGCCTCAAACCACTCCAAATGACCTCTTGCAGATACTACAAAAAGAGTGTTTCAAAACTGCTCAATAGACAGTAAGGTTCAACTCTGTGAGATGATTGCACACATCACAAAGTAATTTCTTAGAATGCTTCTGTCTAGCTTGTATGTGAAGATATTTCCTTTTCCAAGATAGGCCTCAAAGCACTCCAAGTATCCACTTGCAGATAGTACAGAAAGAGTTTTTCAAAACTGCTCATTCAAAAGCAACGTTCAACACTCTGAGATGAATGCACATATCACAAAGAAGGATTTCAGAATGCTTCTGTCTAGTTTTTATGTGAAGATATTTCCTTTTCCACCATAGGCCTAAAAGCGCTCCAAATGTCCACTTGCAGATTCTACAAAAATAGGTTTTCCAAACTGCTCAATCAAAACAAAAGTTCACCTCTGTGAGATGAATGCACACATCACAAAGAAGTTTCTCAGAATGCTTCTGTCTAGTTTTTATGTGAAGATATTTACTTTTCCACTGTAGGCCTCAACATTCCCCATATGTCCAATTACAAATTTTCCAAAAAGAGTGTTTCAATACTTCTCAATGAAAACTAAGGTTCTACTCTCTGAGATGAACGCACACATCACAAAGAAGTTTGACAGAATGCTTTTGTCGAGTTCTTATGTGAAGATATTTCCTTTTCCACCATAGGCCTCAAAGCGCTTCAAATGTCCACTTACAGATTCTACAAAAAGAGTGTTTCAATACTGCTCAATTGAAAGTAAGGTTCAACTCTGTGAGATGAATGCACACATCACAAAGAAATTTCTCAGAAGGCTTCTGTGTAGTATAATGTGAAGATAATTCCTTTTCCAATGTACGCCGAAAATGCTCCAAATGTCCACTTGCAGATTCTCCAAAAAGAGTGTTTCCAAACTGCCCAATCAAAAGAAAGTTTCGACTGTCTGAGATGAATGCACACATCACAAAGAAGTTTGACAGAATTCTTCTGTCTAGTTTTTATGTGAAGATAGTTCCTTTTCCAACATAGGCCTCAAAGCACTCCAAGTATTCACTAGCAGATTCTACGAAAACAGAGTTTCAAAACTGCTCAACAAAAGAAATGTTTAACTCTGTGAGATGAATGCACACATCACAAAAAGTTTCTCAGATTGATTCTGTCAAGATTTTATGTGAATATATTTCCTTTTCTACCATAGGCCACAAAACGCTAATAATGTCGATTTGCAGATCCTACAAAAGGAGTGTTTCCAAACTGTTCAACGTAAAGCAAGGTTCAACTCTTTGAGATGATTGCACACATCACAAAGAAGTTTCTCAGAATGCTTCAGTCTATTTTTTATGTGAAGATATTTCCTTTTCCACCATAGGCTTCAGCACGCTCCAAATGTCCACTTGCAGATTCTACAAAAAGAGTGTTTCAAAGCTGCTGAATCAAAGAAAGGTTCAACTCTGCGTGAGATGAATGCACAAATCACAAAGAAGCTTCTCAGAATGCTTCTGTCTAGTTATTGCATGATGTTATTTCATTACCCACCGCAGGCCTCAAGCGCACCAAATGTCCACTTGCAGATTCTACAAAAAGAGATTTTCAAAACTACTCATCCAAAAGAAACGTTTAAGTCTCTGAGATGAATGCACACATCACAGAGAAGTTTCTCAGATTGTTTCTGTCTAGATTTTATGTGAAGATATTTCCTTTTCTACCATTGTCTCCAAAGCGCTCCAAATGTCCAAATGCAGATTCAACAAAAAGAGTGTTTCCAAACTGCTCAAACAAAAGAACGGTTCAACTATGTGAGAAGAGTGCACGCAGCACAAAGAAGTTTCTCAGAATTCTTCTGTCTAGTTTTTATGTGAAGATTTTTCCTTTCCCACCACAGGCCTCAAAGCACTCCAAATGTCCACTTGCAGATTCTACAAAAAGAGAGTATCAAAACTGCTCAATCAAAAGAAAGGTTTAACTCTGTGAGATGAATGCACACATCACAAAGAAGTTTCTCAGATTGCTTCTGTCTAAATTTTATGTGAAGATATTTTCTTTTCTACCATTGACTGCAAAGCGCTACAAATGCCCACTTGCAGATTCGACACAGTGTTTCCAAACTGCTCAATAAAAAGAAAGGTACAACTCGGTGAGATGAACGCACACATCCCAAAGAAGTTACTCAGAATTCTTCTGTCTAGTTTTTATGTGAAGATATTTCCTTTTCCAACATAGGCCTCAAAGGGCTCCAAATGTCCACTTGCAGATTCTACAGAAAGAGAGTTTCAAAATTGCTCAATCAAAGAAATTTTAACTCAGTGAGATGAATGCATACATCACAAATAAGTTTCTCAGTTTGCTTCTGTCTAGATTTTATGTGAAGATATTTTATTTTCTACCATAGGCAGCAAAGTGCTCCAAATGTCCACTTGCAGATTCTACAAAAAGAGTGTTTCCAAACTGCTCAATCAAAAGAAAGTTACAACTCTGTGAGAAGAACGCACACATCACAAAGAAGTTTCTCAGAATTCTTCTGTCTAGTTTTTATGTGAAAATATTTCCTATTCCAGCTTAGGCCTCCAAGCGCTCCAAACGTCCAATTGCAGATTCTACACAAAAAGAATTTGAAAACCGTTCAATCAAAAGAAAGTTTTAACTCTGTGAGAAGAATGCACACATTACAAAGAAGTTTCTCAGAATTCTTCTTTCTAGTTTTTATGTGAAAATATTTCCTAGTCCAGCTTAGGCCTCCAAGCGCTCCAACCGTCCAATTGCAGATTCAACACAAAAAGAATTTGAAAACCGTTCAATCAAAAGAAAGTTTTAACTCTGTGAGATGAATGCATACATCACAAAGAAGTTTCCCAGCTTGCTTCCGTCTAGATTTTATGTGAAGATATTTTCTTTTCTACCATAGGCCACAACACAATCCAAATGTCCACATGCAGAGTCTACAAAAAGAGGGAATCCAAACTGTTCAATCAAAAGAAACGTTCAACTCTGTGAGATGAACGCAGGCATCACAAAGAGGTTTCTCAGAATTCTTCTGTCTAGTTTTTATGTGAAGATATTTCCTTTTCCACCATAGGCCTCAAAGCGCTCCAAATGTCCACTTGCAGATTCTACAAAAAGAGAGTTTCAAAACTGCTCAATCAAAAGAAAAGTTTAACTTTGTGAGATAAATGCACACATCAAAAAGCAGTTTCTCAGCTTGCTTCTTTTTTTTAATTTTTTAAAACATTTTTAATTATTTATTCATTTATTATTTATTTATTATTATTATACTTTAGGTTTTAGGGTACATGTGCGCAAAGTGCAGGTTAGTTACATATGTATACATGTGCCATGCTGGTGTGCTGCACCCACTAAATCGTCATCTAGCATTAGGTATATCTCCCAATGCTATCCTTCACCCCTCCCACCACCCCACAACAGTCCCCAGAGTGTGATGTTCCCCTTCCTGTGTCCATGTGTTCTCATTGTTCAATTCCCACTTATCAGTGAGAATATGTGGTGTTTGCTTTTTGTTCTTGTGATAGTTTACTGAGAATGATGATTTCCAATGTCATCCATGTCCCTACAAAGGACATGAACTCATCATTTTTTATGGCTGCATAGTATTCCATGGTGTATATGTGCCACATTTTCTTAATCCAGTCTATCAGTGTTGGACATTTGGGTTGATTCTAAGTCTTTGCTATTGTGAATAATGCTGCAATAAACATACGTGTGCATGTGTCTTTATAGCAGCATGATTTATAGTCCTTTGGTTATATACCCAGTAATAGGATGGCTGGGTCAAATGGTATTTCTAGATCTAGATCCCTGAGGAATCGCCACACTGACTACCACAAGGGTTGAACTAGTTTACAGTCCCACCAACAGTGTAAAAGTGTTCCTATTTCTCCACATCCTCTCCAGCACCTGTTGTTTCCTGAATTTTTAATGATCGCCATTCTAACTGCTGAGATATGGTATCTCATTGTGGTTTTGATTTGCATTTCTCTGATGGCCAGGGATGCTGAGCATTTTCTCATGTCTTTTTTGGCTGCATAAATGTCTTCTTTTGAGAAGTGTCTGTTCATGTCCTTTGCCCACTTTTTGATGGGGTTCTTTATTTTTTTCTTGTAAACTTGTTGGAGTTCATTGTAGATTCTGGATATTAGCCCTTTGTCAGATGAGTAGGTTGCGAAAACTTTCTCCCATTTTGAAGGTTGCCTGTTCACTCTGATGGTAGTTTCTTTTGCTGTGCAGAAGCTCTTTAGTTTAATTAGATCCCATTTGTCAATTTTGGCTTTTGTTGCCATTGCTTTTGGTGTTTTAGACATGAAGTCCTTGCCCATGCCTATGTCCTGAATGGTAATGCCTAGGTTTTCTTCTAGGGTTTTTATGTTTTAGATCTAACATTTAAGTCTTTAATTCACCTTAAATTGATTTTTTATAAGGTGTAAGGAAGGGATCCAGTTTCAGCTTTCTACATGTGGCTAGCCAGTTTTCCCAGCACCATTTATTAAATAGGGAATCCTGTCCCCATTGCTTGTTTTTCTCAGGTTTGTCAAAGACCAGATAGTTGTAGATATGTGGCATTATTTCTGAGGACTCTGTTTTGTTCCATTGGTCTATATCTCTGTTTTGGTAGCAGTACCATGCTGTTTTGGTTACTGTAGCCTTGTAGTATAGTTTGAAGTCTGGCAGCGTGATGGCTCTAGCTTTGTTCTTTTGGCTTAAGGTTGACTTGGCGATGCGGGCAGTTTTTTGGCTTCATATGAACTTTAAAGTAGTTTTTTCCAGTTCTGTGTAGAAAGTCATTGGTAGCTTGATGGGGATGGCATTGAATCTGTAAGTTACCTTGGGCACCCTGGCCATTTTCACGATATTGATTCTTCCTACCCATGAGCATGGAATATTCTTCCATTTGTTTTTATCTTCTTTTATTTCCTTGAAAAGTGGTTTGTAGTTCTCCTTGAAGAATTCCTTCACATCCCTTGTAAGTTGGATTCCCAGGTATTTTGTTCTCTTTGAAGCAATTGTGAATGGGAGTTCACTCATTATTTGGTTCTCTGTCTGTTATTGGTGTATAAGAATGCTTGTGATTTTTGTACATTGATTTTGTAACCTGAGCCTTTGCTGAAGCTGCTTATCAGATTAAGGAGATTTTGGGCTGAGATGATGGGGTTTTCTAGATATACAATCATGTCATCTGCAAACAGGGACAATTTGACTTCCTCTTTTCATAATTGAATGCCCTTTATTTCCCTCTCTTGCCTGATTGCACTGGCCAGAACTTCCAACACTATGTTGAATAGGAGTGGTGAGAGAGGGCATCCCTGTCTTGTGCCAGTTTTCAAAGGGAATGCTCCCAGTTTTTGCCCATTAAGTATGATATTGGCAGTGGATGTGTCATAGACACCTCTTATGATTTTGAGATACATCCCATCAATACCATATTTATTGAGAATTTTTATCAAGAAGGGTTGTTGAATTTTTTCAAAGGCCTTTTCTGCATCTATTGAGATAATCATGTGGTTTTTGTCTTTAGTTCTGTTTATATTCTGGATTACATTGATTTGCATATATTGAACCAGCCTTGCATCCCAGGGATAAAGCCAACTTGATCATGGTGGAAAAGCTCTTTGATGTGTTGCTGGATTTGGTTTGCCAGTATTTTATTGAGGATTTCTGCATCAATGTTCATCAAGGATATTGGTCTAAAATTCTCTTTTTTGGTTGTGTCTCTGCCCAGCTTTGGTGTCAGGATGATGCTGGCCTCAGCAAATGAGTTAGGGAGGTTGCCTCTTTTTCTATTGATTGGAATAGTTTCAGAAGGAATGGTACCAGTTCCTCCTTGTACCTCTGGTAGAATTCGGCTGTGAATCCATCTGGTCCTGGACTTTTTTTGGTTGGTAAGCTATTGATTATTGCCACAATTTCAGCTCCTGTTATTGATCTATTCAGAGATTCAACTTCTTCTTGGTTTAGTCTTGGGAAAGCGTGTGTGTCAAGGAATTTATCCATTTCTTCTAGATTTACTAGTTTATTTGTGTAGAGGTACTTCTAGTGTTCTCTGATGGTACTATGTATTTCTTTGGGATCGGTGGTGATATCCCCTTTATCATTTTTTATTGCGTCTATTTGATTCCTCTCTCTTTTTTTCTTTATTAATCTTGCTAGCGGTCTATCGATTTTGTTGATCCTTTCAAAAAACCAGATCCTGGATTCATTAATATTTTGAAGGGTTTTTTGTGTCTCTATTTCCTTTAGTTCGGCTCTGATCTTAGTTATTTCTTGCCTTCTGCTAGATTTTGAATGTGTTTGCTCTTGCTTTTCTAGTTCTTTTAATTGTGATGTTAGGGTGTCAATTTTGGATCTTTCCTGCTTTGTCTTGTGGGCATTTAGTGCTATAAATTTGCCTCTACACACTGCTTTGAATGCATCCCAGAGATTCTGGTATATTGTGTCTTGGTTCTCGTTGGTTTCAAAGAACATCTTTATTTCTACCTTCATTTTGTTATGTACCCAGTAGTCATTCAGGAGCAGGTTGTTCAGTTTCCATAAAGTTGAGTGGTTTTCAGTGAGATTCTTAATCCTGAGTTCTAGTTTGATTGTCCTGTGATCTGAGAGATAGTTTGTTATAATTTCTGTTCTTTTACATTTACTGAGGAGAGCTTTACTTCCAAGTATGTGGTCAATTTTGGAATAGGTGTGGTGTGGTGCTGGAAAAAATGTATATTCTTTTGATTTGGGGCGGAGAGTTCTGTAGATGTCTATTAGGTCCACTTGGTGCAGAGCTGAGTTCAATTCCTGGGTGTCCTTGTTGACTTTCTGTCTCGTTGATCTGTCTAATATTGACAGTGGGGTGTTAAAGTCTCCCATTATTAATGTGTGGGTGTCTAAGTCTCTTCGTAGGTCACTCAGGACTTGCTTTATGAATCTGGGTGCTCCTGTATTGGGTGCATATATATTTAGCATAGTTAGTTCTTCTTGTTGAATTGATCCCTTTACCATTATGTAATGGCCTTCTTTGTCTCTTTTGATCTTTGTTGGTTTAATGTCTGTTTTATCAGAGACTAGGATTGCAACCCCTGCCTTTTTTTGTTTTCCATTTGCTTGGTAGATCTTCCTCCATCCTTTTATTTTGAGCCTATGTGTGTCTCTGCACGTGAGATGGGTTTCCTGAATACGCACACTGATGGGTCTTGAGTCTTTATCCAATTTGCCAGTCTATGTCTTTTAATTGGAGCATTTGGTTCATTTACATTTAAAGTTAATATTGTTATGTGTGAATTTGATCCTGTCATTATGATGTTAGCTGGATATTTTGCTCGTTAGTTGATGCAGTCTCTTCCTAGTCTCAATGGTCTTTATGTTTTGTCATGATTTTGCAGTGGCTGGTACCGGTTGTGCCTTTCCATATTTAGCGCTTCCTTCAGGAGCTCTTTTAGGGCAGGCCTGGTGGTGACAAAATCTCTCAGCATTTGCTTGTCTGTAAAGTATTTTATTTCTCCTTCACTTATGAAGCTTAGTTTGGCTGCATATGAAATTCTGGGTTGAAAATTCTTTTCTTTAAGAATGTTGAATATTGACCCCCACTCTCTTCTGGCTTCTACAGTTTCTGACGAGAGATCTGCTCTTAGTTTGATTGGCTTCCCTTTGAGGGTAACCCGACCTTTCCCTCTGGCTGCCCTTAAACATTTTTTCCTTCATTTCAACTTTGGTGAATCTGAAAATTGTGTGTCTTGGAGTTGCACTTCTCGAGGAATATCTTTGTGGCGTTCTCTGTATTGACTGACTCTGAATGTTGGCCTGCCTCGCTAGATTGGGGAAGTTCTCCTGGATAATATCCTGCAGAGTGTTTTCCAACTTTGTTCCATTCTCTCCGTCACTTTCAGGTACACCAATCAGACGTAGATTTGGTCTTTTCACATATTCCCATATTTCTTGGAGGCTTTGCTCGTTTCTTTTTATTCGTTTTTCTCTAAACTTCCCTTCTCACTTCATTTCACTCATTTCATCTTCCATTGCTGACACACTTTCTTCCAGTTGATCGCATCAGCTCTTGAGACTTCTGCATTCTTCAAGTAGTTCTCCAGCCTTGGTTTTCAGCTCCATCAGCTCCTTTAAGCACTTCTCTGTATTGGTTATTCTAGTTATACATTCCTCTAAATATTTTTTCAAAGTTTTCAACTTCTTTGCCTTTGGTTTGAATATCCTCCCCAGCTCAGAGTAATTTGATCATCAGAAGCCTTCTTCTCTCAGCTCGTCAAAGTCAGTCTCCATCCAGCTTTGTTCCGTTGCTGGTGAGGAACTGCATTCCTTTGGAGGAGGAGAGGTGCTCTGCTTTTTAGGGTTTCCAGTTTTTCTGCTCTGTTTTTTCCCCATCTTTGTGGTTTTATCTACTTTTGGTCTTTGATGGTGGTGATGTACACATGGGTTTTTGTTGCGGATGTCCTTTCTGTTTGTTAGTTTTCCTTCTAACAGACAGGACCCTCAGCGGCAGATCTGTTGGAGTACCAGGCCGGCCTTGTGAGGTGTCAGTCTGCCCCTGCTGCGGAATGCCTCCCAGTTAGGCTGCTCGGGATTTAGGGGTTAGGGACCCACTTGAGGAGGCAGTCTGCAGGTTCTCAGATCTCCAGCTGTGTGCTGGGAGAACCGCTGCTCTCTTCAAAGCTGTCAGACAGGGACATTTAAGTCTGCAGAGGTTACTGCTGTCTTTTTGTTTGTCTGTGCCCTGCCCCCAGAGGTGGAACCTACAGAGGCAGGCAGGCCTCCTTAAGCTGTGGTGGGCTCCACCCAGTTCAAGCTTCCCATCTGCTTTGTTTACCTAAACAAGCCTGGGCAATGGCGGGCGCCCCTCCCCCAGCCTCGCTGCTGCCTTGCTGTTTGATCTCAGACTGCTGTGCTAGCAATCATTGATACTCCGTGGGCGTTAGACCCTCTGAGCCAGGTGTGGGATATTAATCTCCTGGTGTGCCGTTTTTTAAGCCCGTCGGAAAAGCGCAGTGTTTGGGTGGGAGTGACCCGATTTTCCAGGTGCCGTCTGTCACCCCTTTCTTTGACTAGGAAAGGAAACTCCCTGACCCCTTGTGCTTACCAAGTGGGGCAATGCCTCGCCTTTCTTCAGCTCGCACACCGTGCACGCACCCTCTGACCTGTTCCCACTGTCTGGCACTCCCTAGTGAGATGAATCCGGTACCTCAGATGAAAATGCAGAAATCAGCCATCTTCTGCATCACTCACGCTGGGAGCTGTAGACTGGAGCTGTTCCTATTCGGCCATCTTGGCTCCTCCCCCTTCAGCTTTCTTCTCTCTAGATTTTATGTGAAGGTATATCATTTTCTACTGTAGGCCACAAAGCACTTCAAATGTCCGCTTGCAGATTACAGAAAAATAGTGTTTACAAACTGCTCAATCAAAAGAAAGGTTCAACTCTGTGAGTGTATCGCACCCATCACAAAGTAGTTTGGCAGAATACTTGTCTAGTTTTTATGTGAAGATATTAACTTTTACACCCTAAGCAGATTCTACAAAAAGAGTGTTTCCAAACTGCTCAATCAAAAGAAAAGTTCAACTCTGTAAGATGAATGCACACATCAAAAAGAAGTTTCTCAGAATTCTTCTGTCTAGTTTTTATGTGAAGATATTTCCTTTTCCACCATAGGCCTCAAAACATTCCAAATGTCCACTTGCAGATTCTACAAAAAGAGGGTTTCCAAACTGCTCAATCAGAAGAAAGGTTCAACTCTGTGAGATGAATGCACACATCACAAAGTAGTTTCTCAGAGTTCTTCTGTCTAGTTTTTATGTGAAGATATTTCCTTTTCCAGCATAGGCTGCAAAGCGTTTCAAAGGTCCACTTGCAAATTCTATGAAAAATGAGTTTAAAACCTACCCAATCAAAAGAGAGATTTAATTCTGTGAGATCAATGCACACATCACAAAAAAAGTTTCTCAGTTTGCTTCTGTCTACATTTTATATGAAGATATTTCCTTTTCTTCCATATGTCTCAAAGCGCTCCAATTGTCCACTTGCAGATTCTACAAAAAGAGGGTTTCCAAACTGCTTAATCAAAAGGAAGGTTCAACTCTGTGAGATGAATGCACACATCACAAAGAAGTTTCTCAGAATTCTTCTGTCTAGTTTTTATGTGAAGATATTTCCTTTTCCACCATATGCCTCAAAGCATTCCAAATGTCCACTTGCAAATTGCACAAATAGAGAGTTTAAAAACTGCTCATTCAAAAGAAAGGTTTACTCTGTGAGATGAATGCACACATCACAAGAACTTTCTTAGATACCTTCTGTTTAGATTTTATGTGAAGATATTTCCTTTTCTACCATAAGACACACAACGCTCCAAATGTCTACTTACAGATTCTACAAAAAGAGTGTTTCCAAACTGCTCAATCAAAAGAAAGGTGAAACTCTGTGAGATGTCACTAAGCAAGTCCTTAGTTACATACAAAGAAACTTAGACTCCCTCATGATAATAAAGGGAGACTTTAATACCCCACTTTCTACATTAGACAGATCAATGAGACAGAAAGTTAACAATGATACCCAGAAATTGAACTCAACTCTGCACCAAGTGGACCTAATAGACATCTACAGAACTCTCCACCCCAAATCAACACAATATACATTCTTTTGAGCACCACACCACACCTATTACAAAACTGAACACATAGTTGGAAGGAAAACATTCCTCAGCAAAGGTAAAAGAACAGAAATTATAACAAACAGTCTCTCAGACCCCAGTGAAATCAAGACAGAACTCAGGATTAAGAAACTCACTCAAAACCACTCAACTACATGGAAACTGAACTACCTGCTCCTGAATGACTACTGGAAAAATAACGAAACGAAGGCAGAAATAAAGATATTCTTTGAAACCAATGAGAACAAAGATATAACATAACAGAATCTCTGGAACACATCAAACAGTTTGTAGAGGGAAATTTATAGCACTAAATGCCCACAAGAGAAAGCAGGAAAGATCTAAAATTGACACCCTAACATCATAATTAAAATAACTAGAAAAGCAAGAGCAAACACATTCAAAAGCTAACAGAAGGCAAGAAATAACTAAGATCAGAGCAGAACTGAAGGAAATGAAGACACAAAAAACCCTTCAAATAGTTAATGAATACAGGAGCTGGTTTTTTGAAAAGTTCAACAAAATTGATAGACCAGTAGCAAGACTAATGAAGAAGAAAAGAGAGAAGAATCAAATAGGCGCAATAAAAAATGATACAGAGGATATCACCACCAATCCCACAGAAATACAAAGTGCCATCATAGAATACTATGGACACCTCTACGCAAATAAACTAGAAAACGTAGAAGAAATGGATAGATTCCTCGACACATACACTCTCCCAAAACTATACAAGGAAGAAGTTGAATCTCTGAATAGACCAATAACACGTCCTGAAATTGAGGCAATAATCAATAGATAACCAACGAAAAAAAGTTCAGGACTAGGTGGATTCACAACCGAATTCTACCAGAGATACAAGGGGGAACTGGTACCATTCCTTCTGAAACTATTCCAATCAATAGAAAAAGAGGGAATCCTCCCTAACTCATTTTATGAGGCCAGCATCATCCTGATACCAAAGCCTGGCAGAGACAGAACCAAAAAAGAGAATTTCAGACCAATATCCTTGATGAACATGGATGCAAAAATTCTCAATAAAATACTGGCAAACACAATCCAGCAGCATATCAAAAACTTATCCACCATGATCAAGGGGGCTTAATCTCTGGGATGCAACGCTGGTTCAACATACGCAAATCAATAAATGTAATACAGCAATAAACAGAACCAAACACAAAAACCACATGATTATCTCAATAGATGCAGAAAAGCCTTTGACAAAATTCAACATCCCTTCATGCTAAAAACTCTCAGTAAATTTGGTATTGATGGGATGTATCTCAAAATAATAAGAGCTATCTATGACAAACCCACAGCCAATATCATACTGAATGGGAAAAAACTGGAAGCATTCCCTTTGAAACCTGGCACAAGACAGGGATGTCCTCTTTCACCACTCCTATTCAACACAGTGTTGGAAGTTCTGGAAAGGGCAATCAGGAAGGAGAAGGAAATAAAGGGTATTCAATTAGGAAAAGAGGAAGTCAAATTGTCCCTGTTTGCAGATGACATGACTGTATATCTAGAAAACCCACAGTCTCAGCCCAAAATCTCCTTAAGCTGATAAGCAACTTCAGCAAAGTCTCAGGATAGAAAATCAATGTACAAAAATCACAAGCATTCTCATACACCAATAACAGACAAAACAGAGCCAAATCATGAGTGAACTCCCATTCACAATTGCTTCAAAGAGAATAAAATACCTAAGAATCCAACTTACAAGGGATGTGAAGGAACTCTTCAAGGAGAACTACAAACCACTGCTCAATGAAATAAAAGAGGATACAAAAAAATTGAAGAACATTCCATGCTTATAGGTAGAAAGAATCAATATCGTGAAAATGGCCATACTGCCCAAGGTAATTTATAGATTCAATGCCATCCCCATCAAGCTATCAATGACTTTCTTCACAGAATTGGAAAAATACTACTTTAAAGTTCATTTGGAACCAAAAAAGAGCTGGCATCACCAAGTCAATCCTAAGCCAAATGAACAAAGCTGGAGGCATCACGCTACCTGACTTCAAACTATACATCAAGGCTACAGTAACCAAAACAGCATGGTACTGCTACCAAAACAGATATATAGATCAATGGAACAGAACAGAGCCCTCAGAAATAATGCCACATATTTACAACCATCTGATCTTTGACAAACCTGACAAAAACAGCAAATGGGGAAAGGAGTCCCTGTTTAATAAATGGTGTTGGGAAAACTGGCTAGCCATATGTAGAAAGCTGAAACTGGATCCCTTCCTTACAACTTATACAAAAGTTAATTCAAGATGGATTAAAGACTTACCTTTTTGACCTGAAACCATAAAAACCCTAGAATAAAACCTAGGCAATACCATTCAGGACATAGGCATGGGCAAGGTCTTCATATCTAAAACACCAAAAACAATGGCAACAAAAGACAAAATTGACAAATGGGATCGTATTAAACTAAAGAGCTTCTGCACAGCAAAAGAAACTACCACCAGAGTGAACAGGCAAAGTGCAGAATGGGAGAAAATTTTTGCAACCTACTCATCTGACAAAGAGCTAATATCCAGATACTACAATGAACTCAAACAAATTGACAACAAAAAAACAAGGAACCCCATCAAAAAGTGGGCAAAGGTTCTTAACAGACACCTCTCAAAAGAAGAGATTTATTCAGCCAAAAAACACATGAAAAAATGCTCATCATCAGTGGCCATCAGAGAAATGCAAATCAAAACCACAATGAGATACCATCTCACACCAGTTAGAATGGTGATCATTAAAAAGTCAGGAAACAACAGGTGCTGGAGAGGATGTGGAGAAATAGGAACACTTTTAAACTGTCGGTGGGACTGTAAACTAGTTCAATCATTGTGGAAGACAGTGTGGCGATTCCTCAGGGATCTAGAACAACAAATACCATTTGACCCAGCCATCCCATTACTGGGTATATACCCAAAGGATTATAAATCTTGCTGCTATAAAGACACATGCACTCGTATGTTTATTGTGGCACTATTCACAATAGCAAAGATATGGAACCAACTCAAATGTCCAACACTGATAGACTGGATTAAGAAAATGTGGCACATATACACCATGGAATACTATGCAGCCATAAAAAATGATGAGTTCATGTCCTTTGTAGGGACATGGATGAAACTGGAAACCATCATTCTCAGCAAACTATCACAAGGAAAAAAAAACAAACACTGCATGTTGTCACTCATAGGTGGGAATTGAACAATGAGAACACATGGAAACAAGAAGGGGAACATCACACACCAAGAACCGTTGTGAGTTGGGGGAAGGAGGCAGGGATAGCATTGGGAGATATACCTAATGCTAAATGACGAGTTAATGGGTGCAGCACACCAATGTGGCACATGTATACATATGTAACAAACCTGCACATTTTCACATGTACCCTAAAACTTAAAGTATAATAATAATAAAATAAAATTTAAAAAAGTAAAAAAAGAGAGGAAGTAAGCCATGCTGATTCCTGATGAGAAAGCATTCCAGGCAAAGGGGACCATTCATGCAAAGGCCCTGAGGCAGAAGCACATCTGCCTGGTGTCTTTGAAGATTGCAACAATAGAGGGGAGACTGATTGGACTAGACATCAGAGAAGTGTCAGTGGACAAGATGGTTTAAAAAATTCCTAGCCATGGAAGATTTTAAGCAGATGAAAACATTACTTTCCTTATGCTTTAAAAAGACTTAATCTGGATCACCTGAGGTCAGGAGTTTGAGACCAGCCTGACCAACATGGCAAAACCCCATCTCTATTAAAAACACATAAATTAGCCACGCTTGGTGGTGCATGCCTGTAGTCCCAACTACTTGGGAGGGTGAGGCAGGAGAATCACTTTAACCCAGGATGTAGAGGTTGTAGTGAACCCAGATTGTACCAGTGCACTCTAGCATGGGTGAGAGAGGAGACTCTGTCTCAAAAAAAAATAAATAAATAAAGACTTACTCTGGTTGCTCAGTGAAGATGAAGGTACAGGGAGAAAGAGAAAGTGAGAGAGAAGTAAGGAGGCTATTTTGATAATCCATGAAAGCAATGACGTAAAGTGAAGCAGGGTATACACAATGGGTGTGGCAAGGGAAGCTCAGATTCTTAATACAGTTCAACAGTGTATGCTGATATGAGGTGTAAGAAACAAAGAGGGGTCAAGGAAAGTTCACTGGCCTAACAGCTGGTACGCTGGAGGTGCTATTTACTGAGACGAAGAAGACTGAGGATTGTTGGGCCCAGGGGTTGAAGGTGGAGGATCAAGAATTCCCCTATGGATTTGTGATAGTTGAGTTGTCTATTAGTCTTCCAAGTGGTGATAATTGGCAGATAATTAGATGTGAGTCTAAATTTTAGAGGAGAGGTAGGAGCTGGAAATATGTGTTCACGGACCGTGCACATATGCATGGAATTTAGTGCCATTGGGCTTCATGAGATCACAGAAGCATAAGTGTTTGTAGAAAAACGGTTGAGAACTGAGACCCGGGATATTCCCTTGTTAAAAGGTAAATGTTCCTTCTACATTTTGAATTTATAAAAATAATGACACAGTCGCCAGTTGCTGAAACACTACCCAGTTCAGAGTAAAACAAAATTCCTATTTTATCAATCATTGAATGCCATTTAAAATTCAGAATACTTGCAGAGATCACAAATATCTTAATAAAGATGAAAGCCTAAGTTCAGATTGGTGGCCTAGACTCTGCCATCCCTGATCGTCTATTTAAAAATAACAATAATGATAATAATAAGAAGAAATATTCATGAATCACTAGATATGTTGAAATACACTCAAAGGTAGATTCATTTCTTTTCTACTATACCCTTGTAACTATCAGTTTATAAAATACTTTTATTAGAAAGGCACAGTCACCCTCAAGCCAATAGCAACTTATAAATATGGGGCAAGGAGCCTGGTGTGGGGAGGCTGAGAAATAATTGAGAGAACCAGTAGATATGAAGCTAACAAATAATACTGTTGACAAGAATGAGGCACATAAGCCAGAGGCAGTGCAAGAGGCCGGTCAACACAGGTAGACAGACGGAAGCCAGGAGTGAGAGGCGGGAGGTCCAAAGTGCAATAAAACACTCAAGTACCAGTCAATCCATGGGAGCTTACAGCGGGGTTGAGGGGGCGGATGAAGGGAGGAGAATCCAGGTGGAGGGGAAGGAATGAAGGTGTGAACAGGAGGCAGAAGGGCACAGCTATTTGATATGTTTGGAGAGTGAGGCGCTTTTTTGGGCTGAGAAACTAACTGGAAGCCGGAATCTGGAGGACTGGGTAGACCATGTTAAACAGCAAGCACTTGATTCTGCACGTGTTGGAAGCCAGTGCAGGGCTTCTAAGCAAGGCAGTGACATGATCACATCACATTTTAGGAAGGATATAAATTAGGCATGGCCACAGGCAGGAAGACTTGAGGGATCTCTTAGAGTCAGGGATAAGAGTCTAAACGACAAAGTGGCCATGAACATTCAAAGAAATAAGACTGAAGAGACTTTAGAGAGCAGACCCTACGGTAGCTGAGTGAAGGGGTTTGGGAGACTCACAGCTTTCTGCTGTGAAGTCAAGGATATCACAAACTATCAGAATAAACGAAACAGTCCTATGGCTGGGGGTAGGTGGATGAATGTGGTTCCATTTTGAACAAGAGGAGAAAATTCAGGTAATTCTTTTTGATTGATCAAGCAAAATAATTTGAAGATGAACATTATAGAAGCAACAACAATTCTTTTGATATTGGGGTAAAGGAAACAGGCCCAAGAAAGCATAGTATTTCCTGTTTCTCTTCTGATTCAATCAATAATATTTTCTGTTAAGGTTTTTGATAAACTGTTGTTTTAATTAATCAAAAGGAGACAAGATAAGTTTGAACTTAAAAGCATAAGAAAATCAGTTGTCTTTTTAGAAAAGGTGAGTCAGTATTTCCTATGGTCTTAAATCATCCTTCAAATAATGGGCTATGAAACAAATGAGATCCTACTTATCTAGCCTTTTCCTTGATAGATTAAAAACTGTACCAAATTCTTACAATATCGCAAAGACACTAATTCACTTAAGTGAGAATCCACAGTATGCAAACATATTAATCAAGGGAAATTTAAAACCAATCATTGTGTTCAAAATAGGAATATTATTCCAAATTTTTTCTGCATATTTTAGAATAATTTCGCAGTTAAAAACCCTGTACTTTATAAAGTAATTATCCAGTATTTAAATAAAGTATATCTATGACAATATTAACATTGGAATTTAACAGTGTAGAAAGCAATTTTGATACATCACATTTAAATGAAGGCGACAATTGGTTTCAGTACATTCATGCAGATTAGAAAACAGTAGTTTTTGAAGATTGCATTTGTTCATGTAAGTCAGAAGGTTTGAAGGATTTCCTACCCCTGCTATAGGTTTAAGCCTAAGAATTGTTATTCATTATGATTTGGTCTTTAAATAAATTACGAAGTTAGAGGGTAGAGCACACCCCATGAATGCACTGAGGTGCCGTAAGACTCCAATGCCAGAGGCAGCAGGTTGGAATTTAGTTCAATCACACATTTGTTATGAGAAGTCTGAGAAGCTTCAGCTCTTAAGTAAGCTTGGAAACACAAGGAAACTCTGCGAAAAGTACTAAACAAAGACACAAACACACTCACTCCTGTCTTTTAAGACTGGCATAGAAGATGTAAGTGTACCAACAAGCAACCTCCAAAGAGCAAATGAAACAGAAAAATTAAACGAGTGCCTGCTAGGAGTTGTAACTTCAACAAAGTGCCTCTCATGTCTGCCTCAAAAACCAGTACTCATTTTTCAAAACTAACTCACATAGCACCTCCTCAGTGACACCTTTCCTGTTCTGCCCACCAGATACACGTGCAGACCTAGTGTATCCTCTCACCCAGAACACAGGGCATCTTTTACAGGGGGCTGTATCTACAGGGGGATCTATGCTTTGACAGGAACTGTGAATCTATGGGCAGCAGTTTTTCAATTCATGTTTGTGACTGTCATTACAAATGTCCTGCCTCAGGCACCCAGCAGGCAGTAATAAATGCTGGTTGAACACTAAAACCTTGGAATGCTACATCATTATTCTAAAGGATAGTCATTTTTTAAAACATTTTGGAAGTTCTTTTGAAACTGACTTTTTAGATTATGAAAATATCTCAATGATAGGTTTTGGTTTTCCAAGTTAGACCTTGTTTTATTTCAGAAACTGTTAAAGTTATACAAAACCAAGCATGTGGCCCTGTGCATGTTGTTTCCTCTCCTCCCTTAATGCTAAGGAAGGGTTTCTTCTCTTTTATAGGCCAAATGCTCCATAAATGAATGTGTTAACGAATGAACAAATTAATAAATGACATGAATGGGAGCTCAAACTGAATAAAAGTATATCTACTTAAAAATGAGAGGTGGCGATTGCTAACATGTCATAACCAGACTCTGTCCTGACCTCAGCAAGCCACAACTTTGACAATAAAGAGGAAAGAGGATCAAGTCCCTAAATACCGCAGGTGCACTAAGACCTTCCCACGTGCCTGAAGAAGATACACTTGCAGAGGAGAAATGATGATGCAGAGGCCTGCTCCAAGATGCAGGAGGAAGTTTAATTGCCTGTGAATTTGACTGGGATGGAAGGGATGAAACGAGGTTTGAAAAGAAATAGAGATTGTTAAACTCTTGACTAGACAATAACTGCCGTCCTTCTCTTCTATCTGCCCCTGTGACTAGGCAATAACTGCCCTCCTTCTCTTTTATCTTCCCCTGTGACTAGACTATAACTGCCCTCCTTCTCTTCTATCTGCCCCTACCTTGGACCCCAAATGACTCAGCATTAAAGTGCCTTGAGCAGGCTCCAGCCCAAAATTGGCCTCCATGTACATCACTTCCCGCTCTGCTGCCCTGCCTCGCTTTCCTTCTCGGCCTTCCTGGATGGATGACAGATGTCATTCCCAGGTTCCCTAACACTCAAGTCTAGTCCCTCAGTTCCTAGCAAGCATCAAGCTTCACTGTGTGTCTAGCGTATCAGGAGTCAGACTTCAGAAGTACAGCTTGGTGTAAATTCAGAGGCAGGGAAGAAAGAAGGAAGGAAAGAAGACCCTGAGCTGGATTCATACACATCATCGCAATTCATCCACACCGCAGTCCTGTAAGGTATGTGCCATTGTACGCAGAAAACTGAGGCTCAAAGAGATTGAGCAACTTATCTAAGACCTCACAGGTCCTGAGAGCAGAATCTGGATTTCAAACACCTGGGAGACTCTGAAATCCATCTTAGCTCTTCTATACATGAGCCCAAAATGCAGCTGTACGCCAGCAAGACTGACTTCCTCTTGAGGCTTAACACTAGCTCTGAATACAGGAATCCTCAAAATGCTTTATAAGCAATAGTAGCATCATGGGAATAAGTTGGCAAGTTCCCAGCATTACTGTTTTAGATGCACTTTAACTTTTTTTCCATGTATAGAGTCAAGAATAAGAAAAAAGGATCCAAAGGAGGAGAGAAATAAAACGGGACTAAGCCTTATATTTCTTGACCAGAACAGATAATGCTGGAATTTTCCTTACTTTTTTTCCAGACAAATCCAATAAAGACATCTGTTTCTGTTACCTAAAACCAACGTGAAAAGTTTGCTCCCTCCCACCTTAAGCGGCTTTGTATAGAGCCCACAGTTGAACATTGGTTCCTATGGCAAAGCTTCATTTCAAAATTTTTATAGTATTATTCAAAGCACGTTTGATTTCAGCCTTGTCAACCATGGGCAGAATGTCAGCAATGCTCCCTGTATTAGCTATTGGAGAGAAAACACTGTGAAACTCTAAGACCTTGGTTATTGGGCCAATGAAACATTTATGCCCTGATCAGATGGAGCAAAACTTCAGCAGGTTTAGTGAGCCACCTTCCGCGTGTACTAATGAAGCTCTTGCCTGCTGTTTCAGATAAATGACATTAATTTTACTGCTGGCTTGTGCTTGAGAAGGTTATTCAATTGATTCCAGTTGTTCGCAATGCCTTGAAGGCAAATAATGTTGTAGCATTCACTGTCGTCATAATACACTGTTTCTTTTCTAAGGAAGGTTGTTGTCATAATACCCTAGATAACAAAAGAAAATATTCCACTTCTTATCATATATTAATTTTGCTCTGGAATAAGTAAATGTAACTACCAGAATGCTAATGAGGATGTTACGCTGATGTTTATTTGTGTGTTCTAATCTGTAGATAAACAGCAAGGTCTCTTTTACTTCATGATTCCAAGTCTCAGGCCACAGCAGGACAAGTATCAAAACATCTATTCTCAATTCGGGGTTGAGATTTCTAATAAGAATTCTATTTTCTCCATAATCATAAAATAGCACCAGGAAAAGTCAATATCTTAAAATACAGATCATTTAAAAGTAGATCTTTCTGCCCTTAACATAAACAAACTGTAAAATCTGAAGTTAAATTATTCCTTGTACCAGCCTCTTAATTTACCCAGAGTTAACAGAAAAGTTATAGCAGCACATAAAGCTCTGAGGTTTGGATGGGTGTAGATATAGATATCCAAACCTGTCATTTCACGCTAGTCAGAATACTAGTCATAGAAATCCCACAGGAAACATCATTTCTGAAGGTATCTGGTCTTATGGATTATAAAATTAAACTTTTTTATCATTGTACCTAAAGTGAAATATGCTTCCTATACAAAGAAGGTTTCTTTCAAGAGTTAAGACCACCTCCCTCCATCCCCCTTAACACACACACACACACACAGAGAGAGAGAGAGAGAGAGAGAGAGAGAGAGAGAGAGAATTCAGAGCATTAGTGGTTTTCTCCCTTAGACTGATTTTTTCTTACTGTTATTTTCAGCCACTTTGTTAACGGTGGGGTTAAAGGGCAGGATAGATGTAACACCCATTTCACATACATGTTGCAACATCAGAGATGCTGGTTTTCATTAAAAACACCAGTTCTAAATTCCTTCTAAAATATATTTTTAAAAATCAGTACACTTGGCACCTTGGAAATGCTGAAATGTTATCATGAATGCCGGTTATCTGTTATGAGTCAACTGAATATTATCTTCAATATAAACTATAATTTACTGATCTGAACACTCTTCCTATCTTACCTATATATACTCAAAGGGAGCAATTGCTCATGTTTAGCAAATTATTCTTTAGGTAATTTGTTCTTTAGGTTTTTTGTACAAAAGTACAAAATAGTTATCACAGCAAACTTTCCAGTATTTTTTATTTTGAAGCTATATATTTTGGAATGAACTTGGTTTTCTTTTTTTTTTTCTTTTTTTGCCATGTCAGGCTTGAGCAGGATAGCAAATATATAATTGAGCTCTCTAATTATAATCTCAATACATGAATTCTTGCTAATTAAAATACTTTGCACCAGCAAAAACAATTTCCACTTATGTGTTTAGGAGATAGTTAAGTAACTCCATATAAAATTAAGTGCACTTTCCCCTCCTTTCTTCAGTGACTAGAAAACTTCTATATTTTAAAATAATCAAATAATAATTTAGAGAGCACCAGCCCTTAACTCTTTGCTTGTGCTTATCACACTGCCTTTCTTCACTCCATTCTTAGCTATGCTAGTTTCCTCTTGTCTGTAATGATAATAAGGGAATGTGGGTGGGTCAGCACTTCTGTGTAGGTCCCCTTTCCAAATTTGCCTTCCAAAAATACAACCAAATAAACAACCAAAAAATTGTGCAACAAAACACAAATAGTGTTCCAACAGCTTTGCAGGTGATGTATTCACCTGAGATTAAGTTGTTTTAGGCGGTCAGTAACAAAATGCTGCTTTGCTGTCTTAGTAGAAAGGCAACAAATTATTCAAAGAAACCAAGAAGTTTACAACCTTGACAAAGTCTCTCATTAACTTCCTCCTCTTATGTCTTTTCTCTCCACATTATCTGTTGTGTATCTACTACAGAATGCTGCAAAACGTACAGCAGAAAGGATGGCTTGAAGGCAATTGATGTTTGTAAATAAATCCACAACATGATCCAAGCTGAAGAAGTGAACACATCAGCCAGGTGGGACAATTCTCAGCATGTGCAAACATAGGCACATTCTAGCCTATGTTACATAAAAACAATGTCAGTGCATTTTTTCATATTAAAGATTATTTCAAAGCTAAAGCGTGTTCCTTGCTGTGCTGACCACAAACAAGTTTTAAGAGTTTCGGAAGTCTGGCAAAAATAGAAAAAAAAAAAAGCTGAAGCAACATTGAATCGCAAAATGTAAGCATTGTGCATGCACAAATTTTCAAAACAAAGGAAGGAAATCATCCCTCTCTACAACGTGGTTAGGCTGATTTTTAAGAAATAAAGTGTAAGAAATCAGAAAATCAAATGTTTGGCACCTACATATCCAATATCTGGCACCGTGCAGAGTAGAATAGTGAAAGAAATAATGAAGAACAAAGTAGTTACTTTGCTTCAGGAGTTCATGATCTATAGCTGGAAACCAACATAAACATTTTGAGTATATTTCAAAGAAAGAGCAAAAGCAGGCCGGGTGTGGTGGCTTCCACCTGTAGTAATAACATTTTGGGAGGCCGAGGTGGGAGGATTGCTTGAGCTCATGAGTTTGATACCAGCCTGAGAAATATAGTAAAACCTAATCTCCATAAAAAAATTAATTAAAAGAAGGCAGAGCAAAAACAAATATGAAAGAAAACATTAGAAATCAGAACTTGGGCAAAGAGTTCAACGTGAGCAAAGCAGCCCTGCCAAGGGGGACCTCTGGAGCATCCCAGCTTCATGTAGAGACCCCACCACATGGTCCTTTCTCATCACTGGGAACCGTCTTCTGTATCATGCCAGGATTTTCCCCCAAACTTCTCAACCTAATTTATTCAGCTAAAACATATATATTTCTTGAATCCTTACTAAGAGCAAGGCACTGTTCAACATAATGAAAATATGGCAATGATATAAAACAAAAATATTTTCCCTCATGCAAATTACATTCCAGTGAGAAAAGACAGATAATTAATAAAATAAATATGTAAAATATATAATATGCCAGAAGGTAATAAGTGGCACAGAGAAAAAATAAGCGTGGAAGGGAGCTCAGGAATGCTGGGAATGGGTGGATGTGAAGGTAGTTATAATGCTCAAGGAGGGAGTAATAGGCAGAATAATGGCCTTTCTACATGTCCATATCCCTATATGGCAAAAAGGACTCGTGGATGTGATGAAGTTATGGATCATGAGATGAGGAGATTATTCTGGATTACCCTGGTTGGTCCAATGTCATCACAAGAGTACTTAAAAGCAAAAGAGGGAGGCAGGAGAGTCTGAGGCAAGAAGCATGACAGCTAGGGTCAGAATGATGTGGTTGCTGCCTGGAAGGGGGCCAGGGGCCAAGGGATTCAGGCATTCTTTCAAAGCTGGAGAAGGTAAGAAAGTGTTCTCTCTCCCCTAGAGAGAGTGTGTGTTCTCTTAGGCTACTAGAGGTGTGCTAGTTTATTCCAGCAGTCATAGAAAACTTATGTAGAAAGTCTCACTGAGAAGATAACATTTGAACAAATATTCCAAGGAGGCTATGCAGATATCTGGGGAAGAGCACTCGAGGAAGAAAAGGCATGCAAACAGCAGTGTGCCTGGCCCATGTGCTTGAAGTAGAGAACACTGGGAGTCAGAAGGCTAACAGGAGACAGGTCAGAGAGAGTGACTGGGGTGGGTCAACTCACACTCAGCCTCACTGGCTATTGTGAGAACTTCGAGTTATTCTGAGACACTGAGTATAGGAGAGTCTGTGAATATTTATATAAATTCTGAACGTTACAAGTTGAATAAAATTTGTATGTTAGTAAACCTATTGGTTGGGTGGGGAGAAGCCCAGATTTGTAGCATTTGGTTATTTCCATTGTGTAAATATTTCTACTGATGGTTTGACAAACCCTTCATAAAATTTCTGAGTACCTAATTATCAGCTCCAGTAGAGCGCTGCACGTGTGACACCCCATTTGCCAATTCCACATTTGATTCTATTGGGAAAAAGCTGTATGAGTGTCAACTGGTGGCAGAAATAAGGAAGTCCTCAATAAAAATCAGCATTTACTTTTGACAGATGTGAGATTCTGGAACTTATTTCTCTTTACTTGCTCTGCCTGGTGATTAAATTATTATTTTAAAATAAATAGTTTTAATTTCTTATCAGAATGCTGCCACCAAATAAATAAAATAAGTACTTTAACTATGTGCAATATTGTCTATATTATACTGTTGTCAACAGAAACATTATCAGGGGCCAACTTCATGACAGAGTGAATTGGTTCCTTCTCATGCTCCCAATAAACACATACACGAGCCTGGGTAATTTATAAAAGAAAGAGGTTAAATTGACTCACAGTTCAGCATGGCTAGGAAGGCTTCAGAAAACTTACAACCATGGTGAATGCAAACAAGAAGAAATGCACCTTCTTCACAAGGCAGCAGAAGGTGCCGAGCAAAAGGGGAAAAGCCCCTTATAAAACCTTCAGGTATTGCTCACTGTCATGAGAACAGCACGGGGGTAACCACCCCCATGATTCAATTACCTCCAGCTGGATTCCTCCCACAACATGTAGGGATTATGGAAACTACAATTCAAGGTGAGATTTGGTTGGGGACACAGCCAAACCATATCATTCTGCCCCCAGCCCCTTCCAAATCTCATGTCCTTACATTTTAAAACATGATCGTGCGTTTCTAACACTCCCCTAAAGTCTTAGCTCATTCCAGCATTAACCCAAATGTCCAAGTCCAAAGTCTTATCTTAGACAAGGCAAGGTCCTTCTGCCTATGAGCCTGTAAAATCAAAATCAAGTTAGTTACTTCATAGGTACAATGAGGATATAGACATTGGGTAAATACCCCTGTTCCAAATGGGAGAAATTGGCCAAAATGAAGGGACTGCAGGCCCCATGCAAATCCAAAATTCAATGGGTCAGTAAAATCTTGAAGCTCTGAAATGATTTCCTTTGACTTCATATCTCACATCCAGGTCACACTGAAGCAAGAGGTGGGTTCTCATGGCCTTGGGCAGCTCCACCCCTGTTGATTTGCCGGGTATAGCCCTCCTCCTGGCTGCTTTCACAGGCTAGTGCTGAGTGTCTGTGGCTTTTCCAGGCAATACAGTGCAAGCTGTCAGTATATCTACCATTCTGGAGTCTGTAGGATGGTGGCCCTCTTCTCTCAGCTCCACCAGACAATGCCCCCTTGGGGACTGTGTGGGGGCTCTGACCCCACATTTCCCTTCTGCACTCACTGCCCTAGCAGAGGTTCCCATGAGGGCTCCGTCCCCATCACAAATTTGTGCCTCAGCACCCAGGCGTTTCCATGCATCCTCTGAAATTTAGGCAGATTCCCAAACCTCAATTCTTGACTTCTGTGCACACACAGGCCCAACGCCTCATGTAAGCTGCCAAGGCTTGGGGCTTGTAGCCTCTGAAGCCATCGCCTGAGCTGTACTTTGGCCCTTTAGCCATAACTGGGACACAGGGCACCAAGTCCTGAGACTGCACAGAGAAGCAAGTCCCTGCACCGGGCACATGAAGCCATTTTTTCCTCCTAGGCCTCCTGGCCTGTGATGGTTTGAGTTGCCGTGAAGGTCTCTGACATGCCCTGAAGACATTTTCTCATTGTCTTGGTGATTAATATTCAGCTCCTCATTACTTATGCAAATTTCTACAGCTGGCTTGAATTTCTCTCCAGAAAATGGGTTTTCCTTTTCTAGCTCATCATCAAGCTGCAAAATTTTTAAAACTTTTATGGTTTGCTTCCTCTTGAACACTTTGCTACTTAGGAATGTCTTCTTCCAGATACCCTAAACCATGTCTCTCAAGTTTAAAGTTCCACAGATTTCTAGGGCAGGGGCAAAATGCCGTCAGTCTCTTTGCATAGCAAGAGTCACCTTTACTCCAGTTCCCAACAAGTTCTTCATCGCCATATGAGACCACCTCAGCCTGGACTTCATTGTCCATGTCACTATCAGCATTTTCCTCAAAACCATTCTGCAAGTCTCGAGGAAGTTCCAAACTTCCTCACGTTTTTCTCTCTTCTTCTGAACCCTGCAAACTGTTCAACCTCTGCCTGTTACCCAGTTCCAAATTCACTTTCACATTTTTAGGTATCCTTATAGCAATGCCCCACTACCTCAGTACCAATTTACAGTATCAGTCCATTCTCATGCTGCTAATAAAGACATAACCAAGCTTGGTTAACTTATAAAGGAAAGAGGTTTAATTGACTCACAGTTCATCATAGCTGGGGAGGCCTCAGGAAACTTATAAGCATGGTAGAACGCAAAGGGGAAGCAAGTCCTTCTTCACGAGGTGGCAGGAAGGAGAATTGCAAGCAAAGGGAGAAAAGCTCTTTATAAAACTATCAGATCTTGTGACAACTCACTCACTATCATGAAAACAGCATGGAGGTAGCTGTCTTCATGATTCAATTACCTCCCACTGGGTCCCCCTCATTATATGTGAGAATTATGGGAACAACAACTCAAGATGAAATTTGGTTGGAGACACAGCCAAACCATATCATGGGGTCTCACTTTATTGCTCCGGCTGATTTCAAACTCCTGGGCTCAAGTGATCCTCCTGACTTGGCCTCCCAAAGTGCTGGGAATACAGGCATGAGCCACCATGCCCGGTCCTAAAGTCTAATTTTCTTAACATCTAAAATCCAGAAAATCACAATCACAGGAGAGTTCTACCACGTTAGTTGCATCGTGTTAGGTACAACTCTTGCTTTGTTTTCTTTTTATTTGGAAATTATGTATGGTTTAAGAAGGTCCATATGGGTGCGAAATATACAAGGGGTGGGCTTGCGGACTTAATTTCAGGTGTCAACTTGACTGGATTAAGGAATCCCTGGAAAGCTGGGAAAGCATTATTTTGGGTATGTCTGTGATGGTTTTCTCAGAAGAGATCAGTGTGTGGGTCTGAGCGGACTAGGTGGGGAAGATCTGCTGTCACTGTTTTGAATGTCTTGAATATCACAGAAGAAGTGAAAATGAAAGTAAAAAAATGCACAAAATCTTGTCTGCCAAATTATGTAATCATGTACCAAGCACCTCTACACGTAGCACCATGCTTGCCTTCACAAAATGCCTTTTCTCAGGTAACAAAAAGAGTCCAACAAATTCAGTGGCCTTCTGAGCCAGACACCTCCTGGCATAGAGCTTCCGCCAGTGCTACAAGACATATTAAATCATAAACTATTCTTGATTAGGGATTTGACTCTCAAAAAATATAAACATATTTATTTACCACTAAGTTTAACATAACAAAACTGGTGCATGTTTCACTATGGCTGATGAACGGCACTTTCAAAACTGTCCCCAGTGGGTTTTTTAAATCAACTTCATACAGTTTATGCCCCCATTGGATTACAAAATTCTGTAATTTAATCTGCATGTTTATGGTTTAATAACTGGAAAAAGTGAAGTACTTTATAAAAGCTTATTTGAAGATTTGGAGGGCTTTGCAGAAGAAAATAGATTTCAATTGGATCCCCAAAGTATAATGACAAGTTTTTAATTAGGTGAGATCAAGGCTTCTAAAAGTGAATTGCAAGTTGTTACCAGTAAAGTTTATATCTTCCATTCAGCCCAGCTCATTTGCCAGAAAATTCACGTGAGTGGATTGGCCAGGCCATATGGCAATGATGAAAATTTTAGTTTAAAAATATGTCATTTGTCTGTATTGGCATTCCTTCCACCCGATAAAATTCCAGGAGATTTTGATAAATTAAAATCACAATTGCCTGAAGAAGCCAGAAATGTTACATACTGGTTTGAAAATAATGATGTGCAAGGTAGGATAAGAAGTCATTTAGGCAACGGTGTTGCTGTTCAATCAAGAGTATTGTTTCTGCCAAATGAGTGGCCTGTATATGAGGGCCTGCAAAATGGATTTCCACATACTCAAAACAATAGACAAGAATGGCATAGAAGATTGGAAAATGTAATAGGAAATGCTCATGTCAGTGTGTATCAAATTATAGAAGAATTTCAAAAAGAGCAGTGCCACGTAGAAAATGAATGTGAATGTATTTTAAGAGGAGAGTCAAACCCTAAAAACAAAAAAGGCAACTATTCATCGTGATGCAAGACTTCAAAATATAGTTAATGATCATGAAAGTCAGCCAGCTATGATGAACTCTGCAATTGCCCATAATCTATCCATGTAATATACTTTTTATATGTCAATTTTCTTTTTAGTTATTTCTTTTTCCATTTTTTCCACTATTTTAAATTGTCAGCATTATTTTTTACAACTTGCTATGCTATGTATTTCCTCTTAGTATCATTTCCAATACTGGAGGTACAAATTTTGCAAAGACTTTGAGAGAGTTCTAATTTGTTTTATGCATTTTTTTTTGCAAATTTGACTCCACAAGAGTGCATTATCACAACACTGACTTTGTGTGTAAGCATTGTACATGTACATAAAAACATTAAAGTTTGCTCAATAAATAACAAGATATCCTTTTTGCACATTTGCATTTGGGAAAGAGAAAATTCCTCAGGATCTCAGCTCTTTGACTGCATGTTAGATGGTAACCCATCCCAGCTTTTCATGAATCTGGTCAAAAGACTTATGTTGTCTGTCACAGTATTCCAGATTACCTAAGTTATAAAGCAGAGTGCACCCAGTTACCAACCATGCTTTTATACATTTTGCTTTTTGACCCATTTCTTTACAAATACAACACATCTGCTCATTACCATTATACCCGTGAGACTATCGTTAGCATACCTGAGTTTTATGCTTGCAAATATATGTATGTTATTATTGCCTATTGATTGTGTAAAGTGGCCTAGGAAGCGTTCTGTTGTGTTTTTATACGATTCTCAAATAAATTCCATTTTAAAAATATAAATAAATGCTTTTTTTTTGTTGTTTTTAGACAGAGTCTCACTCTGTCACCGAGGCTGGAGTACAGTGGTGTGATCACGGCTCACTGTAACCTCCACCTCCTAGGTTCAAGTGATTCTCCTTCCTCAGCCTCCTGAGTAGCTGGGACTATGGGCACCCGTCACGATGCCTGGCTAATTTTTTGTATTTTTAGTAAAGATGGAGCTTCACTGTGTTAGCAAGGATGGTCTCCATCTCCTGATTTTGTGATCCACCCGCCTCAGCCTCCAAAAGTGCTGGGATTAAAGGCATGAGCCACCATGCACTGCCCAATAAATGCTTTTTAAAAAATGTGTGAATAATTTTTTTCCAGAATTGTATTTTCAGAATTTTGTTTTTTTAGGATGGTAATTTTCAGGATTTTAGACTGTACAGATTTAGATCTTTTGGGACTTCAATATTTGGGATTATGATGTTCAGGATTGTGTCTTCCTGGGCTGTGGCCCAAACCCGTGTGGTCCAACACTATTTCACTTGAGAGGAAAGCAAACCACGTGCATAGATGTAATGAAGACTTAAATAGACGTCATGTATAGATTGTGTCCCAGGAAAACATGATTAAGATGATACATAGCAACTTTTTTTTTTCTCAGTGAAAAAGATCCACATTCTTTTTCTTGTGTGGAATTAAACACAATTTCTGAATCCATGCAAGTGAATGCAAATCACCGTGTTCATTTAGCTGATGCTCCTTTATTAACAGGGATAGAACGGAGGTGATTCGAAGAGATGATGTCGCGGGACCCAGGACCTGAGGAAGCTGCAGTGGGTGAAGGGGAGAAACAGAGTAGCAGGGGCTGGAGAAAGAGTGAGGAGTCATCAACTACCCTCCCTGCTACTGGCGTCTGGTGTTTGGAGCCCAGAGGTCTTCTCTAGGGCCTCAGAGAAGCTTCCAAGTCTGTTCATTTCTCTTTCCCCACTCCTGCTTGTATCACAAATAAAGAAATTATTGACAACTGAGTTCCTGACAAGGTGGCAGGATTTTAGGGACCTTTCACCTCGTCTGAACCTCATGAAGGCAGTAGGAGTCCCATGGGTTAGTTAGCAATAGTCCTTGAAATTATTTGGTCATATAAATAATCAGAAAACTCATAGTCATCTTGCTTTTCTCATAATGCCCAGCTGGGGGATGGTAGGGGCAGTGAGGACTGGAGTGAGAAGAGATAGAACCAGAGCTGGCTTTCATCTATGGGGCTCTCCAGAGCAATCAGGCCTAAGTACAACCAAGAGGGGTCTTGAAGCAGCTCTGGCGAGGGCAGCCTGGGCTCAGGCCCCAGATCACACCAAGAACATCACCTGTCCGACTGGGAAGCTTAAGCAATGTGTTTCTGTTTTTCTTTTTGTTTTCTGGTAAAGAATTCAATGTCATTAGCTACATTCACAATGATGTGCAATCATCACCACTATCCATTTCTGAAACATTCTATCATCCCAGACAGGAACTCTGTGCCCATTAGACACTAACCCCGCCCATTTCTACTTTCTGCTAGTCCTGAAAACCTCTATTCTACTTTTTGTCTCTATTAATTTGTCTGTTGCAGGTTCTTCATGCAGATGGAATCACATAGTCTGAGTTTGACGTCTCACTTAGTGTAATGTTTTTAAGTTTTATCTATGTGGTAGCAAGTATCAGAATTCCCTCCCTTTTCAAAGATCACTAATATTCCATTTTATGTCTATACTACATTTTGTTTATCAGTCTATCCATCAATAGGCTTTTAGGTTGTTTACACCTTGTGGTTCCTGTAAATAAGGCTGCTGTGATGCTGCAATGAACACAGGTGTAGCAGCCAGATGCGGTGGCATGCGCCTGTAGTTCCTGCTACTCAGGCTACTTAGGCAGGAAGATCGCTTGAGCCCAGCAGTCCTGGGCTGCCGTGTGCTGTGTTGATCAGATGTCTGAACGAAATTAGACATTAGTACAGTGACCTCCGGGGATAAGGGACTACCACGTTGCCTAAGGAGGGGCGAACCGTCCTGGGTTGGAGAGAAAGCAGGGCACAACTCCCAGTTTGACCAGCAGGGGGTCATGCCTGTGGACAGCCACGCAGCAGGGAGATCGTGCCTGTGGACAGCCCTGCAGCAGGGAGATGGTGCCTGTGAACAGCCCCTCAGCAGGGGGTTGTGCCTGAGGACAGCCCCGCAGCAGATATCCGTGCCTGTGGACAGCCCCGCAGCATTGGGATCATGCCTGTAAACGCCCGGCAGCAGGGGGTCATGGCTGTGGACAGCCCCTCAGAAGGGGGTCGTGCCTGTGGACAGCCCCGAAGCAGGGGTCCGTGCCTGTGGACAGCTCCGCAGCAGGGGAATCATGGCTATAAACAGCCCCGCAGCATGGGGTCATGCCTGTGGACAGCCCCACAGCAGGGGGTCGTGCCTATAAACAGCCCCTGCACTCCAGCCTGGGAAACATAATGAGACCCCATTTATTAAAAAAAAAAGGAGGGGGGTAGGGGGAGAACACAGGTGTACAATTATCTATTTGAGTAACTGCTTTCCATTCTTTTGAAGATAGATATAGGTAAAGATACATATATAGAGATTTATAGAGGTGAGTGGGATTACTGAATCATATGGTAATTCTATGTCTAAATTTTTGAGGAACCGTATGTTTTCCACAGCTGATGTACTACTTTTCATACCCACCCTCAATGCACAAGAGTTACAATTTTTCCACATCCTTGTCAGCACTTGTTATTTTCTGGGTGTTTTTGTTTTGTTTTGAGGTCGGGTCTCCTTCTCTCTCCCGGCTGGAGTGCAGTGGCGTGATCTCGCCTCACTGCAACCTCCGCCTCCCAGGTTCAAGCGATTCTCGTACCTTAGCCTCTCAATTAGCTGAGATTACACATGTGTGCCACCATGCCAGACTAATTGTGTGTGTGTGTGTTGTTTTTTGTTTTATTTATTTATTTATTTATTTTGGTACAGATGAGGTTTCACCATGTTGGCCAGGCTGCTGTCAAACTCCTGACCTCAGGTGATCCCAAAGGGCTGGGATTACAGGTGTGAACCAGCGTGCCTGGCCCCGATTTTTTTGTTTTTTCTTTTTTGATAGCAGCCATCATAATGGGTGTGCAGTGTGTGTGTGTGTGTGTGTGTGTGTGTGTGTTTAATGTCACATTGCTGATTCTAATGTGTAACCAGGAAATAAAAGCATGGATTCTGGGTCTCAATTTTTCTTCTAGGTAAACTGGAGCAAATAAAACCTATTGAAGAGTTCTCCTGATGATTGAATGAGTTCCCCCATAGAAGGCAAATTCTACAAATGTTGGTTCCTCTCTTATTTCCTTGGAATTCTACTCAACTTCCAGCCTCAACATACAGAGAAACTCCCTGAAGCCTAAAACTATGCAGATTTGACACAGGGATGATTCTAACTTCTGTTTTGCTTTTACCATATAGCTAGCTGCAGATGTCACATGTGTCCTCCAGGACATCTAAATAGCACTACACCTGCACCAGCTTTCCTCTCAAATTAACTACTCATCAGTTCTATTATTAAACAAACAAGGAGCAGCTGTAATACTGAAGGAATGTGTGGGATTGTGTTTTAAAATTACATCACTGCCAACACTTTTAGTCTTCTTGTTGAATAACTACAAGTTTTCCAGTTAAATTAATAGAATACATTATACCCATAAAATCCTGAAATACTTAGCAATACACAAAACAAAATATTTTACAAGTAGAGAATATAATAAATGTATGACACTTTAGAAACGCATTAAGTTTAAACAGTGTTTACTTTTAATTGGTGTGCTTTCTTTCATCTCACAGTCATAAGCTGTGGTTTAGTTTATCGGCTGAATACTCACTATGCAGTCAATTGTAAAATTTTGGAGGTCCGCAGTAATGTGATTATTGAGCTTCAACAGAATACACAGAAGATCCCAGGAACCAAACTAATCCATCCACTATGCAGTATCTAAAGTGTTTTCAAAAATTAAAACAAACAACAACAACAACAACAACAAAAAACTGAACAACTGACTTGTAACAAAGCTATCAGGTTAGTGCAAAAGTAATTGTGGTTTTGCCATTGAAAGTAATGAAAGTAATTGAAAGAATAGGTGTTCTAGCTGGACATTTTACAATGCATGCCACAACCATGGATCATTTATGTATTGAAAACCCAAACCAACTGAGGATCACTGCTGTGCATGATTCCCATCGTGTCATAATGTGGCAAACTAAAACTAAGGACCTGTAACAAGGGATTTTAAGAGGCAAAGCAAATATAGTGGTTAAAGCAAATAAAACTGGAAATTTTCAATTTGCTCAAATCAAACTATTCACATACTTTGTATGCTTCTCTACAAAATCCAGAACTTTTGATAGGATCACACTTAGGTAAAATTCTTAAGTGAGCAGCTTCTGATCAATAGGCCTCAACTCCTTCTCCCTTCTGTATCACAGACCATGTGGGTGAATCCATCACATGACCTAATACGATTTGGCCAGTTGGGAAAGGTCTCTTTAAAGAACTAGCACCCAGGCTGGGATCCAGAGCAAAGCACCGTAAACTTGAATGTGCATATGAACCATCTGGGGATATTGTCAACATACAGATTCTGATTCATTGGATCTAGGGTGGTGCCTGAGCACTAGCAAGCTCCCAGGGATGCCTATGTGACTGCCTTGGACATCAGTTACAGTAGCAAGAATATAAGCAGTTACCAGCCAACAAAGCAGGAGTGAACGCATCACGGCCCAGGCAGCCCTGGACCAGGCCAGCTCAGGGATCTGAAAAAAGAGTAAATGGACTGAAGTCTATGAGTGCTTCCATGAGAGGTGAGGCTGAGAAGGTGGACAAGATCTAGGTCAATGTGTTAAGTTCCTACTAAATGCAAGGCTAGGCTCTGCATAAACAGAAACAAATAAGGCAAACCTAATCCTTGCATCTTTAGAGCTTGTAGTCTAGCAGAACTATTTCGTGGGTAGAAAATCATTAAAGATTTTTAAACGAAGGAGAGACATGATCTAATTGACATTTTTGAAGAACCTCTCTGGGTGTGCCATAGAGAAGGTATTGGAGAGGCAAAAAGTTGGAAAGAGGAGTATATGTTTGCAGACCAGGTGAAAGATGCGGATGACAGAAGCGGATAATTTTAGCACATATTTTGAAGGTGAAATAACACTACTTGGTTGCAGGTTGTGATAGTAGGGTGGTTGCAGGAAGAAGAAAGCATCAAGGATGATGATGCTTTCTGGAAGAAGCAAATGGGTAAATGGAGATAATTTTTATGAAGAATGGTAAGGCTGAAGAAGAAATAAACTAACAAAAGGGAAATGATTGAGGAAGTGGCATAGATGTGGGGGCAGAACTCATGAGTTTTGAATTCTGATTTTAGGAATGCCTGTGAAAATCCCAGTGGAGATTTCAAGATGGCAGATGCACATAATGTTTTGGAGCTTGGGAGGAGAGGTCTGTAGGAGCCATATGCATATAAATGGTATCTAAAGCCATAGGAATTAATAAAACCTTGTCTAGAGACTGTGTAGGCAGGGGTGTCCAATCTTTTGGCTTCCCAGGCTGCATTCGAATAAGAAAAATTGTCTTGGGAAACACATAAAATATACTAACATTAACAATAGCTGATGAGCTACAAAAAATCATAAAGTATCCTATAATGCTTGAAGAATATTTATAAATTTGTGTTGGGCTGCATTCAAAGCTGTCCTGGGCCACACGTGGCCCACAGGCCATGGGTTGGACAAGCTTGTATGGAATAAGAACAGAAGAGGACCCAGGATTTAGGAACTTCAACATTTAAAGTTTGGGCAAAGAGGGAGAAACAGATAAGAAAATAGTTCAAGCTAGACGAAGGGGTCAGGGGTCTACTCTACCGAATGTTCCTGAGACCCCATTGGACTTATATATTACATAATATGTACAATATATGTTACTTGGGTGATGGATACCCTAATAGCTTTGAACTGACCACTATGCATGGAACAAAATTGCACATGTATCCCACAAATTTTATATAAACAAAAGTAAATAAATGGAAGGAAGGGAGAAAGAGAGAAGGAAGGAAGGAAGGGCGAGGAAAGGAAAGGAAAGAAGGAAGGGAGAGCAAGGATAGGAAGGGAAGGGAAAGGAAAGGAAAGAAGGAATGGAGAGCGAGGAAGGGAAAGGAAAGGAAGGGAAGGAAGGGTGGGAGAAAGAAAGAAAGAATGAAAGAAAGAAAGAAAGAAAGAAAGAAAGAAAGAAAGAAAGAAAGAAAGAAAGAAAGAAAGAAAGAAAGAAAGAAAGAAAGAGGAATAGTGTTCATGATGTTTAGGAATCACGAATTCTGGGGGCGCTGAATTGTATCCCCCCAGATTCCTATGTTGAAGAGCTGATCACCACTGCCTCAGAGGGGACTGATTTAGAGAAGGCATTCAAAGAGGTAAATGAAGCCATATGGGTGGACCCTAATCCAATATGGCAGCTATCCATCTAAAAAGAGATTGAGACACAGGCAACACAGCCTGAGGACACAGCAGGAAGGGAGATATCTGCAAGGCAGCAGTTCTCAGAAGAAGGCAAGCCTGCTGACATTCCATCCTGGATTTCCAGTCTTCAGAGCTGTGAGAAGATAAACCACTCAGTCTGTGGCAGCTTGTGATGGAAGCCCCTAGCACTCTTGTATGGTGACCTTAGCACAACCAGTTTCACAGGCTTGGTGAAAGTGAAAGCCAAACTGGCATGAATAAAGAGTGAAAGGAAAATGAGCAAAAGGAGATAAATAATTGTGGAATATCCTTGAGAAAAACTTGCTAAGAAAGGAGGAGATGGCTTGATAGCTAGAAAGACACACAAAGTTAAGGTTCCTCCAAGATAGAAGATTTTTAAATGAAAAATTTATATTTAAATGATGACAGAATGCATCAAGAAGGAGAGAGATTGAAGATGCAGATGACAAATGGAAAAGCAATGAACAGAATCCCTGAAAAGTCAGGAAAAGAAGGGAGATTATTAGAGGGATGTCCTTTTATAGTAAGAGGAATACTTCCTCCACTGCTCCAGGATTTAAAAAGCTTATAAATCACCGGTAACATTCTACTTAATTATAGAGATTTATGCTTTTCAATAAACTTTGTTGTACATAATACAGTCACTCTGTGAATTCAGTGAGACAGATAGTTATCCACCTTTTACATAAAAAGAAAGAAAAGGCAGAAAAGAGGTGATTTGCTTGAAGTGACACAGAAATAGCTGGTAGAACCATGCACTGTGTAGATGGCCGGGCTCCTGACTTCTCATTTCATACCAGAAATGTAGACAGAATTAGATATAATGACAGTTATTATATTTTTAAGCCTTTCAAATAAGAATATCCTTAGATTTCCATTCATTAACAAAGCACAAAGCATTTGATTAGCATCTGAAAATGTTTTTTATACAATCACTTGACACCAAAATAGGTTTCCATTTTCCTGTGTATTTGAAAGAGTTCAACAGCCCTAAGTCACACAGTTGGAGGAAACTCAAACAAGGGAACGTTCGTTTGAAGTGATGAAATTAGAATGATGAAGTTTAAAATACAACGATTTTTATTTCAAGACTCTGAGGTTTGGTAGGGAGGAAGGGGAAAGGCAGATGACACCAAATAAGACTGGTTGGAGAGGGGATGAGAAGAATCTATTAGAAACCTCTTCAAATTCAAACGGACCATTCAAACCATCCTGGGACTAGACTTCAATCAGGAAAGTCTCTGAAGGAAATGATCTCCTACTCCCACGAGATGGTTAACGTGATTTAGGTAAAAAGCTTTTAATTTTATGGCTGGGGAGGTAGCAAAAACATAATGAACCTCCTGCCAGTGATTCTTTTTCAAGCCCTGCCAATTCCTGTGTCTGGGGAAGCTATAAAGAATGTCCAGCCTCATGTCAAAAGAATTGCCACAGATCTCCAGCTCACCTACATTCAAACATTGAAACATACCTAAGCCTGTTCCCAGGCCAGCCTGAAACTGAGAATCCAGGAGAGTCTTTTCTGTTCTGCTGCTGCAGCTACACTATCTACTTGTTAGCATAACCAGGGCCACCAGCAACAGATGCTAGAGAAATACAGAGAGCAAAAATCAACAGCTGATGAAAAGCAGAATCTTTTCTTTATGGCAGCAATACCAATAGCATGAAGCACGTCCCTTTTGGAGCTTTCCAATCCACTTCAAAAGCGAGTTTTCTGGTGTGGATCAAGAAAGCTAGCCAAATTGCCCCTGAGTGCATAGCCATTGGCCAAGATATTGATGACTGTAGGCAGCTCAGGACACATCCTCGGCCCCGGTGCTGTCCTTCTCAGAGCTCTGTTTAATTCCATCAGGCACGGGCAGCGTTTGGAGAAAGCTGTGTTGATTTTTGTGATCTTCAGCCAGCACAGAGGTGGCCGGTTCCCTAGCCTCCCAGCACCATCCTTCTCCTGCCCTGCCCCTTCATGGCCTGCCTGGGCTCACTGGACCCAGACTTGCCTTTCGCCCCTTTCAAAACCTCACAGTCCTGTGTGTGTTTCCCTTTGAACTACACAAACTAACTAATTTGGCGAATCTATTAATTGAACTTCTTTATACTCATGGTCTAGGGTGCATTGAATGCTAAAGGGTTTGCTAGAGATTGTCAAAATCAATTCTGTCTTCTTCCAACTGGACCAAGGCTTCTTTGAGTTAATAAAACTCTGAGAAATCTGAGTTGATTTTTCATAGTATCTCTTTCTATTCTTTTGGGGGTTTTTTGTTTGTTTTGTACTTTTCATGGAGATTTTCCTTAATTTAACCCAAAAGATATACCCATATGACATTTGAACTAATACGAAAGAGGTAGTAGGACAAAGAATTTGAAGACAGTCATTCAGAGACCCACAAAGTATTTGAAATTTCTCAGTAAACCCCTTCTGGTGCTTCCCACCATGTTCCACATTCCATCTCCATTTTAAGCCATGAAGCTTCAAGTGGCATCTCCTGTGAAACCTACAGTTTGGAGATATAATGATTTAGAAGAACCAAAGAAAGGATCTTCTAGTGGAGACACAACATAGAAATGGTGGTCCAGGGTGAGACAGAACTGCTTCCAATCCCAGTGCCGCCTTTGTGGTTCCAGCTGTGTGCTTCTCTTCCTCTAATCTTGTTTGCTCGTCTCTAATACGGGACTAATAACATATACATCAGACTATTGTGAGGGTTGAATGTAACGATATTCCAAATTGTTGCATGTATCCAGTACTTAACTTAGTGCCAAGAACAAAGCATGTATCAATAAATATGAATAGCCTTCCCAGCGCACACTCCAAACAGTGGATTTCTGGCCAGTGACAAGCAATGGTTCCCAGCGGTCCTACAGGTTATGGTTTAACTTACCGCTAGCCAATCAGTAAGTTTGCCTCAGACCACATCACAATTCTTTTGCAGGCCTGGAGCTTGGTGAAAAACAAGGGGGAAAATAATCAATGTCCCTAAGGCAGATGCTGAAAGATTAACCTCATAACATTATTCTCTCACCAGACTTGTTTCCTGAATGTCTATTTAAATTTTAATTCTGCAAATAAAATAAAGTTGTTAATAATGGAGGTGATTAAGATGGTATTTGTCCAGGGAACGAATCTCCTCACAACATACCTAAGAAAGAGATATATGTACAGAAAACGAAGCACAGTAAAATACCACTTCATTAATATCGGAGATTTTCCCCAAACACAGAGAAAGCTCTACAGAGCTGAGCTTAAGCCAGAACTCTGCTATTTACTTGGTCTAATGCCAAACAGGCCAGAGACCCCTTTCACCTACTTCTCTTTAGTCCCAAACCCATGTCTCGGTTTGATCTAAGAAAGAGACAAATGCCCAGGAGGCGCCAGGTTAGAGAAAAGCAGCCAGCCAGAGAGTGGCCTCCATGCCAGGGGAGTGTGTCTCAGCTTTGTTTTATTTTTCTTATTTGTCTGTAGTTGTGTGATTGGTAGAAGAGAGTAGATATGAAGTCTACTGACACAGGATTGGTCTTCAGGCATGTCTTACCAAGCATTTGGGGGAACAGAGGGGTTCCACAAATAAGAGAGCAATGATAAGACTTTCTTCTAAAAGGAGCAGCCACAAGCTACCTTAACTCTCCAACTTGCCCATTAATCTTCACCTAGAATTAGGAAGATTTCACCATTAGCTGTGGCCCATAAAAGATCCTTAAGCTTGACCAACCACAGAGGTCCATCTCCTTGAGGAGGAAGTGAAAGGGGTATGGACAGAAGCTGTGAGCTTTCTGTCCTCCGCAGGCCCCCAGCTGTGTCTTCTACTTATTGTTCAAGATAGTCTCCAAATGATGTTTTCTGGCTGACAAGGCCACAGAATTTATCCTTATCTCACTATGGAAATGAAAGATTTCAAAGAATTTGTTGCCCGAAATATGGTGCCCTAATCACATATTAATAAAACTACTATCCAGAAAGAAGGCAGATTTCAAAAGAAAAGCTGTTAACATTCTCAGGGACCTAAAAAGTACATATAGTAGAACAATGGTAAATAGATCTTGGAATCAGGTAGACTTTAATTCAAACCCCAGCTATGACACTTATTAACTTATGTGACATTGGGAAAGCCTCTCAAATTTAGGTTTGCAAAATCAGAATAATATAAGTAACCAACAAATAGGATTTAATGGAGGTAATAATGAAGGTGATTAAGATGATAAATTTAAATAGTGAATATAAAGTGCTTAGCATTTAATAAATTTATTGTATGATTTGAAAGCACATGCTTTTACCTACAGTGTTATAAAACTGCTTGCAATAGTCAAAGCTAATAGAAGCTCTCATCAGAACTAATAGAAGCCTTGGGTATGTAATTATTTCAGAATTCTGTAAATATACACAATAGGGTAGGAATGAGAAAATCTTTAGAGGAAATATTCAAGTATGTTTGATTTCTAGCAAATCCAGATAGACAGTTTTGGCAACAACCAAGTCATAATTTTAAGTCTTGTTTTAGGAGCTAGAATTTTATTCAAGGGACAACTGATTTGATTAGATAAGATATTGTGCACTGCATGTTTGCATGAACAAATGCACATGTTGAATCTCTAACAATAGAATGGCTTTGGAAGGAGGACCTTTGGGAAGTAATTTGGTTTCAATGAGGATGGAGTTCCCACAATGAGGTTAGCATCCTAATAAGAAGAGTAGGAGACTAGAGCCCTCTTCTCTCAGCCATGTAGAGATACAACAAGAACACCTGCAAACCAGTAAGAGGGCCTTCACCACAGACTGGCTCTGCTGGCCTAGATTTTAATCTTTGAACTCCCACAACTGTGAGAAACAAGTATGTGATGCTTAAGCCACTCAGTCTACAGTTGTTTGTAGCAGCAGCCTGAGCAGACAAAGACATAGGGTTCCTTTTATTTTCAGAATTCGGTTTAGCTGTAATCACCTACCATCCTGAGATGCCGTTTCCTCCCTCCTCCCTTGAAATATAAGCTCTAGGACTATAGCTTCATGGACAAATTCTGAAGAATTTTTCTCTGCTCTTGTGGGATGATAACCTAACCAATCAAGGAATGTTTGCTCAATGGAATGAAACATCTTAATGCAGCTCGCCAGTCAATATCTGCAGAGCACACCTCATGGGTTCTGGCTGGCTTGGATTTCTGAGGCTACTTCATCCTACTCATCAGACTGTGGACTCAGATTCAGTCAGGAGGCCCAGATTCTAGCGTCAGTTTTGCCCTTGGGATACAAATGTATGTCCTGCTTCACTGAACATGAAACCCTGAATATTTGGCCATTACTCTGGCAATTGTCCTCTCTCCCTATGCCAATTGCCAATCAACCCAACTCCCAGGCAGCCTTGGCAGTTATGTCTGCTTGGCCCGCTGTAGCAGCCAATGACTTAGTAAAAGTCAGAACATAGATCTGCTAGCTCCCAGTCCAGAATTTTCCCATAACCCGTCCATGTATATATTAAACAACTAGGCTTGCTTTTAAAATTCTTTTTCATTTAGTCTCTTCTTAGAACTTATCATTTTGAGAATCCTGACCTGTCAACATTCCATAATCTTTCTGAAAGTGACACAGCAAATACGATCCATGCACATTGCTAACTGCAGCTGATTTCATTTTCCATCATCTATAAACCACATAAGGTAATTCTAAACCAGCAGTAAAATCTATTTATAAAGAATGCTGATTTGTTTTCTGTACTTTCCTACCCAGAGCTTCAATTTATTTCCTTACCATAAAAAACAATTACTTTCTAAAACAATCATAGTTAGCATATTTTCTAAATGTTTTAATTTTTGTAAAGTCCAACTTGCAAATTGGAGTGTAAATAGCTTTCTTAAAATGGAAGGAACCGCGTTAGACCCAGTATGCTGACTGATGATTTCATTGTGCCTCAAAGCAGACGATTTCACAGTCATTGGGTATATAATGTAATGAGTTTTTATAAAACTATTGATATTACTAAAAATACAATTATAATAAATAAAATTATAGGGAAAAGGAAATCTTCATTCTGAGAATGCCAAATTTTTTTAACTAATTCATTGTTAAAAGATTATGTTTCTACATGAAAAATTTTACACATTCTTTCTATGAGATACACATGATAACACCTTGAAAACTTAATAGTTATGGAAAAGGAACTACTGTGATTTTTTTTTAGAGAATGTCATGTTCTCGAGTGAGCTGTCTCATGTTATTAGAAGAGAAACAGCAGCACCTTGTGGACAAACAAAGTGAATGAATTTTTCGGACACGGTGCAGTGGTTCAGGCCTGTAATCCCAGCACTTCGGGAGACCTGGGTGGAGGGTACCTTGATCCCAAGAGTTCAAGACCAGCCTGGGCAACACAGCGACACGCTGATCTTTACAAAAAATTGAAAAATTCGCCGGGCTTGGTGGCTCATACCTCAGGTCCCAGCTACTTGGAAGGCTGAGGGGGGAGGATCGCTTAAGCCCAGGAGGTCAAGGCTGCAGTGAGTGTGATCATACCACTGCATTCCAGCCTGGGTGACACAAAAAGACCCTATCTCAAAAAAATTATATTTATGTAGCACTTTCTACAAGGAATATAGTATCATGTTTGTATTTAAATGACATCAGGACCAGCATGGTGGCTTACACCTGTAATCTCAGCTCCTCAGATGGTGGAAGGCAGGAGGATCGCTTGAGGCCAGGAGTTGGAAGACCAGCCTAGGCAACATAAGGAAACCCCCATTTCTACAAAAATAATAATAGTAATCAAAAGCTAGGCGTGCTGGCACACACCTGCAGACCTAGCTACTGTGGAGGCTGAGTGAAAGGATCATTTTGAGCCCAGAAGTTTGATTGTATTGTGTATTGTGAGCTACGATCAAGCCACTCCACTCCAGACAACACGGCAAGACCCAGTCTCTAAACAAAATAAAGGGACATCAGAGCATTGTTTATAGAGATTTATAAATGATCCCAAAATGTCTTCAGGGAGATAAATCATCTAAATATAGCTATATCGACCCTTCCTAAACTCCAAATTTGGGTGGGAAAAATAAATGAGATAGAAGTAAGACTCAGGAAGACAAAACAAAAACTTTCATTAGGCAGTATCAAGAATGTTCATTAATGCCATTTCTAATTTATGATACGATCATCTAAAGAGGAAATCCCAGCAACAAGAGGCCAAAGGAAAGGGAAAAGAAATGAAAACAACGACCATACTTTCTACACTTCCAACCTCTTCTCTACCACCTCTCAGCAAGTCCTCCCACAGCCAATCACTGCTTTCTCTCGCGGACTTACCTTCTAATCTGCGAACACATGAGCCAGAGAATGCTGAGAAGGCTCTGAGTCCCTTCCAGGGTCTCTGCAAGGTCAAAAGTCTTTTCATAAAAATACACAGGTTTTATTTACCTTTTCCACTTTCATTCTCTCACAAGTATAATTGGAGTCCCCAGAGGCTACCTGACATGGGATGTCACAAGAAATTAAACATAGAAGCAGAAAGGAGAACTAGGTTTTCTTCTATTAAACCAGACATTAAAGACATAACTAAAAATATAAAACAATGTCACTGTTCTCACCAACTTTACTGCTTAAAAATGATAATTTTAAATAAAAATGTGATTTATGTAAACATATAAGTATATTGTTTTATTTTTTGTAATTTCTCAGTTTTAATGTTTACTATGATAAATATAGATAGATATAATCCAAATAAATGAAAGCTCTTTGGGTCCTCGATAACTTTTAAAAATGTAAAGTGTTCCTGAAACCAAAACGTTTGCTTCCACCCAGGTCATTTCTGAAATACTTGATCAATCATTTCTCATGTCCCTCACCCTATCCTTGTTGCAAAATTCCATTTTCCTACTCCAGCCTTCCCTCTCATGAGAAAGTTCCCAGGTTGTAGACATGATTTACTAAATCTTTCTTAACAGCTTTATGATGATAATATCACATATACAAATTGTATAAATTTAAGGTAACTTAATGTTTTGATATTTCTATACTTTTTGAAATGATCACCACAATCAAGCAATTAGCATATTATCTCTACATATTTACCATTGTGTGTGTGTTGACAGTAATTAATTTATGATCTAGTCCTTTAGCAGAACACAAGAATATGATACAGTGTTGTTCCATGTTGTACATTATATCTCCAAAAATTATTATAACTTGAACATTGCACAATTTAATTAACATCACCCCATATCCCCTCCCTGAGCCCCTGCAACCACTGTCCTATTCTCTGTTTTTATGAATTTGACTGTTGTAGATTCCACATGTAAGAGACATCATGAAGTATTTGTCTCTGTGTCTTGCATTTTTGCTTGGCGCAATATCTTCCAGCTCCATCCATGTTTTCACAATTAGAAGGATTTCCTTCTTTTTTAAGGTTGTATAATATTTCATTTTATGTATACACACCACATTTTCTTTACCCATTCATCTGTTCCTCTGCCAAAGGACATTTAGGTTATTTTCATATTTTGGTCATTGTGTGTCATGCTGCAATGAACAGGGGATGACAGACACCTCTCTAAGTCTCTTATGTCAATTTCACTGGACATATATCCAGAAGTGAAATTGTTGCTTTATGTGGTAGTCCTTTTTTTTTTATTTTTGAAACCAGTTCTCACTCTGTCGTCCAGGGTAAAGTCCAGTGGCACGATCATAGCTCACTGCAGCCTTGAACTCCTGGGCTCAAGCGATCCTCCTACCTCAGCCTCCTGAGTAGCTGGGACTACAGGTGTACAACACCATGTCTGGCTAATTTTAATTTTCTTCAGACATGAGGTCTTGTTATGTTACCCAGGCTGGTCCAGAGCTCCTGGCCTCCTGCCTTGGCTTCCCCAAATCCTAGGATTACAGGTGTGAGCCACCACACCAGACAAGTGCTATTTTAAATTTTCTTTGGAGGAACCTCAATACTGTTTTCTGTGCTTTACTAATTTGCATTCCCATCAATAGTGTATAATGGCTTCCTTTTCTCCACATTCTTACCAACACTTATCTTTTCTCTTTTTGATAATAGCTATTTTAACAGGTGTGACATGATATCTTATTGTGGTTTTGATTTGCATTACTCTGAAGTTTAGAGATGTTGAGCACATTTTCATATACCTGTTAGCCGTTTGAATTTCTTCTTTTGAGATATATTTATTTAGGTTCTTTGCCTTAAAATAAAATTAGGTTATTTATAATTTTGGAATTGCTGTGTATGTGTCCTTCTTATTTGTTGAACTCCTTATAAGAGATATGTTTTACAAACATTTTCCCCATTTCATAGGTTGTCTTATCATTTCATTAGTTGTTTTCTTTGCTGTGCAGAAGCTTTTTAGTTCGATGTAATTCATTTATCTATTTTGCCTTTGTTGCCTGTGCTTTTGTCATCATATCTAAGCAAATGATTGCCAAGACCAATGTCAAGAATGTTTTCTCCTGTCTTCTTCAAGGAGTTTTATGGTTTCAGTTATTATATTTAAATGTTTAGTCCATTTTGAGTTAATTTTTACATAAGGTGTGAGCTAAGGATCCGATTTCATTCTTTTACATGTAGACATCCAGCTTTCTTAACACCATTTGGTCAAGAGCATATCCTCTCCCTATAATGTCTCCTCGTCACCTTCCAGGGTGATCAATTGCTGCAAATGTGTGGGTTATGCCTAGGTTCTCTATTTTGTTTCAATGGTTTATGTGTCTGTTTTTATGCCAGTACCACAGTGTTTTTCTTTCTACAGCTTTGTAATTTAATTTGAATTCAGGAAGTGTGATACCTGTAGCTTTTTTCTTACTCAAAATTGCTTCAGCCCCTCAGGGATTTTTGTGATTCTATATGAATTTTAGGGTTATTTTTTTCTATTTCTGTGAGAGATACCCTTGGGGTTTTGATATGGATTACATTAAATGTGTAGATTGCTTTGAGTAATATGGACACTTTAATAATATGGTACTAACTCTTTCAATCCATGGGTTGTCTTTCAATCTACTTTGGTTTAAATTTCTGTCATCAATCTTTTGTAATTTGTAGTGTTTAAGTCTTTCACTTCTTTGGTTAGTTAGTTCCAAAGTAGTTTATTTGATACTATTTTTTAAATTTCCCTTTCAGACAATTCATTGTTAGTGTTTAGAAATAGCAATGATTTCTGTATGTCAGTTGTGTATCCTACAACTTTAGTAAATTTATTGTATAGTCAGTCCTTCCTATCCATGGGTTCTGCAACCATGAACTCAATCAACCATGAACCTAACTTGTACATATTTTCCATCTGCGGTGGTTTGAATCCACAGATGTGGACCCATGGATGCATACGGCCAACTGTACACGATTTTACATGAGGAAGTTGATCATCACAGAATTTATTATCCGAGGGGTTCCTAAAACAAATCCCCAGCAGATGTGAAAGACTGACTATATTATTTCTAACCATTTTCTGTGGAGTCTTTAGAATTTTCAATGAATAACAATCATGTCTTCTGTTAATAGAGGTAACTACATCTTTCCTTTCAATTTTGATGCCTTTTATTTCTCTTGCCTGATTGCTCTGGCTAGGACTTCCAGTATTATGTTTAATAGGAGTGATGAGAGTAGACATCCTTGTCTTGTTCCAGATATTAAAGAAAAACCTTTCGGTTTTTCCCCACTGATTATAATATTAGATATAAGTTTTCCATATACAGCCTTTATAATGTTGAGGTAAGTTTCTTACATACTTATTTGGTTGAGAGTTTTATCATGAATGCATATTGAATTTTGTCAAATGTGTTTTCTGGATCTATTGGAATGTTATTTTTGCCTTTCATTCTGTTAATGTGGTATATCACATTATTAATTTTTACACATTGAACCATCCTTGTATCCCATAGATAAATTCTAATTGGTCATGGTGTATGAACTTTTCAATGTGCTTTTGAATTCAGATTGCTAGTTAGTATTTTATTGAGAATTTTTGCATGTATATTCATTAAGGATACTGGTCTGTAATTATTTTTTCTTGTATTGTCTTCGTCTAGCTTTTAAGTCATGGTAACTTTGGCCTCACGAAATGAGTTTGGGAGTATTCTCCTTCTATTTTTTCTAAAGAGTTTAAGAAGTTTTGGTGTTAGTTCTTTGAATGCTTGGTAGAAGTTGCCAAACTTTACATATATTTAGGTGTTCTAATGTTGGGTGGATATATATTTACAATCGTCCCATTGAAGTGAACTTTTATCATTGTATAATGACCTTCTTACTCTCTAGGGACAGTTTTTGATTTCAAGTCTATTTTTTCTAATCTAAGTATAGATACCCTTGCTCTTTTTTGGTTACCATTTGCGTAGAGTATCTTTTCCCATCCTTTCACTTTGAGCCTTTATGAATCTTTATATCTAAAGTGACTCCCTTATAAATATGTACTGATGAGTATCCTTTACACATTGTGACACTCTATGTCTTTTAATTAGATAGTTTAATCCTTTCACATTTAAAGTCATTGTTGATAGGTAAGGAGTAACTTGCATTTTGTTAATTGTTTTTCATATGTTTTGCAGTTCTTTTTTTCCTCTCTTGCTGTCTTCTTAGTTTGGTTATTTCTTGCAGTGGTTTCGTTTCATTTATTTTTCTTCAAATTTTGTGTATCTCCTATAAGTTTTTAATTTGTGGTTGCAAATTTACATCTTCTATAAAAAGCTGTCTTAATGTTATCAGCTTTTTTGGAATCATTTTCTTTCTCTTCCCTCTTCAGAAATATTTGCAAATACTCTGTTTTTCAAGACACGAGTAAATAGGGCTCTGGTTAGAGATATATCAATACGAAAAAAAGATCCTCTGAGTCTTTTGATAAGTTAGAAAGTAATGATAGACTGTGGTAGAATGTCATGTATTTCAAATTCTGTCATCTATGTTACTCTGCAATATATTTTCTGTGTGTGTTAGTCAATGTTATATATTTATAAGGTAAATCCATAAAACATACATTCTAGAATGCCCCAACTTAGGTCCTTAAGAGATATGCTCCTTATAGCCTTCTTGGCACTCTTGAAGTGTTAAATATTTCCATTGAAGAAGGTTGCATATGGCTTCTGAGATGAAGTCTAGACAGGTTAGGATTCTTTTTTGCTCCTTTTGCCCACACAGCACCCACTGTCTTCTCCCTTTGTTCTTTGCCATTATTTGATACCCCAGATGAAGCCACCTTCTGTCCTTCAGTTTTGGGGTGGGGGCTGATTTCACCCCCAGCTTCAGGAATAAGCACAGGACAGCTATTAACAAGTATGTTGTTCACTCAAGGAAGAAACCCAGCTGAGGGAGAAAGGAGGGCTGAAATCCAGCCTGCATGCTCTTCTCCAAGCCTCATGCCCCGATACAGGGCTGCATCTAACTGGAGAAAGGGGAGCCATTTTCTAATACTTGCAAAGGCACTGTGTGGACAGTGGAAACCCTGTATGAGCTCGTGACACAGACCTGGCCAATGAATATACTTCTAATCCTGGCACAGATGAAACTAGAGATGGACATGAAATCCAATCCTCACACCCAAAGTCAATCTGCAGTCTCTTATTGAAAATATTAGAAGTGTTTCTCTTTTTGCTTTATTCTGGGGCTGTGGAACTAAGGAAATGTAAACTGGAGGAGTGATGATGGCCACATTGCAGCACAAAGAGAAAACTTTTCTCAGAATAAAATCGATGGGGAAGAAAAAAGCAAGGAAGCTGAGAGGAGCCAAGTCCTGAGTCCCTACATTCAGCCATTCTGAAGCTATAACCTGGATTTTTCCATTATACGAGTCCACAAATTAATATTTTTTTGGCTTAGAGCAGTTTGAGTTTGAATTCTATTATTTATAACCAAAGGAGTCCTACCATATTATCTTAGCTGGATTTTCATAAACAAGGTATATGTTGATCAACAAACTTCCTAAATGTTTCAAGTTCACTCCAAAGAGTGAGAGGAAAAAAGAAAGAGAGGAAGCAAATGGTTACTTATCATCCACAGTAGTCAAGGAAGCTGCAGAAGCATCAAGCAAAAGCAGCAGAAGTTAGCTTTGTACTCCCACAAACCCTGCTCTGAAGTACTCCGCCTAGTGGCCCACAACAGAATTTGCATTTCTAAAATCTTTAAAAAGACAGAAAAGGAGTCACCACTGACCCTGGGAACCCTAACAGGAGAGCAAGTCACATGGGAATATGTCCCATTGGTTTGAGGTCGATAAGTCCATTTTTAAAGCTTTAGTAATTCCAGAAACAAGAACATATTTATTTTACTTTCATCACACAATGCCTAGTTATATTAAAAGTAAGGAGACATTCAATAAATACCTTTTATGGAAATAAAACAGACAATTTAGGAGAAAATTAACTATCGATGCATTATTTTCAAAGGTAAAGAAAAAAGAAATTATTCTGAACACACAACATTATTTTATCAAATATCATGGTAAATTATCATTATATACTAGGTCACTTAATAAATTTCCAGAGATGACTGGAAAGAGTTTCCACAATAGATTTTGTTTCACCCCAAGAAGAGGGTTCACAAAAAGTTAGTTACTTATCTCCATTGTTACTAGTACCAAACTAATCCTATCATTCTGAGTCAAATTAAAAATAACGTCCACACTTTTCTCCAGTGAGATCACAGCAGATGCCTAAGTGGGGTGTGTTTTAATGTGAGGGGATAATTGGTTTACATTTTTCACTGAAAATAACAAATTCTAGACAACTTAAGCAAAATTGGAATTCAATCAAAAGATATTGAATAGTTCACAAAATCATTGAAGATGCTGGAGAAGCAAGGTAAGAACTGAGGGAATCTCAGCACAGCCAAGTTCATTCGACGGAAGCAGATCTTGAGATGCCACCACTAGGATGTTGCCATTTGACATTTGTCACCATGTAGCTGGGCTCTGCAGAACCTAGGCACTTGCTGCCACATTCTTGGACCTGCATCTCTGATCAATTTCTCAGAATCATCTCTGATTCTTTCAGGTCTTTTGCATCATTTCATCAGGTTCTAAGTTCTAATAAAGATACATCAGTTGGCTGGGTCTAGATATGTGCCCACATGTGAGTGGCCAAGAAACTGGAAAAAGGATCATGCACTCCCTTTCAGCTTTTGTAATGGAAGGTGGGGCCTGTCTTCATATTTCGCTTAGGGTTCAAAACCTAGGAAGGATGTTTTGTGGAAATGAAACCCAAAACTATAGCTATCCATTTATAGCACCTTATTTGTACACGAAGAAACCATGAGAAAAAATGTATAAAAATGCATGGGAGGCCTAAACATATGAGGGGGTTTCTGAGGAGAGAAAGATCATACTTGACTGGTGCTGTGGTTTCACTGTGCCTCCTCCGAGATTCAGCGTTGACAATGAGATAGTGTTGAGGTGGAGCCTACAGGAAGTGATTAGGCCATCAGGACTCCTACCTCAGGAATGGGTTTAGGAGCCCTCATGAAAGGGCTCCATGGAGGGAGTTCATCCCTCTTGCCCTCCCTCCTTCCACCATGTGAGGACACAGTGTTCCTTGTCTCTAGAAGATGCAGCATCAAGACACCATCTTAAACAGAGAGAACAGCCCTTACCAGACATCAGACCTGCCAACGCCTTGATCTTGGACTTCCTAGTCTCCAGAACTGTGACAGATAAACGTCTGGTTTTAATAAATTGCCTAGTCTGTGTTATTTTGTTGTAAGAGCATAAATTGAGTAAGACAATTGGGGATTAGAAAAAGTTTTTTGAAGTGACATTTGAGAAGGGCTTGATAGATAAGATCTCTACAAATAGAAATAGAGAGATGGTTTCAAATCACCCAGGTGAAAGGAATAGCATAGCCATGTTCAGTCTGAATGCAAAATGGAGATGGTAAAAAGTACATAGAATTCCACCACCAGTGGTAGGACAGAATTGCAATGTGGCAGCAATCTGTAAATATAATATTTATCACTCATTCACATTTATTTAGAGTCCAATGTGTTCTAGGCTCTGAAATTATGCAAAGAAAATCTAGATATGCATAAGTCCAAGACTTTACTTTTGTGACAGTCAAAATAATGACCCCATAAAGATGTTTTAGTCCCTGGAATCTGGGACCATATTACTTTACATGGGGCAAAAGGGACTTTGTGAGGTGATTAACCCTTGAGTTAGGGGGATTATCCTTGATTGTCTTGGGGGACAATCTAATTGCATGTGTCTATAAAATCAGAGAATCTTTCCTAACTACAGTCAGAAGGTGATATGACTACAGAACAATGGTCACAGACATCCCACATTACTGGCTTTGAAGTTGGACGGATGGTCCCATGATCCAAGGAATAGGGACAGCATCTAAAAGTTGGAAAAGGAAATTGATTCTCTATAGAGCCTTCAGAAAGCAATACAGCCCTGACAACACCTTGACTTAAGCCCAGTAAGACCACGGTCAGAGGTTTGCCCTACAAAACTATAGCGTCGTAAGTCTGATTTAAGCCACAAAGTTGTGGTAATTTGTTACGGCAGCAATAGAAAATTAATTTTAAGGATTTTATTATTTAGAATATAGGCAGACCAGAAAATCCCAATTATAATATAATTTGATTAAAACCTATGGAGATTTGGGCTAGGTGTTTTAGAAAAGAATTGAGTATTAACAAGACTAACAGAAGAAATGTTCTAAAATTTACACATTAACTACATCACATTTTTCTAATGATCACGTTGATAGAGCAACATAGAATCCATGGTTTTAACAAGCCAACAGGCTTATATACATATATATATATATAAATATTACTACATATATATAATATATAATATATGGAATAGCCCCATGGGCATGGGCAGCCCTGTGTCAAAGGGTGTCCCTGTACTATCAGCCCACACCCCACCTCACCAGCCTACCCTGAGCTGACTTGTCTGCTAAATGCTAAATAAACCTGTCAACCTGTCTTGTTTAACTTAGAAGGGCCTGGATGCAACAAGCCTGAGGGCTGTGACTGAGGGAAGAGAGAGCACAGACGGAGCTCCTCCTCCTTCTGCCACTGCCCACCAACTGAAAACCACCAACTGAAGCTTGCTTAGATTCTCAGCCTACACATTGTTCCCAACAAAACTCATGCAATACTTTGGTCCCCACTACAATCTCTGGAATAAAATATTCTACAGATCTGCATTTTGAGCTGCAACTTATCTTACTAAATTCCAAGAAACTTACGTGAGAGAAAACCACCAGATAATACAAGCTTTTCAATGTGATCATCATTGCTACATTTAACTAGAAATTATCCACTAAATGTATTGTGAACTGCTTTGTGACTATGGTGATTTATTTAGTCTTTCTGATCCTTGGTTTGATTATCTCAAATATATGAGTATCACCAATTTTATAAAGTTGCTCTAAAAATTAAATGAAGGGAAAATAATCCTCCTTCTCCATATGTTGAACACTTACAAAATTATAGACATTGTGTCCAGGTTTTTACGTACTTACCTGATAGAAGTCTCCTAACAACCCTCTCTTTTAAATTACAAGAACTTTGCCATGATTTTTACACATGTACGTTATGGAAGCCCCATAACAACCACATATTTTATAGATCAGCAAACTGAGGCTCAGACGAGTTAAAAACACATTCACCATCAAATCATAATGAGGGATGGAACTGGGATTCAAATCTGGTTCTCTCTGATGCCCAAAATGGTGCAATTTAAAGAGGACCAAGTTACACCCAGAACATGGAGTGATCAAAACATGTGGAATCCCTTTTCTGCCCCTCATGTGGGAAATTCAATAGCTTTCACTGCCTCAGAGCAATCCTAAACTCCCTCCCAGGTTGCCTTGCAATGGCCCCGTTATTCGTGGGGATGATTAGGAATCTGCATTTTTGGACCACAAGCATCTATAAAGAGTTGTGTTGATCAAGAAATAAAATTTTCTAGGCCATAGGTTACTGTGAATTGTCTAGCTTCTCTGCAAAAAATAAAGGGGCTCTTCCATGTAAAAAAATCACAGGATCCACTGAATCTGTGCAGAAAGACTTAGAACTGTACTGCAGAAGCATCTTACTGACAGCTGCGCCTGAAGACCAGCCGAAACACACAAAGCAAGAGCACCTCCAATGACAAGATGTGGTGGCTCTTGCCTGTCATCCCAGCAGTGTGGGAGGCCAAGGTAGGTGAATCACTTAAGGGCAGGGGTTTGAGACCAGCTTGGGCAGCACAGTGAGACGTTGTCCCTACAAAGAAATCATTTTTTATTATTAGAATCAAGAAAAGTACCTCTAACCCCTTGTCGTTGCTTTAGGGTAGAGAGCTCTGGTCTAGAACTCAAGATATGAAATTGTGAGTCCCAGTGTAGCTACTTAAGTTTAAATACAAGAACTGTCAGACATTTCCTCTACAGCAACGAAATCTGTAGCATCCATTTTGTACTTTGAAAACTTAGTTTTTGGCCAGCCTCTAGGAGGAAGAAGAGGGTCCAGAACTGGGCATATAGGTAGGGAGGGGAAAAGAAACCAGCTGGATGCAACAGGGAAAGACGAAGGGATGGAGAAGCCAGGCAGAGCCAGTCCTCATGACTGGGGCCTGGGCCTAGGAAAGGAACAAGGCGAAGAAGGGAGGAGCCCCAGGCTGTGGATGTCTCTGGGGGAATCTTGGTTCAGCAACGGTCAGAGGAGCTCCTGAGGCCAAGCGGTATCTCTCGCCTCCCTACCTTTGGGCGTCTTCAGGTTGCCAATGTGCTGCAGGTCTTGGCTTCAGAATCAAATGGGGCTCAAATTGTGCGAGTTCCAACGCAGTGGAGCCTGGCGCTACTCCCACTTCCACCTCGTGGATCCCAGACCTGCAGGATGGCTCTGCCCACCGCACCCTAAGCTGGCCCCGCTTGGGGCTGGCATTGGAGGACAGCATGTTCTGGTCGTCTCTGCTCCTCTCTGCTGGTGCCTGTGCCTTTGCTGGCCACCCACTCATAGATGTCAGAGCCACAGGACGGCCCCGCAGAACCCCTGCACTGGCCCTGCCGGGGGCTGGCTTTGGTGCACATGCGACTGATCATCGTGGTCCCCATTGGGCACTTCTCCTCTTCTCGAGGCAGCCTGGGCCTTCGCTTGTCCCCACGTCTGCAGAGCTGAGCGCCTGCCTCCTCTTCCCAGGAAAGGCAACCAAATGCCACCAACTTAAGGCACCCACTGAAGGCTACCAACAGAAGGCCGGTTGCTCTGCCAACCAGATCGTGTCCTGCTTAGAAAGGACCAATCAGGCCTTGAGTTCTCTCCACGCGCTGGCCTTCCATTTGTGATGTGGGAATCCAGGCACTGGCTCACAAAGCCGTGCCACCCAGCGACCCCGCCCCACCTTTCATTTATTGGTAGCTAGTAGCAACTTTCAGGCTTCCTCACTCTGAATTATGAATATGAATTGTGATGAAATTGCTGTATCCTAATGTACCTCATACACTATCTGACAGCCAAAGTCCCCTCTTCCCCCCTGGCCTCTGAGTTTTCTGGAAACTAGAAAGAAGATACATTTCTGCAGGTGCTTTCAGAAGAAAACATTGCCACGACGTAAGGTTACTCTGTGATGTCAAGTCATATATCATATGTCATACATATTCATATTTATATTCATAATTCAAAATGCACATATTCCATCAAATTAACAGGACTAAAAAGGAAATTTTCTAAAATTTATACACTAAGTACATTATATTTTTCTAATGATCACTTTGATAGAGCAAACTTAGAATTTATGGTTTCAACAAATGAAGAGGCTTATGCAAGAGAAAACCACCACCTAACACAAGATTTTCAATGTGATCATCATTGCTACTTTTCACTAGCAATTATCCAGTCAATAGATTGTGAACTGCTTTGTGACTATAGTGATTTATTTAAACTTACTGATCTTTTGATTATCTCAAAAATATGAATAATACCAATTTTATAAACTTGTTCTAAAAATTAAATGAGAGAAAAATAATCCTCCTTTTCTATATATTGAAAACCTACAAAATTAGTAACATTGTGTCCAGATTTTTACACACTTACCTTATTGAAGCCTTATCACAACCCCGTCTTTTAAATTACAGGGATTATTCCCAGATTTTTACACACTTACCTTATGCAAGTCTCTTAAAAATTCCACCTTTTATAGATGAGCAAACTGAGGCTCAGACGAATTAAAAACACATTCACCATCAAATCATAATGATTGATGGAAATGGGATTCAAATCCAGTTCTCTCTGACACCAAAGGTGGTGCAACGTAATGAAGACCAAGTTATATCCAGCACATGGAGGGATCAAAACATGTGGATTCCCTTTCTCTACCCTCTTACATGTGAATCTCAATGGCTCTCACTGCCTCAGAACAATCCTAAACTCCCTCTCAGGTTGCCTTGCAGAGGTTCCCTTCTTTTTGTGGATGATTAGGAATATGCAGTTTTGGACCACAGGCATCTATAAAGAGTTGTGTTGATCAAGAAATAAAATTGTCTAGGCCATAAGTTACTGCGAATTGTCTAGCTTCTCTGCAAAAAATAAATGGGCTATTCTCTTTATTTTTTATTATTCCACTATTCACAAAAGCCTAGAATCAACCTATGTGTCCAAGAAGACTTAGTTTAACCCTGAGGATTACTAACATTTTCACTGTGGTCATTGTGGTAGATTATATTACCATTCTCCCATTATCTGGTCTTCCTACTGCAGTGGCCCTATCTCCTAGAAGATTATACACTTCTGTTCTATTGAAGGAAGGGTAAGATTTAGACATGTGACCTGTTTGGCCAGTGAAATGCAGGTAGAAGTGGCATGTGTAACTTGTAAGCAGAAAATTTCCTTTTTCAAGGATCTGGGAGCCATCCCTTTCAAATGTAATCCTCCAGAAAGATAATACCTTATTTCCCAGTCTCCATGAGAGAGTAAGAGCCTAATCTTGCTCCAAGTTGTAAAAAATACCTTATATCATAAAGATAAAAAGAAGTTTATTTTTCCTTTGAGAAAAGACAGTTATCCTCACTTTCAAAAACTCCACTGCCCTTTGTATCAGGGGAGCTGAGTTCAGACTAGGTTGGACCTCTCTCCCGTATTGCAATAGCTTGAATGATATCTTCCTTACTTATTTAACTTTTTCCAGTGCAATTTTTTCTTTGACTTTTTCCTCCCTCTCTAAACCTTACACTGAAATTTTAGTAGGATTCAAGGCAGCCAATCTCGACCCTTGAATATATAAAAGAACCCTTTAGGATTAAAAAACCCATGTTCTCTTCCATAAGTTATTCCTTTGGACTATTGCCTTATTAAAAGTTTCTAGTTCTTATTTTTGCATTGAAAAGGAGAATGATGATTTTTAAAAAAGTTCCTACTCACTTTTAATTTCTACTACCACAGTTTTATTGCTTGTCATGGCAATAGATTCCTCTCGTTCAACAAAAAGGCTAGAACAAGGAAGTACAGAAACATCTCAATATATCTCAAAAAGTTATTTAACATGGACAGTGTCATTTAATATCTTTAACATCCCTATCAAATGGATGCTATTATTATCCCCCTTTTAAAGGATATTAAAACTTCCATACTGTAAATAACCAGCTGAAAGTCATATAGCATGGAAAATCCGATAAGCATACAAAGAAGCAATGGCATTAGAAGTGGAGGAGGGCGAAGGATTAAAAGGCTAAACTTAGTTTGGTTAAGAAAAAAGAAAACTAGGAGGTGGTAAACTCTTGTTGGAAAGGGGAAGGATTTGGGCAGAGCAAGATAGTGGAGTAGATCTCTCCAGTAATCATACCCCTATGGACACATCTATATGAACAACTATCCACATATGAAATTAACTTTACAAGAGCTAATGAACTCTGAATACGTGAGTGAGTCTATGAAGCCCCTTTGGACTGCAAAGAGGAGTAAAACCATGCTTGGACAGTATGGGAACCGGTACTCTGTGACTGTGATACTCCTTCCCCAGGCCATTATGGTATCATATGCAGAAAGTCCTCCTGAACTCACAGTTCTTACACTGAATAAAGTGAGCAGAAGTTGAATATTTTTTTCCTCCATACTGAGTACCTTCACAGTAGACTTACTCCTGCATCAGCTCACAAGCAGCACCATGAGTGTCAACAGAGCCGAACCACCAGAGGCATGCTAGGGACATAGAGAAGGGATTGGGTTAGCAATACTTACTATATGAAACTTAACAGTGGCTAGCCATTCCTACCAGAGGAAACATTATACCAGACAGGTTGTTTATGTGCACCACGCTGTGGGAAACATGATACACAGACTGTCCATATTTGATGGCCTGATTTGTTCTCCCCCCACAGTCAGCAGCCTTTCTGTGGATCACCTATGGGCCCATCCATTTACATTGCATCAGTGGTGAAGCCCCATTGCAAGACTTATGTCTAACCTTTGCTTTTGGAACCTCCTAATGCTAAAATGGAATATAATGGAAATCCACACAGAATTTCTAAACAAGCCCACTGAGAAATAGTCAAAAACAAACCCAGACTGAGAAGATTGAAATATTTAATTCATCAATGTGTAGACAGAGATGTACATCTACAAAAAATAAGAATAGCCTAGGAAAAACTGTCTCCCCAAATGGAGAAAACAAGGTGTCAGCAACTGAACCTAAAGACATGCAAATGAATGATGTGGCAGACAAAATAAATCAAATAGCTGCCTTTTTAAAAAAAAATTTGTGAACTTCAACAAAGTACAGAGAAACAATATGCAAATTTATGAGAAATTCAACAAAGAATTTAAAATAATGGTAAAAAATCAAATGGAAATCCTGGAGGTGGAAAGTTCAGTAAACACACGGAGAAATGCACTAGAGGGCATCAAGAGCATAACTGATCAAGTAGAAGAAAAAAAAACAGTGAGCTCAAAGACAGGCTCTTTGAAAATACACTGTCAGAGTAGAAAAGAGAAACAAATTAGAAGAAACAAAGAAAATTTATGAGATCCTTGGGACACCATCAAAAAAAAAAAAAACAAATCTACAGTGTTAAAGTGGAACTAAGAATGAAAAAGAGTTAGAAGCTTATTCAGAGAAATAACAGACAACCTTTTAAACTTGGAGAAGGATTAATATGTTTAGGATGGCCAAAGCTCACTAATCTGATTTAATGTGAATAAGACAACCACAAGACATATTATAATTAAACTTTCAAACGTCAAAAACAAAGAGTACGTCCTGAAAGCACTAAGAAAAGGGAAGCATATAACACGTAAGAGAATTCCAATGTGCCTGGCAGCAGACTTCTCAGCAGAAACAATATGGGCCAGGAGAGAGTAGGATAATAGAATCAAGTGCTGAAGAACAAAACTGTCAACCATGAATACAGTATCCTGCACAGATTTCATTTAGAAATGAAGGAGAGGTTAAAACATTCTAAGACAAACAAAAGATGAAGGAATTCATTGTAACCATACCTGCCTTAAAAGAAATGTTAAAGAACAGTCTTCAAACTGAAAGAAAAGGGCACTAATATGTAATACCAAAAATTGGAAGGTATAAATCTGCAGGTAAAAATGAATATTCAGACAAATTCAGGATGCTCTAATATAGTAATAATTGAATGTAAACCACTTACATGTTTTTAGTAAGAAGGTTAAAATACAAAACAAAAATAATAACAACTACAATAATTTGTTAAGGGATAAGTGATATAAAATATGTAAATTAAGACATCAGAAATGCAAAATGTGGGGGAGTGATTGAGTTAAAGAGCAGAGCGATTGCTTTTCCCCATTTCTTATTATCAAAATTAAGTTGTTATCCATTCAAAATTACCTATTGAAACTATACAACATTCTTTGCATGCCTCATAGTAACAAAAAGGCAAACATTTTTAATAGATACACTAAAAATAAAAGAACAAGAAACAAAAACGCACAGAGAAAATCACTTAACTACAAAGGAAGACAATAAAAGGACAAAAAGGTACAAAAATTATAAAAGACAACAAGAAAACAGTATATGGCAGTACAAGTCCTTATCTATCAATAATTACCTTGAATGTAAATAGATTAAATTATCCAGTAAGAAGACAGAAAATGGGTAAATGGATTATGGATTAAAAACAAGGCCTAACTATATTCTTTCTATAAGAGACTCCCATCACCTGTAAATACACACATAAATTGAAAGTGATCCGATGGAAAAATATATTTTATGACAATGGAAATGAAAAGAATGCAGAAGTAGGTATATTTATGTCAAATAAAATAGACTTGAAGTAAAAAATCTGTAAACACAGACAAACAAGACCATTATGTAATAATAAAGGTTTCAGTACAACAAGAGAATACAATAATTGTAAATATATAATGCATTCAACATTGAAAAACTTAAATATATAAAGCAAACATTAATAAATCTAAAAGGAGAGACAAAAAACTGTACAATAATAGTAAGAAACCTCGACATCCCATTTTCAGCAATGAACAGATCATTGAGAGAGAATATCAACAAAGAAACATTTAAACTGCACTCTAGATCAAAAGAATTTAACAATTATTTACATAACATTTCATCCAACAATTGCATAATTCACTGTGTTTTCACCTGCATATGGAATACTGTCCATGATAGATACGTTAGACCACAAAACAAGTCTTAGCTAATCAAAAAATCAAATCATATCAAGTGTTTTTTTGACCATATGGAATAAAGCTAGAAATAAACAACAGGAGGAACTTCAGAAATTGTGCAAATACATACAAATTAAACAACATATCCATAAACAACCAATGGGTCAATGAAAAAAATTGATTTAAAAAATGTCTTAAGACAAATAAAAATGAAATCAGAACATATGAAAACTTATGAAATACAGCAAAACCGTTCTTAGAGGGAAGCTTATAGCAATACATTTCTACATCAATAAAGAAGAAAGATAATGAATAAACCATCTAACAATGTATTTCAAGGAACTATAAAATCAAGAACAAATTAAGACCCAAATTAGCAAAAGAATATAAAGATCAGAGCGCAAATATACAAAATGAAGACAAAAAATACAAACGACTAATTAAATGAAGGAATCTTTTTTGAAAAGGTAAAATTGACAAATGTTTTGTCAGACTAAGGAAAAAAGAGAAAATTCACATAAAATCAGAGATGAAAAAGGATATACTATGATAGACTCTAGAGAAATATAAGGAATCATGAGTAAATACTACAATTATATGCCAATAAATTGAAAAACTTAGAACAAACACGTATGCTCTGGACACATATAACCCATCAAAATTGAAGAAAGGAGAAATAGAAAATGTGAACACACCAATGACATATAATGAGATTGAAGGAATGATTTAGGCTCTCAGTCAAGGAAAATCCAAAGGACTTCACACAGTAGCTCACACCTGTAATCTCACAGTTTAGGAGCCCAAGGCAGGAGAATCACTAGAGGCCAGGAGTTCAAGATTAGCCTGGGCAACACAACGAGACTCCATCTCTAAAAATAAAAATAAAAATTCCCCAGGTATAGTGGTGTGTATTGTACTCAGGAGGCTGAGGCAGGAGGATCACTTAAGACCAGGAGCTTGAGGCTGCTGTCAGCTAAGACTGCATCACTGTATGCCAGCCTCAGTGATAGAGTGAGACCCTGTCTCTAAAATAATAGAGGAAGAAAGAAAAGTTCACGACTTGGTGGTTTTCACTGAAAAATTCTACAAAACATTTAAAAAACTTATACAAATTATTTACAAACTATTTCAAAAAAATTAAAAGGATTGAACACTTCCAAACTCATTCTATGAAGACAGCATTTCCTGATTCCAAAATGAGACAAGAACAGCAAATAAAAGGAAACTCCAGGCCAATATCATTGATAAGAATAGATGCAAACATTCAAAACCAGCAGTTCTAGCAATGATAATTCAAAAGCACATTAAAAAGGTTATTCACCATAATCAAGTGGTATTTACCCAGGGAGGTAAAGATAGTCTAATACATGTAAACCAATAAGATGTGATATATCACATTAAACAATGAAGGATAAAAAACATATACTCATTTCAATAGATGTAGAAAAAGCATTAGACAAAATTAGACATCCTTTTATGATCAAATCTTTTAACAAATTAGTTATAAAAGAACCTAATAAAATAAAGAACGTATGTGATAACCCACAGGCAACATTATACTGAATGGTGAAAACTTGAAAACTTTGCCTCTAGGATCTGGAAAAAGACAAGGATGTTCACTTTAATCACTTTTTCAACATAGTACTGGAAGTCCTAGTCAGAAAAATTAGGTAAGATAAAGAAATAAAAGGCATACAAATTGCAAAAAAAAAGTCAAATTATCCCTCTTTGCCAATGACATGATCATATATGTAAAAAACCCTAAATACTCCACTGAGAATCAGAAATGGTCAATGAATACAATAAGGTTTCAGGATACAAAAGCAACATAAAAATCAGTAACATCTCTATACACCAATAGCAGACTATCTGAAAAAGGAATCAAGAAAGTAATCCCATTTAAAATAGCTATTAAAAAAACAAAATACCTACAAGTAAATTAAGCCATGGAAAGATGAAAATTATTAAACATCGATAAAAGCAATTAAAAATTAAAATAAATAGAAAGATATCCCTTGTTCATGGACTAGAAGAATTAATATTGTTGAAATGACCATACTACCCAAATCAATGTAATAAAATCTCTATCAAAATTCCAGTTTCATTCTTCACAGATATTAAAAAAGATCTTAAAATCCATGTGAAACTACAAAACACCCCAAATAGCCAAATAAGTCTTAAGCAAAAAGAGCAATGCTAGAGGTATTACACTATCTAATTTCAAAATATATTACAAAGCTATCCTAACTAAAACAGCATGATATTGGCATAAAAACAGGCATGTAGACCAGTGGAACAAAAATAGAGAACCCAGGCATAAATCCACACATTTACATGTAACTTATTTTTGACAAAGTTGCAAACATTCAATGGGGAAAAGACAATCTTTTCAACAACTGGTGCTGGGAAAAGTGCATATCCACATACAAAAGAATAAAAGTAGACCCCTATCTCTCATCATATACAAAAGTCAACTCAAAATAAATTAAATATTTAAATGTAAGATCCCAGACTATGAAACTAGTAGAAGAAAACATAGGTCAAATGTTATATGTCATTGGTCTGGGCAAGGACTTTTTAGAAAAGACATCAAAAGACATGCACAACAAAAGCAAAAATAAACAAATGGAATTACACCAAATAAAAGCTTCTGCACTGCATAAGAAACAATCACAAGAGTGAAGAGACAACCTACAAAATGGAGGAAAATATCTGAAAACAATTCACTTGATAAGGGCTAAATATCCCAAATTTATAGAAAACTCAAACAACTCAATTGCAAAAATATAAATAATTGGATTAGAAAATACTCAAGAGAGCTGAATAGACATTTCTTCAAATAAGACAAAAAAATCACCAACAGTTATATGAAAAAATGTTCACCATCACTAATAATGAGAGAAATGCAAGTCAAACCCACAGTGAGATACCATCTCACCCTGTTTAGAATACTTTTTATGAAAAAGTCAAAAAATAACAAATGCTGGCAAGGATGTGAAGAAAGGGGAATGTTCAAACACTGTTGGTGTAAATGTAAATTGGAGCAATTGTTATGGAAAACAATATAACTTCCAAAAACATTAAAAATAGACTTACCACATAATCCAGCAATCCCACCACTGGGTATATATTCAAAGAATATTAAATCAGTATGTCAAAGACATTTCTGGACTCTCATGTTTATTACAGCACTATTAGCAATAGCCTAGAATCAACCTAAGTGTCCATCAATGAATGAATGAAGAAAATGTGGCATATATGCTGTATTTGGCCATTCTTTCATTGCTATAAAGAAATACCTGAGATTGGATAAATTATAAGAAAAGATACTTAATTGGTTCCATGGGCTGTACAGGGAGCATAGTGCCAACATCTGCTTGACTAGTCAGGAAGATTGAGAACTCATTCACTATCATGAGGATAGCATCAAGCCATGAGGGATCCACCTCCATGACCCAAATACCCCCTACAAAGCCCCATCTCTAACAGTGGGGATTACAATATAACATGAGATATGGGTCAGGACAAATATTCAAACTATATCATATGCACATTTGGCCATAAAAAAACGGTAAAATCGTGTCACTTGTGACAACATGAATGAGCGTAGAGGACATTGTTGTAAGTGAAATAAGCTAACCACGGAAAGACAAATATCACATGATCTGATTCATATGTGAAATCTAAAAACACTGATCTAATAGAGAGTAGAAGAGTGGTTACCAGACTGGGAAAGATAGGGAGGAGAGGTTTTTAACGATGTGTCATGTACCAAAATACCACACTGTACCCCATCAACATGTGAAATTATCATTTATCCACTTAATAAAAGAAAAGAAAAAAGAAAATGGAAGAGTCAAAATACTGGGGCACTGGAAGAGACAGAGAAGAAGGTGAGTTGGCAGTAAGGAAGAGGGAGTCTGAAAGAGCAGGTAACAGAGTGGAACATTAAAGTTTATAACATTAGAAATCAATTTTTAAGTTATCGAAAAGTTAAGTTTATAGCCATGAAAGTGAGTAGCTCAATTAAAGTGAAAGTAAAAGTCAATGAAAGATTAAATTAGAAAATATATTGCTTGGCATTTAGTAGTTACTTCAGAAATATTAATAAATCTTAAGAAAATTAAGAACACCAAAGCATTCATAGTGGGCCATTATCATAATACGAATTTATGTGGTAATATTTTATTATTTTCAGTAAAGGGAGTAATTCAACAGTCTTTATTATAGGTTAGAAAATGATTTCTCCAGGTGTGACCCACTGACCACATTCATTGTATTTGAATTGCTTAAGCAATTTGTTTCAGGAGAACATGGAATGATTTTAAGATGGACCAAAAAAATTACCACTGAGTGTCTTTAATGGAAATCTCAGCCTTGTCTAGAATAACTGGGTTATCTATTTCTATGGGGTCTCTGTGCCTTTTGTTTTCCTTGTTATTTGCAATTCTGTTAGTTGTAGATTACTGATAGTAATGCAAATATTCTTGTCTATAGACAGGCAAATGATTGATTTTGATGGAAGTATAATTGATTTTCCTTTTTCCACCTTCCATCAAGAAGTCAGTTTTGAACCTATCAAGCGAATTTATTTCAGTGTTCCTTAGTGCCTAGATATGTGTGGCTCTTTTAATTTTCCATAAAATTCAGTATAACATCTTACTGGCTCTGTCATTAAATAAATGAGTTAACCCAAAATCTTAGACAAGTGTTCATTTTATATTTGTAAGTCATAATTTACTCTATTTTAAGCAATTTTCCTTTATCATTCCTAAAAATACAGATTCCTATGCCCCATGCTAGACCTATTGAATCAAAATCTCAGGCCTAAGGTACAAGAAATTACATTGTTAGTAAGCTTTTCAAGTGATTTTTAGGCATACTAAATTATACGAACCATTACCATTCTAATTTTTAAACTTGAATTATTGTATTTATAATTCCATCTCCATCAAAGTAAACTTTTGGTTAGCAAAAACGGTAGAAACCCCCTTATTCAATCAGATTTGGACCAGTAATAAACAGATTAATCACAAATTTAAGATAGATGGAGGAATCATAAGAAGTATTAGATGTAAGTCCTTAAAACTTAACTTTAATTTAAAAGACATGTGTAAATAAATTTGCCAGAATTTTGATGACAAGGTCAAAGCCTTGCACGGATTCAGAGTGGAGTTTCTTTTGGAAACTATGCCAATGATATGTTGTCATTGATTTCTTGTTCACTTTCTGTGAAGACAACTGGGGTAAACAATCTGAAATCCTAGATTATACTATTTTTCCCATTTGTTTCTAGTTGTCTTGCCAACAGTTAAGCTGACAGAAACTGTTTGAGTTTTTCATTTTTCCAACACATTTAGTTTATTTCTCAGAGAAACAACAATACTACTCTTGTTGTACTCATTTTCTCAGTTTACATAATATTTATTTATCCATTTATTTATTTATTTATTTATTTATTTTGAGACGGAGTCTCGCTCTGTCACCCAGGCTGGAGTGCAGTGGTGCGATCTCTGCTCACTGCCAGCTCCGCCTCCCGGGTTCATGCCATTCTCCCGCCTCAGCCTCCCCAGTAGCTGGGAGTACAGGCACCCGCCACCACGCACAGCTAATTTTTTTGTATTTTCAGTAGAGACGGGGTTTCACCGCGTTAGCCAGGATGGTCTCGATCTCGTGACCTAGTGATGCACCCGTCTCAGCCTCTCAACATAATATTTAATTAAATTGCATAACTACAAGAGCAAGAACAAATGGCTTAAACATATTTAGGAATTTACACAGCTTCTTCTTAGAAACTATACAATTTCTGCGATGGAAGGAGAAATGTACAGGCATTAAAAGTAGCTCAAACACTTTCAGTTTGCAGTGGACATCAGTCAATAGGTTGTACAGGGGTGCCAGAAAGTGCTGATTGCAAATCAGTTAAGTGGAGGTCAGTTAAGGCAGCATCCACTGTATCTTAATTTGTAAAGCGAATGTTCTAAAACTGGGTTCACTTTTTCTATAAAGACCAGATAATAAATATTTTAGGCTTTGCAAACCATACGGTGTCTATAGCAAACATTCAACTCTACCATTGTAGCAGGAAACACCATAGATCCACGGATGTGCTGCAATAAAATTTTATTAAAACAGGCAGCTGGTCTGAGGGCCATGTATATATCTTGCTGTTTTCATACAAATTTCTAAGTTAGTAGTTTCCTGCCTTTTTAACAATAAAGGATTACTTTTAATCCTCTCCTCTGATTTTACGTTTCAAAAGCCTTAAGAGAAACCCACGAAATATGTTTACTTTGTAATTTTGGGGGGTTCTTATTTTACTAATAAGTAGTCAATGATATATAAAGGCTACCCATTAGGTCAGTATGAAATAATCAACATTATTAACCCTAATGACTCAGTTCTGGATAGAAATAAAAAGTATTCAACCATATATATATATATATATATATAACTTAAAATCTGTATAGCATTTTCTGGTGTAAATATATAACTTTTCGAGATTTTTCAAGTATTAAATACAACTTTTTGGAATCCTCACACCTGGCTCCCTATGATGACATTCAAGAATTCCTTAGGATTCTGGGAATCTTAGAATGAAAGTCACTGCTCTGTAGGAATGAATGAATGAATGAATAAGAAAGGAAAGGAAGAAGAAAGAGCGTGTCTACTAAATGTAAATTAATCATCAAGGAATGTTTATTTTATTAATAAATTTGTCAACTTTAGGTTGCCAAATCTAACAAGATACCAACATGGCATTCATGGTGATCACACCTCTAGTCAAATTTTATTTTAGTTCATTGACTATACTATTAATATCCTGAAATACTCAAAACTTCTGTCTTAATTCTGTGAATAATTCACTTATTTATCACCCTATACACTACTGAATGAATGGAATGGTGCTTGGAATAAAGATAATTACAGGGCTAAAAGGGATTTCTCTAGAGGCAGGTTATAGTATTTTTTTGTCTGACTGGAATAAAACAAAATTAATCAATATTTTCTGCAACCAGTGGCTTTTGACTTAGTCGTCTATTAATATCTATCAATCACTATAACCTCAGGCCTATTTCCTCAATTCTTCTTTTTGCTATGACAAAAACTTGTCCATTTTTTTCCCGTTAGAATTATATGTTTCTCCTGTTTTCTTTTCATCCAAACAACTGGACATCAACTTAGTACAGATAGTGCAATTGATCCGAACCCTACAGAACTCACTGTTTCCATTTACATAACTTACATAACTGTCAAGCTAAAATCACTCTCAAATTTTTTTTTTCAATATTTTAATTTAATTTAATCATATTTATTCATTCATTAATTTATTTTGAAAATAATTTTAACTTGTATTTTACATTCAGGGGTACATGTGCCAGTTTGTTGCATGGGTATATCTCATAATGCTGAGTTTTCGGGTATGAATGATCCCATCATCCAGATGCTGATTTGGTATGGTTTGACTCTGTGTCCCCACCCAAATCTCATGTTGAATTGTAATTCCTAATGTAGGGGGAATGACCTGGTGGGAGGTGATTAGCTCATGAGGGCAGATTTCCCCCTTGCTGTTTTTAGATGGTAAGTGAGTTCTCATGAGATCTGATGGTTTAAACATATGGCACATCCACCCTGGCTCACTTGCTCTCCTGCCGCCATGGTAGAACGTGTCTTGCTTCCCCCTTCAACTTCTGCCATGATTATAAGTTTCCTGAAGCCTCCCAGCCATGCTTCCTGTACAGCCTGTGGAACTGTGAGTCAGTTAAACCTCTTTTCTTTATAAAATACCCAGTCTCGCGTAGTTCTATATAGCAGTGTGAGAACAGATTAATACATGAGCATAGTACCCAATAGTTACCTTGTCAAACATTGCCTTCCTCCTTCTCCCCTCTAGTAGTCCCGGTGTTTATTCTTTCCATCTTTATGTCCATGAGTACCCAGTGTTTAGCTCCCACTTATAAGTGAGATCATGTGGTATTTCATTTTGTATTCTGGCATTAATTCGTTTAGGATAATGGCCTTCAGCTACATCCATGTTGCTTCAAAGGACATGATTTTATTATTTTTATGGTGGCATAGTATTCCATGGTGTGTGAAATGGTTTGGAAGTTGGCCCCTATAAATCTCATAGTGAAATGTGATCCTCAGTATTGGAGGTGGGGCCTGGAAGGAGGTGCTTGTGTCATGGGGGTGGATCTCTCATGGCCTGATGCCGTCTTTGTGATAGTGAATTCTTTCAAGATCTGGTTGTGTAAGGGTGTGTGGTATATACCCCCAATACCATTCTCTCTTGCTCCTGCTCTGGCCATGTGATGTGCCTACTCCCTCTTCACCTTCCATCATGAGTAAAACCTCCCTGGAGACTCCACAGGCACCATGCAGATGCCGTCACCATGCTTCCTGTACAGACTGCAGAGCTATAAGCCCATTAAATCTCTTTTCCTTATAAATTACCCAGCCTCAGTTATTTCTTCATAGCAATGCAAGAATGGCCTAATAATACTGTGTGGATGCACCACATTTTATTGATCCAATCCACTGTTGATGGGCACCTGGTCTGACTCCATGTCTTTGCTATTGTGAATAGTGCTGCGATGAACATGCAAGTGCATGTGTCTTTTTGGTAGAATAACTGATTTTCTTTGGGTCATATACCAGTCATTCAATTGTTGGCTTGAATAGTAATTCTATTTTAAATTCTTTGAGAAATTTCCAAACTGCTTTCAACAGTGGCTGAATGAATTTACATTCACACCAATTATGTGTAAATGTTCCCTTTTCTCCACAGCCTCCCAAGATCTGTTGTTTTTCGATTTTTTAATAGTAGCTATTCTGACTGGTGTAGGATGGTATCTCGTTTTGGTTTTCATTTGCATTTCTCTGATGATTAGTGATGTTAAGCCTAATCTATGCCATCAGAAAACTGGGAAAATACAGTGTTGCTTGTCAAAACAAATTGTTTTACTTTGCTTTAAAAATAATCAATTGAGTGTATATTTCTTCCAGCAAAATTAAGAAGTAAACATTTAGAAATGTACAGTACCTTGCTGTTAAGTCTTCGCACATGTATACCTATCGAACATAAAGGCCACCTTAAACTTTCATTTGAAATGAAAGACAATTTTTAAGAGGTTAAGGGCTAGAAATTTGTTCAAGTCCTGAAGTTAAATTAGCTCAAGTAAATGCAAAGACTTTCCTTTAATTAAAGTCTTTTAAATAAACACTTTAAAGCATAGTTGGTTTGTCCCTCAAATCTTGTCCAAAGCCACTATTTTCAACTCAGTATATCAAAGAAGCTTTCAGACATGATTATGAAGCTCCCTCAACTTACAATATGCTATTTGCAACCTTAGATGGCTATCATTCTGGCTTTTCTACCTTTTAGCAACAATAAGCACACCCTTCCCATTTCTCGCCCACCCTGACTTACCCGTCTTTGCATTTAATATATAATTTTTCTCAGAGTGTTCTTACACATCTTTAACTGTAAATATGACAAAAGTACACAGTATAGTACATGTGCCACATGTATAAATGTTGTATCTAGTCATACAATTTTCCTTTTAAAAAAGAAATGTTTTATTTTCAAAAAGCAAAGACTCTAGGAATCTTTTCTAGCTGCCAGTCATAAAAACATAAATTCCTGGTTAGATTCCCAAATTTGCCTGGCCATAAGACCCACTTGTGATACTTGTCAAACACATGTATTCTGAGTCCCACCCGTGATCTCCTGAATCAGAATCAGTAGTTTAGAGGCCTGGGAATACATATTTTAAACAAACGTCCACAGTGACTACGATTAGTCAAGCTTGAAAAAAATTTCACTAGGATTTTATGACTGAATAACCTCACAAACATAGGAAAGTTACTGAGAAAAATATGAGCAGAATTTCATAATTCTGCCTTTGCTGAAAGTGTTTGTTCCCTCCTCTACTCATCAAGACCTGACAGCTTATGTAACTCCCCCAAACCACCAACACCTGGGAGGAGTTGAAAATGATTTTAATGAAGAAGAAAAGCTGATGTTTAATTTCAAAACTGATGGTGACAATAGAAGGGAGAGGCATGAATTTATCTTGATTCTAACACATATCATTGTATTTGAGTCTACAAACGAAATTGGTTTCATTTTTATTTTTTGTATGTTTTCGCCAAACTCTAGGCATATATAGAGGCTGGGCAAGAAAGAAAGAAATACAGAAATATGGCATATGTCATCCCTTATTTATTTCCCCATGCGACCAGCCAACAGCTTCTTCACCTAGTCCCCGTTTCAAGCTGACTTTCTGTCTACTTCTCTGTTGGAAATGGAGCTTCCCTAAAGACTACCTCAATGTCAGTTACCCAGAGGCCTTTTTCCATCTTGTGCTCCTAAATTTCTATGATATTAAATGATATTACCCTTTCTGGAAATTCTCCTTAGCTTTGATTTTATAATTTTACTCTAACTCTGTTTCATTCCTTCTTTTATAGCCTTTCTTTTCTCTATCCCTTTACTGCAGAAATGTTGCACGGCTTTGTTCTTGACCTTCTGATCTCTCCACATTCATTCCCTCAGAGCATGTAACCATTTTCTTGGTGTCGGCCTTCTTGACTATCTGATTATTACCATCATATAACGATGTTGGTGATGAGCATAGCTAACATATCCTAGTCATTTTCCTTGTAGGTTATAATAAGCACCCTATATAATTTGTGCCATTTAATTCTTCAAACCTAAATGATACTATTACTAACCAAATTGTATGAGATGACGAAACAGATTTTCATCAAAACCATGGAAAGCAAACGTGAGTAGCCCCTGTGTGTCTCCTTTGTTAATGCCTCTGGGCATCATGGCATGTGGATTGCCGTGGAATGGGGATTAGGAAGCGCAGCACTGTTGAAACACCAGAAAATACGTTATGATAGCGGGTAAGGCCTCTCATCTCTGCACATTGAGATGGTTTTGTTTCTGAGTCAGGTTTGAGATGAGCCAATCCTGACTCCATGGTGCCACCAGGGATCACGAATTTAATAAGATCTTCGTGGATGCTTGGAACCCAACTGGTCTCTGTTTTCTACTTTAGGTAAAGAGCCACAGCTTGAGTGGGGTGGTTTTGGTGTCACATATGCTATCAATAATAACCACCGTTTTGGTGTCACATACACGATGAATAATACCCACCTGTGCAGAGGAATCACTGTGGACTACTCCTCGTTACATCCCATGCTCTTGCGATGGATCCCTCTCACCTGTTTACTGATTTCATTCAAATTCTTCAGCGACCACAGGACCCCGACTTGCCTTATCTATCCTGGTTCCTATCACTCTGCTTTACAGGCCTGGCCTGCTCGCGGCTCCTCACACCAGCGCTGCACGGCTCCCTCCACGCCTCTGCCCTGTCTCCTCCATCAGGCAGAACTAGCTTCCTCCATCTGTATCGGGCAAAAGCCTGCCCAGCGTTCAAGACCCTCCTCAGATGCCACCTCCACGATTAGGCTTCTTCCTGACCCCTGAACCTGTAACACGCGCCACCATAACTCTCCACCTCAGCCCACATTCCCACAGCACTCGCGACGTCCGGGGCCCTCAACATGGCGCTTCATTCTATTTTAGGGTATTTCCTGTTTGTTTCCTGCACAAACATTCGCGCGAGGCACAGCCCCGAGTGACCCGCGCACCAGTGGCCCGCGCTTCCAGCCGCACCGCCACAGGCCAGCGAGGGCAGCCTGAGCCGCTTCCCGCCCCCGCGGGGACTGTAGCCAACCTGCAGCTCTAGCGGGAGGCGGTTCCACAGCGCGCCCGGCAGCCCCGCCACAGCCAGCACCAGCGCCTCCGGCGGGCTTTCCTCCCCTCGGGGAGGCGCCAATCCTCAGGGGCTCCTCGAGAGAGAGCCAGGGAGCAGCTGTGTGCGGACACCTTTCGGCCCTCTGCGGCCGCCGTAGCTCTCCGGCAGAAACGCGGATGTGGAAATCTCAGCCATTCAGGTTTTGAATCAAGACTAATGTGGGTTCTGGACAGACGTACGCTGTCAGGGAGTGTTTACTTCGCCTGCACTTCTGTTCCTCCCCGCCCTCGTGCTGCTCTGGGTCATATACTCGTCCTGAGCCGGCTTCAGCCTCTCAGCGCAGGAGTCCCCGGAGCCATGGCAGAGTACTCTTACGTGAAGTCTACCAAGCTTGTGCTCAAGGGAACCAAGGCGAAGAGGTGGGCCCTGCAGCTCCGGCGGGAGCCTCCTCAGTTCTTTTCGGATGCACTCCACCCCCGCGAATCCGGTAGAAGTCGTGGCGCAGAGACCCGGTTTTGTGGCCTCACAGGCTTCGCCCTGGCCACTGTCCAGGCAGGACGGAGGCCGGACCGCGGTTTCCCGAGCCTGTGCAGAGAGGAGCAGCCTCCCGCGCGTACGACCCTGGAAACAGGATAGAAGGGCGGGTGACCCTTGGCCCCGTACCCACGAGTTTGGGTCCCCCGAGGCATCTCTCCAGGCCTCTGCCTGGTGGTCTGCGTTAGTCTGATCTCGTAGTTCATGATACTAACTTCCTTTGTTAGGGATTATTCTTTTCTCCATTGTCTCTTCCTGGAAAAATTATTGATTAATTTTTTCTAAGCTAATATGTAGAGTGAAACCAGGATGAATCACACAGTGGTTGAGGTGTATATGGGCTTTGATTGTGATGTGGGCTCGAAACTACACTCTGTCATTTGCTAATTTTGTAATTTTTGGCAAATTGGTTAATATGTCTGAACTTCCATGTACTCATTAAGAGATCAAATATCTTTGAACCTCCGTTTACACATTTATACTTTCAGACCATTTTTTATACCTTTAGAAGACTGTGAGGATTAAATGAGAGAACATATATGCAGTAAATAAATTGAGCCAAATGTCAGGAGGAAGTCGTAGTGGTAATTTATTAGCTCTTTAGGAGAAAAATACCTGTGAACTCATATCACCGCTTCTTTTTTATCTGGCAGATTTGCCCGAGGTTTTCTGTACATAGAAATATTGAGCATTTCCTCCTGGTCTCCGTGATAAACAGAGGTTTTGATATTGTTAGGTGAGATGGAAAGAAAGTATCAAGGAGTGAGCTGAAGCTACTGCCCTTGAGAACCCTCTTGAGGAGTCTGGGCTCACGAAGATGCCAGAATAAGTCGCAGGTATATCCTGAATGAATGTGAGATTTTTACTCTGTGAATTTCCTGTGAGGAGTGGTGAGTTATTTTCTGAAAACTTTATGATGAAAATGCAGACAAGAGTGTCTTAAGATTATCGTAATGATCATAATTAATGCTTATGTAGCACTTTCAATGTGCCAAGAAATTGTTGTAGGCACTTTGCACATTAACTTTTTTCAAATCGCTCTTGTTTTTTTATTTTTTTATTGCGATGTAATTCATAATTATAAAATTCACCCTTTTGTACAGTCAGTGGATTTTAGTATATATTCAAGAGGTTCAGCACTGTCTAGTTGCTCAGCATTTTCGTCATCTCAGAAGGAAATCTCTTCCTACCCATTAAAGCAGTCACATCCCATCCTCTCCCTCTCCTAGTCCTTGGCAACCACTAGTCTGCTATCTTTGTGAAATTGCCTATTCTGAATATTTCCTAAGAAATCATGCAACATGTGGCCTTTTGTGTATGGCTTTTTTCACTTATAACGTTCTTGAGGTCCATCATTGTTGTGACACTTGTTCCTTTTTATGGCTGTGTAGTATTCCATTGTATGGATGTATCATTTTGTTCATCCATTCATCAGTTGATGAACATTTAGGTTGTTTCCCCTTTTTGACTGTTGTGACTAATGCTAATATGAATATTCTTACATAATATTTTTGTGTGTGTATGTTTTCATTTCCCTTGGGTATACATACTTAGGAGTAAAATTGCTGGGTCATATGGTAACTCTTTAACTTTTTGAGGAACCACAAACTGTTTCCTGTAGAAGCTGCACCATTTTAAATTTCCTCCAGCAATGTGTGAAGATGCATATTACCTCTTAATTCTCACAATAGCCTTGAGAGTTAAGTTATTATCCTAATCTTTTAAGTGGGGAAACTGACCCACAGAGAGATTCAGTACCTTTTCCAAAAATCGCAGAGCTAAGAAGTGACAGAATCAGGATTTAAAATCTGGCAGTGTGGCTCTACAATCTGCTTTGAACTTTAACATAATATGTACAAAGCCTGAAGCAAATTCTCAGTACTGTATTTAAGAGGGCATAGCAATGTAAGTCTTCCCAAATAAATAATTTATAAATGAAACAGCTTAAAAGACTTCCAAGTCTCAATCTTACGATAATTATTTATCACACAAATCAATATACCTAAACTCATCTATATAAATTATGTCCTGTAGTAAGAAGAAAAAGAGCAAAGGTAAGAAGAGAAAAAGAGAAGAATATGAAGAAACCCAGCTTGATGATGTTGGTGAGTGAGTTTTCAGTGCTGTATTCTGAAAAAAGTTAACATTTCTTGAGATCTCGTTGAAAATATTTTCCTAGTTGGAAATTTATGATGTATTCATATTTGTCTTAAAGTGCTTAAATATTACCTACAGTTGTAAATTCCATTTATTCTTTAGCACAGTAGATGCTACTGATGCCTTTACTTCATTGTCAGAACAGAGCACAGGAGAGAAGAATTACAACTCTCTGACTTAGTAGGCACCATTAGACTGCTTAGTAGCCAGAGATTCTGATACATAATTTTAAAGGTTTAATGTAAATGTTATTCAACCAAATATATTTTACAAGTTCTTTTCTTTGAACATGTATACATTTTAGTTATAGAAATCAGTTGTCTCTTAAACGAAGTATCTTCACAGGAAAAATCATTATTTTGTGAACTCTGAAATGAATGAAAATTTTAAATACAATGTCAGAGTAGCCTGTAAATGATACTAGAAATAAACTGACAAAAACACACTTAACCAGCCTATTTTCCATTTAGTTGTTTCCATACTTTTTTTTTCTCTTTTAAAACTTGGCAAGTTGCATTTTGAATCTTCATAAATTATGGTAGCTTAAAAAATATATAAAATATGGAATGGTATAAAGCTAATGTTCTGGAAGAATCATTGCTTTTGAAATGGCAAATCAACAATACTAAAATTAGGATAAATATCTAGGGTAGATATGTAGATGTGGAATTGCTGTGTCAAAGGATAGGTGAATGTTTAACTAAGTAAGAAACTGCCAAAAATTTTCTAAAGTGGTTGTGCCATTTTACCCTCCCACCAAGAATGAATTAGTGTTCCAGTTACATCCTTGCCAAGAGTCGATGGTGTTATCAGTCTTTTCTCCCAGTCTGAGTTTTACCTTTTCAGTTTCTTAATGGTGGTTTTCGGATGGACAGCTTTTTTTTTTTTTTTTTTTTTAGATGGAATCTCGCTCTGTCGCCCAGGCTGGAGGCCAGTGGCGCGATCTCGGTTCACTGCAAGCTCCACCTCCCAGGTTCACGCCATTCTCCTGCCTCAGCCTCCCAAGTAGCTGGGACTACAGGCACCTGCCACCACGCCCAGCTAATTTTTTGTGTATTTAATAGCGACGGGGTTTCACCATGTTAGCCAGGATGGTCAGAAGCTTTTAATTTTTATAAAGCTTAGTTTATTTTTTTTTCTTTATGGTTACTGCCTTATCTCTGATCTAAGAGATCTTTGCTTACCCCAAAGTCAGGAAAATATCGTACATTGTCTTTTAGAGGAATCATAGTTTTAGTTTTCACATTAAATCTGTCATTAATCTCAAATTAATTTTTGGCATGGTGTGAGTTTGGTTTCAAGATTTACTTTTTTTTTTTAACATCTTGATAACCATTTATGCCAGCACCATTTGTGTTTCCTTTTTCCATTAATCTAGTTTCGTATCTTCATAAAAAATCAATTAACTTTCTATGTATTGGTCTATTTCTGAACTCTGTTCTATCGATTGTCTGTATTTCTGTTGGTATAGTTCTCTTGATTGCTATAATTTCATGAAGTCTTGAGATCAGGTAGTGTGAGACCTCCAACTTTGTACTTACTATTAGTTTATTAATTTCTACAGTGAAGTCTGTTGGATTTTCTCAGAGAATTGTATTGAGTCCAGATCATTTGAGGGAGAATCAACAACTTAATATTGGGCCTCAATATTTCATAATTTTCAATGTAGCGGTCTTGCATGCCTGTTTAAAAATTTATTCTTAAGTATTTTATAATTTTACACTACTGTCAATAGAAGTTTTGAATTTGATTTTCCAGTTTTTTGCTGTTAGTACGTAGATCTACAATTTATTTTTTTATAGTGATTTTGTAGTCTCATAAGTCTGTTTCACTTATTACTTCTAGTGGTTTGTTTATATAGAAAACTAAGAAATTTGCAATTGTTTCCTGTGACTATCGTTTTACTTCTTCTTTCTAATCCTTATGTCTTGTCGTGCTTTTTATTGGTTTATTATTCTGTCCAGGACTTCCATAGTGTTGAACAGAAGTCGCGAGAATGGGCATAAATGCATTGTTTCCAGGTTTAGGCAGAAAGCTTTCAGTAGTCCACCATATGGTATGATGTCTGTAGGATCTACAGAGAAAACCTTTATCAAGATGAGGACATCCCTTTTAAACATTGTTTCTTGGGAGTTTTTATCATAACGATGTTTAATGCTGTCAAATGCCTCTTTCTGTATCTGTTGAGACGATTATACAACTTTCTTCATTCTGCCTATGAATTACATTGGTTTCATTTTCAACTTTTAAACTAACTTTACATGCCTGAGATAAACCCCACTTGGTTGTGGTGCGTTGTCCTTTGGGATATTGCTAGATTTCATTTCTAGGTTTTTTTTTTTTTTTTTTAAGATTTCTATATTGGTGTTGATGGGAGATATTGGACTTTTGTATCCTTTTCTTGTAATGTCTTTATTTGATTTTGGTGTCAAGGTGATATTGGGTGTCATAAAATTAGATGGGAAGTGCTGTCTCCTTCCCTGTTTTTGGAAATAGCTGTGTAAGATGGGTATGATTTCTTCTTTACATGTTTGATAGGATTTACCAGTGAAGTCATCTGAACCTAGAGGGTTCTGTTTGGTTTGGTTTCAGTTCTTTGTGGGAGAATTAAGGTTTTTTAAGAGATATTTTCAGATTTTTCTGTTGTCAGTTTTGGTAATTTGTGTCTTTTAGGAAAATTTCCTTTAATCCACGTTGTTGGATTTATTGACATAAAATTGTTCAGAATATTCCTTTAATATCCTTTTAATGCCTGTACAATCTAATCTGTATTGCAGTCTCTTCATATTGGTAATTTGTGTTTTTTCTATTTTTTCCTGGATCACTCAGTGTAACTGGAGGTTTATCAATTCTTTATAAGATCACTTATTTTAGATCATTGATGATCTTTTAGTACAGGGGTATTCAAACTTTTAGCTTCCCTGGACCACAATGTAAGGAGAAGAACTGTCTTAAGCCACACATAGAATACATTAACGATAAGCTGATAAGCCAAAAAAAAGAAAAAGAAAAAAATCTCATAATGTTTCAAGAAAGTTTATGAATTTGTGTTGGGCTGCATTCAAAGCTGGCCTGGGCCACATGCAGCCCTCAGGTTGGACAAGCCTCTTTCAGTATTACTTATTTTCTCTTTTTTTCATTTTCTATTTCATTTATTTTCGGTCTTTTTTTTCCTTCCTTTAACTATTTTCAGTTTACTTTGCTCTTGTTTTATTGCTTCTTAAGAAGGAAGTTAGATCTCTTCATTCCACTTTAGTTTTAGTTATAGTCAACACATTTTGCTTTCATTTTCATTCCATTCAAAATATCATGTAGTTTTCCTTGTGATTTTTCTTTTCATGGACACTTGAGTTATTTAAAAGTGTATTGCTTTTAATTTCTACTACATAGAGATATTATAGGTATGTTATTTTTGCTGATTTCTAATTCATTTATAGTATAGTTGGAGAACATACTTTCTTAGTGAATTTCCATGTACACTTGAAAAGAATGTGTATTCTGCAGATGTTGGTTCAGGCCTTTTTTTGTTTTTTTGTTTTTTTTTGGAGATGAAGTCGCGCTCTGTTGCCCAGCAGGCTGGAGTGCAGTGGCAGGATCTCGGCTCACTGTAGCCTTCGCCTCCCAGTTTCAAGTGATTCTCCTGCTTCAGCCTCCAGAGGAGCTGGAATTACAGGCACCTGCCACCACGCCTGGCTAATTTTTTTTAATATTTTTAATAGAGGCGGGGTTTCACCACGTTGGCCAAGCTGGTCTCAAACTCCTGACCTCAGGCGATCCGCCCGCCTCGGCCTCCCAAAGTGCTGGGATTATGGACGTGAGCCGTGGCGCCCGGTGGTTCAGTGTTCTTTAGATGTCACTTAGATCAACTGGTGGAGCTTGTGACTATGCACATCTTCTGTGTCCTTACTGATTTTTTACTCATCCTACAATGTATTGAGAGTTATGTTAAAACCTCCAGCTGTAATTCTAGATCTGTCTACTTGAGCAGTTTTTGCTTAAAGTATTTTGAAGCTGTCATGTGTACACATTTAGGATTGTTAAGTCTTCCTTATAAATTCAGTCTTTCATTTTCATAACATTTTAACCTTTATTTCTGTTAAATGTCTTGATGCCTAGTTAAATTATTTGACCACCCTTTTTCACCTGTCAAGCCTGGGCCTTTTTTAGTTTGTGCTTATTTATTAGGTTTTTGCCTGTAGACTTAGACAGTGACTCTTACTCTAGGAAAGTCTCATCCTCATGGGCCTCAGCCACATGTTCTAGGTATACTTGGTAAATTCTTGCGACTGTGCTATGTCCCAAATTTGTGTGATCTCTGGCATCTCCAGTCAGCCCTCAGAAGTGCCAGCCACTCTGCAGAGGCCTTGTGGAGCCTGCTTGCTGTATGCACTACCCCCAGCCCTTGACCCCAGACCTGCAGAGAACTTTTGCATACACTTTTGAGGCCTCATCTGTATGTAGTTGCCTCTTCTCCTGTACCTTATTCTATAAACTCCAAACATGTTAGCACTGCAAGACTCTCAGCTTAGTGACAGTGACATTGCCTCGTTTTTGGAGGTCTCTACCTCTCTCTGTGTGGTCAAGAAACTGCCATTCGGCAGAAAACAGAAGTTTGTGTGAGATTTGCTTCCTGTGTTTTCCTGTTCTCAAATATCACAGTCCTGTTCTGCCTGTGTTCCAATCCCCGAAAACAGTTTTCTCAAATATTCTATCCAGTTTCAGTTTTCTCATTGGTCATCCTGGGAGGGCAAGTCCAGATCGGCTGGAAGAGGAAGTCCTTCTGTGTCTTTTTCTCTTTGCCCTTCCACCTTCTTTTGCATTGTAGATTTTCTAAATTTGCCGTGTAAGTAAGCATGTGTCTATTTGTGAAGGGAAAGAAAAAAAACTTTTAATTTTTTAAAGCTGTTCTGTTCGTTCCTCACAAGGATCTGAAGGGATTGGTAAATAGGAAGAAAGAAATTCTGTCTTACACATGGAGAATACCATGTGTGACATTAATAAAAATGAGCATGTCTGTAAGCAAAGAGTTTCACTGAGCTCTGCTAGATTCAGAAGCAATTGAACTTACAACATCGTAGTTTGCAAAACACAGATTTGATTTACCCAGGAACTAAAGCTAAGTAAGCTATGGGTTAATAGAAGGTCTGTGAAGGGTACTTAGACTACAGTAAGATTGGGGAAGAAAATTCCATTTCCAAATCTAAAATATATCATTCCTTTGTGCCAAGCAAATAATGAAGGCAGAGATTTAAAGGGGCCCTTAGCACAGAAGCACTGGGTTAGTCAGAAGGTGAGGTGAGCTGTCACACAGCCTTGATGCTAGAATGAGGGTGCCCTGGTAGTATCTTATCAGCCATGACACTGGTGCATCAGGCCTTTTTTTTTTTTTTTTTTTTTTTTTTTTTTTTTTTTTTTGAGACAGGCTCTTGCTTTGTTGCTCAGGCTGGAGTGCAGTGACATGATCATGACAGTGCACGCTCGACCTCGTAGGCTCAAGCAATCCTCTCATCTCAGACTCCCGAGTAGCTGGGACCACAGTCTTCTATCACCATACCCAGCTAATTTCTTATTTTTTTTGTAAAGATGGGGGTCTCCTTTTGTTACCTAGGCTGACTTTGAACTCCTGGGCTTAAGTGATTCTCCTGCTTCCACCTCTCAAAATGCTGGATTACAGGCATGCCAGACATATGTAAACATTCTAAACTATGTGAAAATATGTGAAAAGCTTTATTATGCATTGTGAGACAACACAGCGGGAATATTTCACCATCTGCCTAAGGTTTAAAAGGAAATAACTTTAAGCATTTGTCTAAATAGCAAGTAATGTTTTAGAGCGGATTCTCTTAAATTCAGCTTGGGCGTCTGCAGCATATACACAGCTTGAGCTGTAACCTGACGTAGAGACAGGCAACTTCAGTGCCCACTGTTCTTAGGATCCACTGCTTTTTCACAGCTAAAACCCCCGAGTGGCACTGTTAAGTATTATGTTATGTTACTTTAGTCGTTAAACATATAAGCATACCTCCACAGTTTGAATGTAGGCCACTTGCCGAAAGTAGGCAGAATGCTCACATTTAATTCTTGATGATACTGTGTTTAGCTTTCTTGTTCTTTGAAATCTCATTGAGAAAAAATACTGGCATCTGCTCAAAGTAATTTCTTTTTCTGTTGACAATATTATAAGTAATGTTATTGTATCATTTCCCTACTTGGACAGAGTGTGAAAATTTTGAGGAGCTTGTCTGCCAGAAATTTCTTCTTCATTTGCAAAACATTAATGAGATATTATATTTAAATGATTTTATTTAATAATAAGTGTACTTGGTGAACGTGGCATAGAACATACAAAGTAAAACTAATTTAAAATTATTAACTATTACATTTATAAGAAAGACTTGCTAATCATAACACTGTTCATGATTCTGAATAAAGCATTATTTCTTTTACTGAAAACAATTGTAGCTATAACTCCATCTTCTAAATTGTCATTAGTTGTATTGCTTTCTACTCGTCTTTAGCTGAAATTTTAATTTTGATTAATTTTCTTTTTCTCCATTGGTTTTGTGTGTGTGTGGAGGCAAAATACACAGAATATAGAATTTGCCAGTTTTTCTATTTTTACGTGTATACTTCAGTGGCATTTAAATGAATGCACCATTTTACCTTCCTACCAGCATTGCACAGGGTTTCAGTTTCTCCACATCCTGCCCAACATTTGTTTTTCTGGTTTTCTTGGTTTCTGTTTTTTGTTTTTTGTTTGTTTTGATAATAGCATTATAATGGGTGTGAAGTGGTATTGTATTATGGTTTTGATTTATATTTCCCTAGTGACTAGTGATGTTGAGCATCTTTTCGAGTGCTTATTGGCCATTTGTATATCATCTTTGAAGCAATGTCCGTGTATATTCTTTGCCCAGTTTTGAATTGTGGTGTTTGTCTTTTTGGAGTTCTCTATATAGTCTGGATATTAATTCCTTATAATGTGTGTAGTTTACAAATATTTTCTCCATTCTCTGGGTTGCCTTTTACTCTGTTGACAGTGGTTCTTGATGCACAAAAGTTTTTAATTCTGATGAAGTCCAGTTTGTCTATGTTTTCTTTTGTTGCCTGTGCCTTTGATGTTCTATATAACAAATCATTGCCAAATTCATTGTCGTGCAGCTTTTCCCATTTTCTTCTAAAAGTTTTCTAACTTTAGCTCTTACATTTAGGTCTTTGGTCTATTTGAAGTTACTTTTTGTATTTGGTGTTAGATAAGGGTCCAACTTCATTTTAGGTAAAATTTTATGTATTTTAAAATTGATTACGAAAAGCATGAAATGTTTAGTTAAAAGAAAATTTTGTGCAGTGGAATTAACTGAATCTTTAAAACCTTTTCATTATGGAAATATCCAAACTAATCCATACATAGAAGAATATAATGAGTCCCCATGTGCCCAGGCCCCAGCATTAATTATCAATATTTTGCCAATCTCGTTTCATTTACTTACTCACCCACACACACATTAATTCCTAGAAAATTTTAAGTAAAATCACAGATATTATGTCATTTTACCCATAAGTACATAAATGTACATTTCTTAACGTGGTATGTATTTCTCTCATCAAATGTTTTGTTCTTTATTTTTATACGTTATTCTATGTCATTATCAGACCTGGTAACATTAACAAGAATTCCTTAATATGTCATATCCAGTTGATGATTGACTTATTTCCACTCTAGTTAAAGTACAATTTAGGAGTAGGTTTGAGGATATTTTTTAACATTAAGATATAAACTTTTATAACAACTGTTAAAATAATTTTTGCTAGAGTCTAACATTTCTATTGGCAAATTGGAAATTAGTATACATAGACACAGATTGTGCTCGTTTTGCTTTCAATCTAAAATCATAGTTAAGATTACTGGCCGGACGCCGTGGCTCACAACTGTAATCCCAGCACTTTGGGAAGTAGAGGCGGGTGGATCACGAGCTCAGGAGTTCAAGACCAGCCTGGCCAATATGGTAAAACCCCGTCTCTACTGAAAATACAAAAAAAAAATTATTCGGTCATGGTGGCAGCTACTCGGGAAGCTGAGGCAGAGAATGGTTTGAACCCGGGAGGCAGAGGTCGCAATAAGCCAAGATCGCGTCTCTGCACTCCAGCCTGGGTGAAACAGTGAGACTCCGTCTCAAAAAAAAAAAAAAAGATTACTATGCTAGAAAGTCTTCCTGTAGAGGTATTTTTAAGAAATATTATGATAGGCATTGCCTCTGGAAAGCAGGTATGAATATATGGCTGGGGTCTATCATGAGAGAGACCGTTCTCCATATATCAATTTGTATCTTACATGTTGTCTTTTGTTTTGTTTTGGTCTTTTTTTGAGACAGGACCTTGCTCTGTCACTCAGGCTAGAGTGCAGTGGCATGATCATAGCTCACTATAACCTAGAACTCCTGGGCTCACGTGATTCTCTTTCCCAGCTCCCCGAGTAGCTGGGATTACAGGCTTCTTGGATTATATCAATGTCAGTTTCCTGATTCTAACAATGTATGATACTTATGCAAGATGTCATCATTGAGACAAAGCGAGTAAAGGATATGTGAGATCTTCATAGTATTTCTTATGACCACCACGCGATGTGAACCACCAGCCATCCAGATGAAAGAAAACCCAGCCCTTGTGACTTGACTAAGATATTAAATCCATGTTATCAGCACGTTTTTAACTGGATGTGATATAAGGTTAACATATTTTATAATCATTGTATTTATAAATATTTTGTCTAAATGTTATGGTATTCCAAGTTTTCCAAAAGAATCAACCAAATACAAGTTATAAATAAACATTTTATTTGTTATGGGAGATAAGCTAACCAAATTTATAACCCAGATTTAGATACACAAGAAAATCAGTTTTTAAAGTTTTGTTTAATAGAAAGCAGTGTAATAAATCAAACATTAAACAACTAAAAATGTATATGAATATTTATTTTCACACACAAAACTCCCTCAGACATCAGTTCTAAAATTCAAAATACCAAAGGCATTGTATATACCTTTTCATGTTTTCTAATTCTGAAGAAAATAAATTTTACTTAAAATGCTAATATTTGAATAAAGTATGCATTCATAATTATGTTCTTGTCTTTAAAGTTAATTTTTCAAACAGAACTAAACAGTTTTATCTTCAGTAGATCTTTTAGAAAGGAAGCAATCCTACCTCATCTAATTAGAATTTAGTCCTACTAGGAAGATACACTACAAATATTTATTGTAGTAATCTTTGAATAGTAAAATGAAAGGTGATTTTGGTTTCCTTTTCTATATGTTCTTGTATTATATTTTTCACGTTCTTCTCTTAAGTTCTTTTCTGTGATTTTTAAATCAGGGAGGAAAAATTGATTCAGTCTAAACACTTAGTGTTTCTTCTACAAGAAGTATCCTCATGGCTATTCTGTTATTTTGTTTCACTTAGGGGAAAATGGTTTTATTGGCCTCAGACAGCTGCTTTATTAGATGCAATGAAGCAGGAGACATAGAAGCAAAAAGTAAAACAGCAGGAGAAGAAGAAATGATCAAGGTAATGATGACATTTTATACGGATGACTGCATTCATACATGCAATGTGACTGTATCTCTTTAAAATGTTAAATCATCATTTACTGTCACTTTAAAGATTTAGTTAATAGCTTTTTATAATGTGTTGTTTCAAATAGACTCATTTTTAATTATAAATCCCATAATTGATGGCTTGTTTATACAATGTGGTAAAGAAATCAATGCATCTAGGAGCTACCTTGCCATTATCTCCAAGGATTACTATCTTTTTCTGGTAGTTCCACATGCTCTTTTTAAGCTTTCATTTTCTTGTTTTCTTGCTTGTATTTTAAAATCTAATTTTTAAAATAGATAACATGTACACGTGATCCAACATTTTTAAATAAAAGCATATGAAGATGAAGACATATGCCTGCCATGCATCTTACTCACCTGTGTCCCAGCTCCTGTTCCTCTTTCCCTTTGTTTTTTTTATGGCCTCCTAAAACTTCTTCATAAACATATGAATACATTTATAATTTTCAACTTTTTACACTAAAGGCAGCCTCCTCTCTAGTCTTCTCAACTTTTGACTTTTTTTTTCCTTAAAATTGTATCTTGGAGAGTTTTCTACTATTAGTTTGAATGCACAAAATTTTCTCTTTTTCTTGCTTTTCTTCTCTTTCTCTCTTTTAACAGCCACATAATATTCCATTTTAGGGATGTACCTTAATTTATGTAGTCTTTTATAGATGGAAATTTAGGCTGTTTCCATTCTTTTGCTCTTATAAACAGTGCTGCAGTACATAACATTGAATATGCATCAATTTGTAGATGTGCGGGTGGACCTGAAGATAAATTTCCAGAAGCAGAATTACCAGGTCGGGGTATACGCATTTGTATTTATGTAATGCTTGAGCTTCTGTGATGATAATCACTCTATGAAACATAAAAAATCATAGCAGAACTTCTGGGGCCTTAGCCCTTACATTTGAAAAATATTTTTATTAATAGTACCCGTCTTCTTTGCATTAGGAGAAACATGAATCACATAAAACATGATTTTTATTTTATTTTTAAAATGTGTTTGCCTCACTAAGCTGGAAATAAAAGTTCCTTATTACAGGCTAAATTCCCTCATCCGTAGTCAGACACGTTATCCATTCCACCAGTGGCCTGTGCCCTCCCTAATCCTACTGTTTGTTTTACATCATTGTAAAAGTTACACAGACATCTTCATATCAAGGTGAAATTCTAAATAATACTGTTAATATAACCTAGATAAATCAGGTAGTTAACTGGAATTTGATGAAAACATTTAAGGCTTAATTTTTTAGACTCACAAAAGCCACTGATCCTTAATGACAAACATGTTCCAGGATGTGTCTAAACAATAACTCCCCCTTCTTGACACATGGCTTTTCTGTGTCTTGGCATTCCATCCCAGTACTGAGCAAGGCACTGATCTTTAATCATAAACATATACCGGGATGTGTCTAAGGAATAACTCCCCACTTCTTGACACGTGGTTTTTCTGTGTCTTGGCATTCCAACGCAGTACTGAGCATCGTGAACCTTGCTTTGTTTGTCTCTGTTGGGAATCACACGTTGCATCCAGTGTGACCCAGATTTGCTGGCATTGTGGGGGCCAGAGTGGAAGGCTCTAAGAGAGGGGGCAAATGTCTTTTCTAAAATGCCCTTCATTCTTATAATTAGAGCATAAAAATTTACGTTACATTTTTCTCTACTGCCAGTGTAATTTAAAACCATCTCTCAATTCTCTGTACGAGCTTCATGTTAGATTTCCAGTCATATGTTTGATTTTCTTTTTAGAATAGTCTTGATTTCAGTTAATTTCAAATCTAAAGCTCAAACAATTTCAATATAAAATGTAGATATTTTCTTACAGTTAGAGAAGTGAAATGCTATATTTTTTCATTGCATGCATCCGGCACATGCGTAGTAGTCTTGAATTTCCATAATGCCCCTGTGAGGTGGATGTGAGCTCAGCCTTACAGACAGGAAGACAGCCTCTGACCCTCCTTACATCCTCGTGGTTTTTGTCAGTCAGTTCATGGAAATCACAGTGATTTCAAGGTGTGGTAAGACAGGATGTGTACCCAGACTCAGTTGACTCCAGAGGCCACTCTCAGTATTTCATAGCACATTGCTTCTCAGGAAACAGGTCATTGAGGAAATGCAGATGGGTTGGTGACTTACATTTAATTTAATTTATTTATATTTTATTGTATCATGTTTAAATTTTTTTATCTGGATATCATCACAAAAGTGTTATTGAATGCAACAATTGCAAATATATGTGCAGTGCTTTGCACTTATGCAAAGACACAAAGATACAAAAAGATTGCATTTTTCACTATTTAAAGCAATTTTCGGATGAAATACAAAGTTTTCTGGGTCTCTTTGGTTAGTCAAGTACTTGGAAGCTCTGAACAGTGATTATTTAGCACTCTTTTCATACCATTTAATTGCAGGCTGCCCTAATTAATCTCTGTCAGCCCTTCACCTTTAGGACCTTGCCTCATCTACCAGAACACAGATCCTCTTACTAAAGGTAGCATTGTGTTACAGGCCCTAGCAGGGAATGTTTTGAGGTCTGGGACCCCTCTAATCAAAACTGTCACAAAGAACTCAGTGGCACAATCACGTTTTTTGTCATCACTTTCTAAGCAGCCCTGGAACTGGACTCTGACCACAGAGGTCCCTTAGGAGACATGAATCCTTACCATTGCCCATTGCCTCTTCTGTGGGTGATCCTAATTGTTGAATGCAGATTAATTAACTTATGACATGTGATAGTAAACATCTATCCAACTTAGGAGGATATAAGAAGCTACTAAAAGAGGTGGGTTCCAATTAATTAAAAACAAGTTGTGTAATGTTAAAAGTTTTAATAGTTTGGTAATAGTCTGTGCAATGTAAAAGAGCTATTGATCTTTCAATCTGATCAAATGACACTTGTCTACTAGGGATAATTTGATCCTAGTGTATTCACTTGGACGACAAAATTAAATTAATGATTGCTTTATTGCCTAGCAGCATCTGATGTATAAAATGTTTCTGAAACAATTTTGTCTGTAGTGTTTCTGACACAAGGGCTGAGAAGGAAGCATGTGATAGCACTTACTCATATAGATTATATATATGAAGTAAAAACACATAGCCAGAACCTGTCTTTTTCTGAATATAGTTGCTCAGTTAATTTTTTCTTCTGCATAAGTAATCATCTCGAATGTTCTTATGTGATATGTAAAGTGGGGAAGGTGGAAGATAAACATATAACCCATTGGATTCTCTTTTCCAATATCTAGATTAGATCCTGCGCTGAAAGAGAAACCAAGAAAAAAGATGACATTCCAGAAGAAGACAAAGGAGATGTAAAACAATGTGAAATCAATTATGTGTATGTATGCATTTCCTTTTAGACCTACAGATTTGACAGTGAAGTGCTTCTCAAAGTGCTTTCAAAATAAATTACCTAACTAGCTGGGTATGGTGGTGCATGCCTGTAGGCCCAGCTACTCGGGAGGCTGAGACAGGACGATTGTTTGAGCCCAGGAGTTCAAGGCTGCAGTAAGCTCTGATCATCACCGCATTCCAGCCTGGGTGACAGAGCAAGACCCTGTCTGAAAAAATGAAAACTGATGGACAAGAAGAGGCAACATAATGTAGCCTCTAGGACAGAGCACTGAGCTAAATGCTTTTCTTTTATTGAGGGTTCAGTTTTCCTAATCATCCTACCAGCTCCCAAAGCTAGTCACTCGCATTAGTCAATCTCTCTATTCATTCATAGAATGGGCGTGATGCCAGTCAAAGGCTGTGCTATGGCCAGGACAGAGGGGACTCCAGCCAGCATGCCCTAATAGAAGTAGGGGCTTGTGCTACCCAGTCAATGAGTGGCCCTCCTCTTGAGAGGTCACGAAGGTCATCTTTGTTGTTCAAAATCTCCAGCTCATTAAAAAAAATACAATTAGACTTTTTTTTCTCCCTCAAGATGGAGTCTCGCTCTGTCCCCCAGACTGGAGTGCAGTGCCACGATCTCAGCTCATCGTAACCTCCACCTCCCAGGTTCATGTGATTCTCCTTTTTCAGCCTCCTGAGTAGCTGGGACTACAGGCGCACGCCACTATGCTCGGCTAATTTTTGTATTTTTAGTGGAGACAGTGTTTCACCATGTTGGCCAGGCTGTTCTCGAACTCCTGACCTCGAGTGATCTGCCTGCCTTGACCTGCCAAAGTGCTGGGATTGCAGGCGTGACCCACTGTGCCTGGCCTATAATTAGACTTTTTTAATAAGTGAAAAAGAAATTAACAGTATTTATAAATTTAATAGTAAATATGTATAATCAGAGTTTCAGGTATTTTTCAATGAAGACATTTTCTTTGCAGAAAGAAATTTCAGAGCTTCCAAGACCACAAAGTTAAAATACGTAAAGAAGACAGTAAAATTCCTAAAAAGGCTCAGAAAGATGGATTTTTGCATGAGATGCTTCTGGACAGGTAGCTATTTATTTACTTATTTCCACTATTTTCAGTAGCCAATAGAAATGGCATGTAGAAAACCTATATTCTCTTAAATTACTGTAGTTTTCACATTTTTGTCTTTATTTCTAATTTATGAGTGTGGCAATATTACCTAGAGAGGACATCATGAGTTTGGGAAAATACTGCCAAGAAAGAATATCTAAAAATTATAACCGATTCTAAGTATATACTTAAAGAAATTCAAGTTTGACTGTATCTACTTCATAAATTTATCATTATCTTTTTATAACTATTAGAACCAGAGTTAGAAAGAAGCAGTTTGACTAATATAAAAAGTATGTGGATTCTGTTAGAGTAGTTCAGGATCCTTAAAATAAGCAAAGATCAACTAAAAAACTAAGTATAAAAGCTAAACAAGTGAAATAGAAGCAGTTTTATTGTAAGATTTGGAAGAGTGCAGGATGTTTATCATAGCACATTATTAATATTTATTACTCTTCCTATGTAGATAAGTAATGTCCTAGATTTACAACATAGAAAAACAGACGTTTAGCTGTGAGTGTACAAGTATAAATCAGTTAAGTGCCAGATTATGATAATCACCAGCCGCTCATTCAAGTCCTATGTTGCAAATTTACTCTTACTCTTTTTTTACATTACTTGATAAAGGCAATGCTTAATTACATATTTCCTGTTAACTAGCTGGTAGAATTCATACCTAAAGTCAGTAAATAATGTTAAGAATTTTTTTCCAGCTTTGCAAATGAATATGTATCTAGTTGTAAGAAATCAAGAAGAGGTTATAAAATATAATCAGGATGTGGACTCTAAAACAGAATAACCCTCTATGTCCTGTAACTTTTATCACTTGTAATAATACAGCATTCTCACCCTGTTAAATGGAAATTTAGAGCACCCTTAAATTCTGGAATAATTAAAATTGCTATTTGGATTGAAAAAGCCCTTAGACAACATTTATTAAATATTAGGAAAAAACTTTTATAAGATTAGAATCCATTTTTTATAGAAACCAAATTTAAAAGTATACATATTTTAATATAAGTGTTGTGGTAATACAGTAACCAAAACTGAGCACACATTTTTAAAGCTTTTATATTTATTAGCAGATGAATATATATGGCATGTTTTACATAGATTAATTTTACTATTTTTCTTTGTTTTAACAGGAGAGTGAAGTTGAAACCGACAGATACTGCAAATGACTGGGATTTTTGTTTCTGCCTTATCTTTTTGTGTTTTTTTCTGAATAAAATATTCAGAGGAAATGCTTTTACAGAGTTCTTGAGTTGTTGTGAAATTGTTGTTTAGCTAGTAGCTAGTTTAACTAGGATTAAGCAAGTTTAATCAGGATCATTCATGGATGTACTTTTGAGCTAACTACCGTTTTTCATATGGAAATGAAACTTACGGTACACACTTAACGTACCAAAGAATTATTTTCTGGATTTCCTGTCCTGAAACATGAAGTGTACTAGAAACCAATTCTTCCTGTGCTACTTGTGGAATCTTTCTTACTGGATCATAATCTTACTTTACTTTATACAACAGATGCTTAATCAGTGCCTTTAATAGGAAGTTAGAAACTCCCATTCCAATCAACAAGGCTTTGATTCTACCTCCTAAGTACTACCCAGGTCACAGACAATCCAAATATCAGAACTAGGGGGCTGGGCAGTGAGGACAAATCATCTATTAGAGAGTGGGACAGAAAGTGGAAACATTACAAAGAAGCAGGTAGGCTCAGAAGAGAGGCGAGAGTAGTACTGGGAAAACTCCCTACTGAGGACAGGTTTGCCAGAGTGGATATGTATGTGATGCTTTTGTCCTCGTGGGCTGGAATGGAAGCTGATAAAGAAGTTCAGACGCTACATGTTGCTTAGGTCTGCTTTGTTGAAGCCTGTCTGTTTCAGAGTTCCTAAACACAATATTCCCATGGCATCTAATCCCAGTGAGAGCTCCAAATCCAGGCTGTGTATCAGATGCCACGGGAAATTCTGCCTCAGGACTGAGGTTGGTTCAAGCATCTGGATGATGTCAAAAGTCCACGTTGTGTGCTGGCCTAACCTGAAAGACCCTATCTAGTCCTAGCCTTTAAATTCCTTCTGTCAGCAAATCTAGAGTTACATGGCATCTGTACAAGCTAGGTAGCTGAGGCACGGGATCAGCCCTATAAAGGAGCTTTTGAAGCTTTTGTTGTAGGTCTAGCTTCAACTTGGCACTCCAGTTCCAATAGCTGGACATTCTCTCATCGTGTGTTCTGATCCTTGGATTGGGAACAAAGTAACCATTCTGATCCCACAAAGCAGAGGTTCCGGTTCCCAACTCGTGACTATTTTGCCTCCCAGGGGACATTTTTGGTTTTCACAACTGGAATACGGTGTTAGAGGGTAGAGGCTAGGGATGCTGCAAAGCATGTGGCAGAATCCTGTTCTGCCCAGAATGCTAACAGTGCCAAGTTTATGGAGCCTTCCCACCCAGGGGCTTGTTCTATTCCTTGCTTCTCTCAGCTCCCTAACCCTTAAACACAACAGTTCAAATCTATATGCATAAGCATCTCCTAGGGACCTGAACGTTTCCAATATCGACTACTGAGACCCATCCGTAGAGATGTAGGCTTAGGAGGTCTAGGATTGGGCTCAAAATTTGCATTTTAACAAGTACTCCAGTCATTCTGAAGCAAGCGATGCAAACCACACAATGAGGAAAACCGCCTTCAAGAGACTGAAACTTGCTTGCCAACACTAGCTTGGTATCTGAGACCATCTGCCTGCTGACTGGCTTTCCTGTCACAAACATTCTGCACGTAGGCAACGGGTGTTACTGGACTCCATGTTAACTCGTTCACCCCTATGTTCCTTTGGTTCCTGTCCCCAGTGCAGCGAGCAGAACTCATTGCAGATCTTGACAACAGAAGTTACAGATTTAAAATAACTTGCCTGTTCCCGTGGACTTTATCCACTAGTGAAGGAGGACAAGTGGACCAGGGGAGAGGGTAGGTGGGGGCGCCTTCACTATTCCTCCCATTCAACTTTATGCAAACCCCAGCTAGACCACTGGGAGAGCAACGGAGGTTAAGAATGACTGCATCTAAATATTGTCATCTGGTCCACTCTTCTTCCATCTTCTACAAAATGATATGAGTTTTGTATAAAGCACTACTGAAACCAAGATAAACTCTGGCTTAGCAAGCCCCTGACGGATCACTCTAGTAATCTTATCAAAACCAAGATTACCTAAAAGCACTAACCAAAGGAAAAGCTCCCTCAACCCAACCTATGACTGCTCACATTTTTCAGATTGAATCATTTCAATTGTATTTTAAGGTTCATTGACTCTTTACCACCTCCAAGCTGCTCCTGAACACAATTGATTATTATTTTTTAATTTTGAAATCTTTCTCACTTCTAGAATTTCCACTTGAGCCTTTGTTATTATTGTAGTTTCTTCTATTCTGCTGTGATTTCCTATCCATTTATTTTAAGGGTTTTTGGGGTTTTCATTTTCATAAGAATTACAATAACTACTTTAAAAATGCACACTAATTGCAACATCTTGGTCATCTCGAGGTCAGTCGCTATTGATTGCCTTTTTCTTTGAATATGTTTCTTTATATGTTTGATATAATGGGATTGAATTCTGAAGATTGTAAAACAAGGTTTTGTTTTGTTTCTCTGAAAATTTTGTTAATTTTTGTTGTATTAGTTGTATTTTGTTTGATTTTTTTCTATTGTATACGTTACAATATATTTTCCTCCAATGATTTTAACATTTCTATTTCTCAAAATATTTATGTTTATGTTAAAAATTATACAAAGTAACTTGGTGCAGTGACTCCCATCTGTAATCCCAGAACTTTTAGAGGCCAAGGCAGGAGGGTCACTGGATCCCAGGTGTTGGAAACCAGCCTAGACAACAGCGCAAGACACTGTACCCACAAAAAATTATTAGGGTGGTGCATTACTTTCAATGGCATTACTTTCAATGGCAAAACCCCAATTACTCTTGCACCAACCTGATAAAATAAATAAGCTGGGTATGGTGGTGGCGTGTGCCTGTGGTCTCAGCTATTTGGGAAGTGAAGGCAGAGGTGGGAGGATTGCTTGAGCCCAGGAGTTCCAGACCAGCCTGAGACCCTGTCTCTATGAGAAAAAAAAAAAATTAGCTGGGCCCACGTACCTGTGGTACTAGCTACTTGGGGGGCAAAGGCCGAGGTGCCAGAATCACTTGAGAACAGAAGCTCAAGGCTACAGGGCATTGTGATTGTGCCTCTGCACTCCAGCCTGGGTGATAGAGCACGACACTGACTCCAAATAATAATAATAATTTCAAAAAGGAAAGACTTAGAACACCAGGTTAGGGTTAAATATTCTAAAATTTAGCTGACTTACCCTGTTCTCTATAAAACAGTTTGCCACAGAAAATATATCATGCCCAGTTAACTTTAAATTTCAGATAAACAATACTCTTCTCAGTGTAAGTATATCCCATGCAATATTTGGGACATGCTTATACTAAAATATTATTCCCTGTTTATCTGAAATTGAAATTTAACTGGGCATTACATAATTCTAGCAGCCTGACCATAAAAGATATGTAGGCTGAGCAAAATTCTACTTTAAACTTCAAGCTTTATAATAAATGAATTATTAATCAGGAATTATTATTTACTGAGACCTGTGTAGATCTCCATATTTATCTTTTTAAATACGGAACTAGGAAAGCTACATAAAGAATATTTATAGAAATAAATGACTGTTCTATAGAGCTGAAAGGAAAACTCTAACTTTTATTTTTCTCCCCAAACTTAAGCTTTATTCTACATTTGAATAAACAATAAAATGACAGCTCAACTTTGGAAACACAGATCATAATATAAAAATAAAGCAAAGATCTCAGAAACATTTAAGAGGCAACTAATCTTTCACATCATCTTACTTTAGCAACTAAACATATAATAACTTAGAATGATCCATTAATTATAAGTAAAGAATAAATTCTCTTACAAAGCATAACTATTAATATTATTGACCATCATAAGAGCAAATATTTTAAGTAAAACGCCATGAAAACTTTACAGAAAGGAGCGAGTTGCAGACACAGTCATTCTTGGATTTCTTTCAACACCAGGCTTTCTTCCCTTTTGACCTGAACTGGGAGTTGAATATTTCCTCTCTTTGCCCTCTGACCCTCTAGTCTCTGAAGCATCTTTTGTACTAGAGGTGTGTGCAAAGACTTCCTGGAAATTTGGATTTGTAAATTGTCCTGTTGTATCTTCTAGGCACTGCAGTGATACAGATGTAGAGTTGTTGCTCTTGCTTGTAGAAGTGTAACATTTTGATTCAAAAAAGGAAGTAAAAGGAAGAGAGTTGATTACATTTGGCTACTGACATTAATAATAATAAATAATAATTGTACTTCTAATATAAACATCTGAATGTTTTAGTTCTAAAAATGGCTGTCCACATAAGAAAAGTATGTAAAAATAATTAATGTCTATTATAATTACTTTAACCATAGAAAAAGTATAATTTAAAGATAGCTGTTTAAGAATCAAATTGCAGCAATTGGTGAAAGTAGATATTAGTCATATTTATTAAGTGACACACAGTGATACTGAAGGCACTTATTTCTCAAGAAACATCATTTTTTCTCAACAAGAACATACTATATCCTAGACATGAAATGAAAATAAGCTTTAATTTTCACCACAGGAGGGCGACAATCAGAGAACTGAGGTGGTACAGATCCATTAGAGGACGATATCCATGAGTCGATCAGTCTCTACTCTAGGACAGAGCAAGAATTTTTAAAGAATCTCGGTCAAGGTTCCTTTTCAAAGAAATGCAAAGATTAAAGCCTTTGAAATGTAAATTATTTTTCCAGTTATAACATTGAGGACAAAGTTTTAGTTGCAAAGTTAAGATTTTTATAACTATCCCTAAAATTGATTCTCAGTGACTCCCTTGATCTACATATGTTAAGGAAAAAGTCAAGATGAAGATGTGTTAAATATTTTCCAGTATTTAAAAATCAGTTTTAATATAAGGTATACCCAAATAAAGGTTAATTAAATGTCTATGAAAGTATGTTATAGCAGATGCCCACTCATCAACATGTCTTGAAATTAAAGGTTTATAAGGTGTATAAGGGAAAAGTTTTTGATGTTGCCATTACATTCACAAAAGTATCTGAGGCACGTACAGCATGAAGTTCACTAAGTGCTTGCAACATAACCTACACTAAATTTTGTTGAATAAATAAATGAATACATTTGAATAGAATCTGTTCAAAATCTCTGATATAAAAATGAAAATAATCTGAAAATATGCAAAACTGAAATTTCCCACATACGGCTGCCAATTCGTACAGACAACAAGATGAATTTCAAAATGAAAACATGACAATAAAATCAAAGTTTCAAAATGGCTGGCCTTTTTTAGCAAAACCCATCTTCAAATAAAGGAATAAGACATCAAATGTTTCGAGAACCAAAATTTTGCTGCTGCTTTTCTAACACACTGTTGTTAACCTGAGCCACAATCCTCTTACTGTCAATAACAGATTTTCATTATAAAATACAAGAAACAGTCCAGGTGCCTGTCAATAACAGATTATCATCATCAAATACAAGAAAGAGGCAGGGCACGGTGGCTCACAACTGTAATCCCAGCACTTTGGGAGGCTGAGGCAGGTGGATCACTTGAGGTCAGGAGTTTGAGACAAGCCTGGCCAACATGGTGAAACCTCATCTCTACTAAAGATACAAAAATTAGCTGGGTGTTGTAGCAGGCACCTGTAATCCCAGCTAAGCAGGAGGCTGAGGCAGGAGATTCACTTGAACCTGGGAGATGGAGGATGCAGTGAACTGAGATCGAGGCACTGTACTCAAGCCGGGGCTTCAGAGCAAGACTCTGCCTTAAAAAAAATACATATACAACATAACAGAATCTCTGGGACACATTCAAAGCGGTATGTATAGGGAAATTTATAGCACTAAATGACTACAAGAAAAAGCAGGAAAGATCCAAAATTGACACCCTAACGTCACAATTAAAAGAACTAGAAAAGCAACAGCAAACACATTGAAAAGCTAGCAGAAGGCAAAAAATAACAAAATCAGAACAGAACTGAAGGAAATAGAGACACAAAAAACCCTTCAAAAAATTAATGAATCCAGGAGCTGGTTTTCTGAAAGGATCAACAAAATTGATAGACCGCTAGCAAGACTAAAAAAGAAGAAAACAGAGAAGAATCAAATAGATGCAATAAAAAATGATAACGGTTATATCACCACCAATCCCACAGAAATACAAACTACCATCAGAGAATACTACAAACAGCTCTATGCAAATAAACTAGAAAATCTAGAAAAAATGGATAAATTCCTCAACAAATAACCTCTGCCAAGTCTAAACCAGGAAGAAGTTGTATCTCTGAACAGACAAATAACAGGCTTTGTAATTGTGGCAATAATCAATAGCTTACCAACCAAAAAAAGTCCAGGACCAGATGGATTCAGAGCCGAAATATACCAGAGGTACAAGGAGGAACTGGTACCCTTCCTTCTGAAATTATTCCAATCAATAGAAAAAGAGGGAATCCTCCCTAATTCATTTTATGAGGCCAGCATCATCCTGATACCAAAGCCGGGCAGAGACACAACAAAAAAAGAGAAGTCTAGACTAATATCCTTGATGAACATTGATGCAAAAATCCTCAATAAAATACTGGCAAACCAAATCCAGAAGCACATCAAAAAGCTTATCCACCATGATCAAGTAGGCTTCATTCCTGGTATGCAAGGATGGTTCAATATACTCAAATCAATAAATGTAATACAGCATAAAAACACAACCAAAGACAAAAACCACATGGCTATTTCAATAGATGCAGAAAAAGCCTTTGACAAAATTCAACAGCACTTCATGCTAAAATTCTCAATAAGTTAGGTATTGATGGGACATATCTCAATATAATAAGAGCTATCTATGACAAACCCACAGCCAATATCATACTGAATGGGCAAAAGCTGGAAGCATTCCCTTTGAAAACTGGCACAAGACAGGGATGCCCTCTCTCACCACTCCTATTCAACATAGTGTTGGAAATTCTGGCCAGAGCAATTAGGCAGGAGAAGGAAATAAAGGGTATTCAATTAGGAAAAGAGGAAGTCAAATTGTCCCTGTTTGCAGAGGACATAATTGTATATCTAGAAAACCCACGATCTCAGCCCAAAATCTCCTTAATCTGATAGGCAACTTCAGCAAAGTCTCAGGATACAAAATCAATGTGCAAAAATCACAAGCATTCTCATACACCAATAATAGACAAACAGAGAGCCAAATCATGAGTGAACTCCCATTCACAATTGCTTCAAATAGAATAAAATGCCTAGGAATCCAACTTACAAGGGATGTGAAGGACCTTTTCAAGGAGAACTACAAACCACTGTTCAATGAAATAAAAGAGGATACAAACAAATGGAAGAAAATTCCATTCTCATGGGTAGGAAGAATCAATATCGTGAAAATGGCCATACTGCTCAAGGTAATTTATACATTCAATGCCATCCCCATCAAGCTACCAACGACTTTCTTCACAGAATTGGAAAAAACTACTTTAATGTTTATATGACACCAAAAAAGAGCCTGCATTGCCAAGTCAATCCTAAGCCAAAAGAGCGAAGCTGGAGGCATCATGATACCTGACTTCAAACTATACTACAAGGCTACAGTAACCAAAACAGTGTGGTACAGGTACCAAAACAGAGATATAGATCAATGGAACAGAACAGAGCCCTCAGATATAATGCTGCATATCTCCAACTATCTGATCTTTGACAAAAATGAGAAAAACAAGCAATGGGGAAAGGATTCCCTATTCAATAAATGGTGCTGGGAACACCTACTAGCCATATGTAGAAAGCTGAAACTGGATGGCTTCCATACACTTTATACAAAAATTAATTCAAGATGGATTAAAGACCTAAACGTTAGATCTAAAACCATAAAAAACCTGGAAGAAAACCTAGGCATTACCATTCAGGACATAGGCATGGGCAAGGACTTCATGTCTAAAACACCAAAAGCAATGGCAACAAAAGCCAAAATTGACAAATGGGATCTAATTAAACTAAAGAGCTTCTGCACAGCAAAAGAAACTACCATCAGAGTGAACAGGCAACCTACAAAATGGGAGATAATTTTCGCAACCTACTCATCTGACAAAGGGCTAATATCAAGAATCTACAATGAACTCAAACAAATTTACAAGAAAAAGCAAACAACCCCATCAAAAAGTGAGCAAAAGACATGAATAGACACTTCTCAAAAGAAGACATTTATGTAGCCAAATAACACATGAAAAAATGCTCACCATCACTGGCCATCAGAGAAATGCAAATCAAAACCACAATGAGATACCATCTCACACCAGTTAGAATGGCAATCATTAAAATGTCAGGAAACAACAGGTGCTGGAGAGGATGTGGAGAAATAGGAACACTTTTACACTGTTGGTGGAACTGTAAACTAGTTCAACCATTGTGAAAGTCAGTGTGGCGATTCCTCAGGGATCTAGAAGTAGAAACACCATTTGACCCAGCTGTCCCATTACTGGGTATATACCCAAAGGACTATAAATCATGCTGCTATAAAGACACATGCAGACCTATGTTTATTGTGGCACTATCCACAATAGCAAAGACTTGGAACCAACACAAATGTCCAACAATGATAGACTGGATTAAGAAAATGTGACACATATACGCCATGGAATACTATGTGATGAGTTCATGTCCTTTGTAAGGACATGGGTGAAATTGGATATCATCATTCTCAGTAAACTATCGCCAGAACAAAAAACCAAACACCGTATATTCTCACTTATAGGTGGGAATTGAACAATGAGAACACATGGACACAGGAAGGGGAACATCACACTCTGGGGCCTGTTGTGGGGTGGGGTGCGGGGGAGGGTTAGCTTTAGGAGATATACCTAATGCTAAATGGCACATGTATACATATGTAACTAACCTGCACAATGTGCACATGTACCATAAAACTTAAAGTATAATAATAATAAAATTTTAAAAACAACTGTGTATGTTGATTATCCGTGTGTATGTTACTATGCAAAATTATATTATTTTTAATAGCAGATTATGTAAATATGTATTATATTTTAGGCAGTAGCAAATATTAACACTTTTTTAATGTACAGCTTAGATAATAGTTGATTACAATTAGTTAATATTAGCTACTTACAACAGTTATGCAAACAGAAATTCTAAAATTAATTTTGTATTAACGTTGAAAATTTTAAACTATTTTCTAAAAAGTTTTTGAATTACAAACAATAAAATATAAATTTTATAAAAAAAGAAATACTATGAGAAATAGTTATATTTTGATTCCTTAATTTTTCTGAATATTAGTACTTGGAGCTTCACTGTTAGTAATTCCAATAGGCTACACAAATATTCTCCTCAGTAAAATGGTAAAACAGAAGGCATTCAATTTTTAATGTATGATGGAATTTTATTACCTTTTTTCTATATAAATGACACAAAATTTAGACCAATAAAAACAGAATTTCTTCTTTGAAATTTCAAGAGTTGAGCTGAGCTGGGAAGAGCTAAACTGCTTGATATCAGAGTTGGAAATTAAAGCAAGAGGCCCACATCAAAGTAATAGTTAAGCCTTTTTGTCTTCCTTTCTGTGATTGTGGTAAGCAACAGGCAAAATCAGATGAAGCACCGACTCCTCATTGTTCCATTTTTTCCTCATGGAAAAGCACCAGGAAAGGGTCAGATGGATCAGCACAAACATGGGGCACTGTCTCACTGCCAAGGTGGCCCCCTCATTAAATACAGGCCTGCAATTTTGTACAAAAGGGGGCAGGAGAGCGGAGAGGAGAATGTATGAACAAGAGTAAAAAGCATGGAGTATTAATAAGAATGTATAAAAATTATTATCAAAGTTCCATTTCTTCTCCAGAAACAGGGATCTGAACAAAAGTTTCTGAAGAAGGCCTTGACGAAAAGCCCCTCAGCAAGGTGCCCCTGAATCTAGATGCCTGGACTGGGAATGAAAAGCTACATGCGAGCCTCAGTGGCCAAGATGTCCGGTATTGTTTATTTCAACCACTCAGAGACTGCAAAGCACTGACATTTATATACTTCTCCTAAATGCACATGTCAGCAGGAGTGTGACAACCAATGATTTCAAAGATATAATATGGGTATCAGAATTTCTGGCAAAAATTTAGATAATCTGATCTTTTCAACCTGAAATAACAATATATGCAGAGAAAATTCAAAGGCATGTACCTCCACAAATAGTTTTTCAGGAAAGAATAAAGAAGCACAGCTGTAGAATAAAAATTAGACTAGAAGTTGATGCTACCTTTCGGAATTGCTAATAATGGAAGCACAGGTGTTAGAATTGAACATGTCTGATTGGTGAATATAATGTCACATCAGCATAGATGCAGGAGTATTTGGATCTCACTATGCTATCTAAAGGTAGAATCTTTACATTTTCAAAAGTTTAGAAAAAATAGGTTAGAGTAGTTAGTGGTGGTGGTATTTCTCCTCTTTGGTTGATTAGGGAATTAACACCAATCCTCATATTAGTTTCTGGTTCATATGTACACCCTGTGTTTTAATCAGGACAATTTAGATAAATACATTGACTTAATCATTTCAGGTGTCTGCAAAGGGAAAATTGTTCACATTACAGATATCTTTTCACTGGAATAAAATACCTCGACCAAGAATCTTCAATGACCCCATCACTTGAGGTCAGTCATTTATAATAAAATGAAATCTACTATTCTTTTTAAAATATACCAAGTAAAAGTCATAAAGATCAAAGTTATTCAGAAACAAAATACTAATCAAAACACGGCTGTACAATTAGCTCTTAGTAAATCCCCAAACTGCATATATAGTGTAGAAATAATATAAGTAGTTATAATGATTAAATATAGTAGAGGAAAAGTTTAAAAGTAAGAGAAAAATAAAGTATATTATGAAAAGAATTAGGAAAAAATGTTAGATGTAAAAAAAATTTTCAATGTAAAGGATAGAATACATAGAAAAATTACATAAATGAAAAAAGGAATTATGAATTAGAATGTAGGATGAAGCGAATATTTAGAAGTCCCAATAGGGTTAAAACAAATAAACAATATGAAAAATTGATATACTTAAAAATCTAGAATAAGTCATGTAGTTTAAGTCCCAGTTTAAATAAATAAAATGGAGTGAATGTCAAATAGGGAATGAAAATATATAATTATTAAAATAATTAATTATAATAGCTTAAAGGCATACCTATTAAAAGAAAAACAATAGTTAAAAGCATAATACCAAAATAGAGAAAATCACATAAAGCCATCTAAGATAAAATTCGAATAAATTATAAAGCAATGAAAACAAACCTATTTCTCAATATGTGAATAAGATCAAGAATCCAGTAGATTATGGTCTTCAAAGTTCTGAGGGAAAGACATATAAATTAAAAATTACATATATTTCAAAAGTTATTTTCAGGATTGAGGAAAAATGTGCCTTAATACAAAAAAGCAATGTAAACTGAGTATATTTATCTCAGTAAAATACATTAAAAATTTGCTGAAAATTTAGATTATGAAGAAAAATACTCTTCCTGAGAACAAATATTGAGATAAAATAAATGTACAAACATCCAAATAGATTGAAACTATATTAACACTGTGTCAAACTATACACAATGTGTGATATATCCATATGAAGCACATTTATGGAAGAATAAAAGAAAATGTTATCCCAAGTGTAATATTAAATAAAAGAGTAAATTTGGTAATAGATTAGTAAATAAGAAAAATAATTCTTGCCCAGGTTACATTTGATTTAGCTTTAGTGGTGTAGAGGCAGTCACTACTAATACAGAGGTTGAGAATTCATGAGAGGAAGACAACACATAGTGTATAACTAAAATGAGTGAGTTTGAAATTCACCAACCAGTACGTTCTGGGATTAATGGCAGTGGCTTGTAGTATGCTCAAAGAGCATGTGGTGCATGGGAAGAAGCTGCTCTTTTTCATGTTAAGATAGACAGTAGGCTTCTTTTTGAGGCCACTCTAGAGAACATCTTGCCAATCTATGTCTGTAGAGAACAAGTTTCTCATGGTAAGAGCATCAATACGTAGATGAAGGCCTAGTTACTGATGCTCTGGTCACAGGACCTGGGCCTGCAACCCAAAAAGCAGGCAAAAATCCAGAAGACAGGAAGGAACATGACAGAGATTCCAATTCTACAGGAATAAAAAGCACTTTTATGGCACTATTATTTGAAGATAAGTCCTTTATCAGAAAAGTAAATGCATATCTGGAAAAACAAACAGGACAACAAAGTCTCTTCTTAGAAAATCTCTGTGATTATGTCAACCAAGGCCACCACTCTCCTCAGTGCCGACCATCATGCTTACCTCAACAAAAAAGTCCAGAATCATCCCTAGCAACCCCATGTGAACCATCCTCCTAGCCTGCTCTTTCCTTCACTTCCCATAAACATCAAATATGCAATGATGCCACTGAAGCCCCCTCCTTTTGTGCTTTTATTATCTTCAGATTTCCTGAACAGTTATAAGTGCCATGTGTCCTGGAAGTTTTTAGTTTATTTTTATATCTTCTGTTAAATTACACAAGATCATGGACAATGACATATGAACATTTGTATCTGCACACTTGGTACAGTGTTAGGTTAAGTTTTATAAAAAGGTGAATGACTCTATGAATTAATATGAGGTGGAGAGATGTTGTAATGTGTAATTGACTAAACTTTCTTCATCAAACGTTTTAATAAGAGCAGTAATCTATTTATGAGGATAGAAGACTCCTGACCTAAACACATCCCGAAAGACCACACTCCCGATACTGCTGCTTTGGGGATTAATTTTCAACATAAAGTTTTAAGGGAAACAAAAACATGAAAACCATACCGCATGTCCCCAATTCATTTTTAATTAAACACAAAATACAATCATTCCATCTACTAGACTCCATAATTCTAAACTCACTCCAGAATCAACTTTAAAATCTAACTTCAAAGTCTTTTCCAAACCTCATATGTGTGAAAGTCAAGGTATAATTCATTCTAAGGCAAGATTTTCTTTAGCTGTGGATCTATGAAATCTAACATGTTATGTGTTTTTGAAATATAAAGGCGGGAAAGGCAAAGGACAGACATTGCTGTTTCAAAAGGGAGAAATAGGCAAGAAGAAATAAATAACAGGTCCCAAGTGTATTATTAAAAAAGAAAAGACAGGCCATGCACGGTATCTCATACCTGTAATCCCAGCAGTTTGGGAGGCCAAGGCAGGTGGATCACTTGAGGTCAAGAGTTCAAATCCACCTGGCAATGTAGTGAAACCCCATCTCTGCTAAAAAAAATACAAAAATACAAAAATTAGCGAAGCCTGGTAGCACTCACCTTTGGTCCCAGCTACTTGGGAGGCTGAGGCAAGAGAATCACTCTAGCCCGTGTGGCAGAGGTTGCAATGAGCTGAGATCACACCACTGCACTCTAGTCTGGGCAACAGAGTGAGAATCCATCTCAAAATAAATAAACAAAATTAACGGACAAAAACTGCTCAAATTTGAAAAAAGAAATGGACAAACACACTCAAGAAATTTAGTGGACTTTCACCAGCATAAATTTAAAGAAAACCAAAGTGAGACACAATATAAAACTGTTAAATACCTCATAGAAAAAACTTCAAAAATTTCAAGAGAAAAAAGATTAAACACATACAATTTAGACCCACTAATACTATCAACAGATGTATTTAAGGATATTTTGCAGTTCAGAGTGTGGGATGATATATTCAAGTTCAAAAAAAAAGAGAAAAATTACCAACCAAGAACATTATATGTGGCAAAACTCTTATTGAAACATGAAGGTGAAATTAAGATTTTTTCAGATAAACTGAAGCCGAAGGAGTTTATGACCACTAGGTTTGTTCTTCAAGAAATGCCAGAAAGTCCTTTGAGATTAAAAAATGAGAGTACCAAAAAAGCCATACAATACTATAAAGCTCTGTTGTAAAGCAAATATATAGAGAAATATAGCATCCTGTATTATTGTGATGTTGGTAAGTAATTTTAATTCCCTTATAGAATTTGACACAAAATACACAAAAATATTTTATATGTATGTTAAAGAATACATCATATAAAAAGGCCTAATTTGTGACATCAAGAATGTGTGTGTTGGGAAAGACAGTCATGTAAAAGACTGGAGTTTTTATATGCTACTGGAGATAACATCAGATTAAACTAGATTGTTATAACTTTGAGACGTTTCATGTAATCTGCATAGTAATCACAAAGATAATACATGTAGAATGTATACAATAGAAAAAGAAATAAAAATATATTAGTACAAAAATTAACTAGACAAAAAGGAAGACAGCAAGAAATAAAATAAATAAATAAAAGAACTACAAAAGAAACACGATACAATTAAAAAAATGGCGGTAGTAACTCCTTAACTGCAAATAATAACCTTATAAGTAACAATGTTAAATTCTCCAATAACAGACACAAGGTCACTGAAAAATTAAAAATATAAAATCAAATAAATTCTGTTTATTTAAGCATAAACATGGATTGAAAATGCAGGGATGGAAAATTATATTCTATATGGTAACCAAATCATCCTAAATGGCAACCAAAATAGAAAAAAGTTGGTCACACTTACATGGGATGATTAGACGTTAAGCAAAAAACTGTCATAAAGACAAACAAGGACATTATATAATAAAAATAAATCTCCAAGAAGATATCATAATTGAAATATGCACATGTATCAGCAAGTATTCCAAACACATAGCACAAATAATGACAGAATTAAAAGGAGAAATAGCCTGAGTACAGTGGCTCATGCCTGCTTGTAATCCCTGCATCTTGGCAGGGGCTGAAGCAGGAGGATAGCTTGAGCCCAGGAGTTGAGACTAACCTGGACAAGATAGCAACACTTCGTCTGTGTAAAAAACAAAATTATAAATAAAAATAAAGGGAGGAATAGAGATCACCACCAAAATGATAGGAGATTTTAATAACGGATAGGACAACCTGGCAGACCAAATGAAGACAGAGGATTGAGCACGGAGTGATTCAACCAAATCCAACAGACTGTTAGAAAGGGTCTTCTCAACAACAGAATGCACATGCTTCTGGTGCGCACATGGAACATTCTTGAGACTATATCACAAATCGGACCACAAAGAAATCAATTCAAGAAAATTAAAATCATACAAAATATCATTTGCAACTAAAATGGAATGGAACTAGAAGTGAATACCAGAAGAAAAATTTAAAAATTTACAAATACATAAAAATCAAGTAACATGCTCTTAAACAACATTATGGGTTGAAGAAGAAATCACAATGAAAATTTCAACATAACTGGAGACAAAGCATAAGAAAATTATTGAATGCATCTAGAACTTGTATTCAATTGTAGTAGTAAATGTGTACATTAAAGAAATCTATATAAATCAACTAGTAAAAGTAACCAAACATAAGTAAAGAATAAAAATTTCAGCAGTTATAAATAAATAACAATTAAAAGCCACAGAATAATCAATTAAACTTTGGTTTTATTGAAAAGATTAAGAAAACTGACAGTTAGATTAAAGGAAAAAAGAAGATATCTCAAATAATTAAATTCAGAAATAAAAGAGGAGCTATTACTACTGATGCCACAAAAGTAGGAAGAGATTATAAAATTTTAATTCCAAGTATGTGCCAAAAAATGTGATAAGCTAAGAGAAATACACAAATGTCTAGAAATATAGATTATACTAAAAATAAACCATAAAAAGATCTGAATATGCATATAAGTAGTAACAACAACCTCCCCTCAAAAAGCCCAGGCCCGGATCACATCATTAAATATTGTTTTTCAAAATGTTAAAGCAGGGTTAACACCAACCCTTCTTAAACTACTTCAGAAAAATGAAAAAGAGAAAACAATTTCCAACTTATTTTATGAGCCCAGCATTAACACAATACCGAACCCCACAAAGACACTAAGGAAAAAAAATACAACAACAAATCAATTTTCCTGTTGACTATTGATGTAAAAATTCTCCTCGGAACATTAGAACACCAAATTCAATGATATATTGCAAGGATTATGCACCATGACGAAGAAGGAGTTATCTCTCCAATGTAAGTATTGCTCAACACATGTAAATCAATCTATTTGGTTTTTTTTTTTTTGTTATTATACTTTAAGTTCTAGGGTACATGTGGACAACCTGCGGGTTTTTTACATAGGTTTACATGTGCCATGCTGTTTTGCTGCACCCATCAACTCATCATTTACATTAGATATTTCTCCTACTGCTATCTCTCCTCTAGCCCTCCAGCCCCTGACAGGCCCCATTGTGTGATGTTACCTGCCTTGTGTCCAAGTGTTCTCATTGGTAAATTCCCACCTATGAGTGAGAACATGTGGTGTTTGGTTATCTGTCCTTGTGATAGTTTGCTGAAAATGATGGTTTCCGGCTTCATCCAAGTCCCCGCAAAGGACAAAAACTCATCCGTTTTTATGGCTGCATACTATTCCATGGTATATACTTGCTGCATTTTCTTAATCAGTTCTAACATTGATGGACATTTGGGTTGGTTCTAAGTCTTTGCTATTGTGAATAGTGCTGCAATAAACATACGTGTGCATGTGTCTTTATAGTGGAATGATTTATACTCCTTTGGGTATACACCCAGTGATGTGATCGCTGGGTCAGATGGTATTTCTAGTTCTAGATACTGGAGGAATGGCCACACTGTCTTCCACAATGATGGAACTAATTTACAATCCCACCAATAGTGTAAAAGCCTTCCTATTTTTCCACACCCTCTCCAGCATCTGTTGTTTCCTGACTTTCAAATAATCGCCATTTTAACTTGCGTGAGATTGTATCTCATTGTGGTTTTGATTTGCATTTCTCTGATGACCAGTGATGATGAGCATTTTCTCATGTGTCTGTTGGCTGCATAGATGTCTTCTTTTGAGAAGTGTCTGTCCATATCCTTTGCCCACTTTTTGATGGTGTTTTTTTCTTGTAAATTTGTTTAAGTTTTTTGAAGATTCTGGATATTAGCCCTTTGTCAGATGGATAGATTGCCAACAATTTTCTCCCATTCCGTAGGTTGTCTGTTCACGCTATTGGTAGTTTCTCTTGCTGTGCAGAAGCGCTTTAGTTTAATTAGATCTGATTTCTCTATTCTGGCTTTTGTTGCCATTGCTTTTGTTGTTTTAGTCATGAAATCTTTGCCCATGCCTATGTCCTGAATGGTGTAGCCTAGGATTTATTCTAGGGTTTTTATGGTTTTAGGCCTAACACTTAAGTCTTTAATCCCTGTTGAATTAATTTGTGTATAAGGTGTAAGGAAGGAATCCAGTTTCAGCTTTCTACATATGGCTAGCCAGTTTTCCCCTCACCACTTATTAAATAGGGAATCCCTTCTCCATTGCTTGTATTTGTCAGGTTTGTCAAAGATCAGATGGTTGTAGATGTGTGGTGTTATTTCTGAGGCCTCTGTTCTGTTCCATTGGTCTATAGATCTGTTTTGATATCAGTACCATGCTATTTGGTTACTGTAGCCTTGAAGTATAGATTGAAGCCAGGTAGTGTGATGCCTCCAGCTTTGTTCTTTTTGCTTAGATTGTCTTGGCAATATGGGCTCTTTTTCGGTTCCATATGAACTTTAAAGTAGTATTTTCTAATTCTGTGAAAAAGTCATTGGTAGCTTGATGGGGATGGCATTGAATCTGTAAATTACCTAGGGCAGTATGACCATTTTCACAATATTGATTCTTCCTATCCATGAGCATGGAATGTTCTTCCGTTTGTTTGTGTCCTCTTTTATTTTGTTGAGCAGTGATTTGCAGTTTTCCTTGAAGAGGTCCTTCACATCCCTTGTAAGATGTATCCCAAGGTATTTTATTCTCTTTGTAGCATTTGTGAATGGGAGTTCACTCATGATTTGCTCTCTGTTTGTCTGTTATTGGTGTATAGAAATGCTTGTGATTTTTGCATATTGATTTCTTATCCTGAGACTTTACTAAAGTCGCTTATCAGCTTAAGGAGATTTTGGGCTGAGACGATGAGGTTTTCTACATATACAATCATGTCATCTGCAAACAGAGATAATTTGACTTCCTAATTGAATATCTTTGTTTCTTTCTCTTGCCTGATTGCCCTGGCCAGAATTTCCAACACTATTTTGAATAGGAGAGATGAGAGAGGGCATTCTTGACTTGTGTCGTTTTTTGAAAGAGAATGGTTCCAGTTTTACTGATTTAGTATGATATTGGCTGTGGGTTTGTCATAAATAGCGCTTATTATTTTGAGAAACATTTCATCAATATGTAGTTTATTGAGAGTTTTTAGCAGGAAAGACTGTTGAATTTTGTCGAAGGCCTTTTCTATATCTATGGAGACAGTCATGTGGTTTTTGTCATTGATTCTGTTTGTGTGATGGATTAAATTTATTAATTTGTGTATGATGCACCAGCCTTGCATTCCAGGGATGAAGACTACTTGATCGTGGTGGATAAACTTTTTGATGTGCTGCTGGATTCCATTTGCCAGTATTTTATTGAGGAATTTCACAATGATGTTCATCAAGGATATTGGTCTAAAATTCTCTTTTTCTATTTTGTCTCTGCCAGGGTTTGGTATCAGGATGATACAGGTCCCATAAAATGAATTAGGGAGGATTTCCTCATTTTCTAATGATTGGAATAGTTTCAGAAGGAATGGTATGGTACCTGCTCCTTTTTGTACCTCTGGTATGATTCAGCTGTGAGTCCATCTGGTCCTGGATTTTTTTTTTTGTAGGTATGCTATTAATTATTGCCTCAATTTCAGAGCCTGTTGTTGGTCTATCCAGAGATTCAACTTCCTCCTGGTTTAGTCTTGGGAGGGTGTATGTGTTCAGGAATTTATCCATTTCTTCTAGATTTTCTAGTTTATTTGCATAGAGAGTTCATAGAATTCTCTGATGGTAGTCTGTATTTCTGTGGGATCAGTGATGATATACCATTTATCTTTTTTTATTGTGTCTATTTGATTCTTGTCTTTTTTCCTCTTTATTAGTCTTGCTAGTGGTCTATCAATTTTGTTGATCTTTCAAAAAATCAGCTTCTAAATTCATTGATTTTTTAAGGGTTTTTTGTGTTTCTATCTCCTTTAGTTTTGCTCTGATCTTTCTTGCCTTTTGCTTACTTTTGAGTGTGTTTGCTCTTGTTTCTCTAGTTCTTTTATTTGTGATGTGGGGCTTTCGATTTTAGATCTTTACTCCTTTCTCTTGTGGACATTTAATGCTATAAATTTCCCTCTACACACTGCTTTAGACGTGTCCCAGAGATTCTGGTGTTTTTTGTTTTTGTTCTCACTGGTTTCAAAGAACATCTTTATTTTTGTCTTCATTTCGTTATTTACCCAGTAGCCATTCAGGAGCAGGTTGTTCTGTTTCCATGTATTTTTGCCATTTTGAGTGAGTTTCTTAATCCTAAGTTTTAATTTGATTGCACTGTGATCTGAGAGACAGTTTTTTTTGACATCTATTCTTTTACATTTGATAAGGAGTGCTTACTTCCAATTATGTGATCAATTTTAGAATAAGTGTGATGTGGTGCTGAGAAGAATGTTTATTCTGTTGATATGGGGTGGAGAGTTCTGTAGATTTCTATTAGGTCTGCTTGGTGCAGAGCTGAGTTCAAGTCCTGGATATCCTTGTTAACCTTCTGTCTTGTTGATCTATCTAATATTGACAGTGGAGTGTTAAAGTCTCCTATTATTATTGTGTGGGAGTCTAAGTCTGTTTGTAGGTATATAAGGACTTACTTTATGAATCTGGGTGGGGTGCATATATATTTAGGGTAGTTAGTTCTTCTTGATGAATTGATCCTTTTACCATATGTGATGGCCTTCTTTGTGTCTTTTGATCTTCGTTGGTTTAAATTCTGTTTTATCAGAGACTGAGATTGCAATCCCTGCTTTTTTAAAATTTTTAATTTGTTTTGCTTTCCATTTGCTTGGTCGATCTTCCTCCATCCCTTTATTTTGAGCCTATGTGTGTCTCTGCATGTGAGATGGGTTTCCTGAATACAGCACTCTGATGGGTCTTGACTCTTTATCCAATTTGATAGTCTATGTCTTTTTATTGAGACATTTAGACCATTTACATTTAAGGTCAATAATGTTACTTGTGAATTTGATCCTGTCCTTGTTATGTTAGCTCACTGTTTTTCCTGTTAATTGATGCAGCTTCTTCATAGTATCGATGGTCTTTACAATTTGGCATATTTTTTGCAGTGGCTGGTACCAGTAGTTCCTTTCCATGCTTAGTGCTTCCTTCAGGAGCTCTTTTAAGGCAGGCCAAGTGGTATCAAAATCTCTCAGAACTTGCTTGTCTGTAAAGGATTTTATTTCTCCTTCACTTATGAAGCTTAGTTTAGCTGGATATGAAATTCTGGGCTGAAAATTCTTTCCTTTAAGAATGTTGAATATTGGCCCCCACTCTCTTCTGGCTTCTAGGGTTTCTGCTGAGAGATCTGCTGTTAGTCTTATGGGTTTCCACTTGTGGGGAACCCGACCTTTCTCTCTGGCTGCCCTTAACATTTTTTCCTTCATTTCAACCCTGGAGAATCTAACAATTAATATCTTGGGGTTGCTCTTATCCAGAAGTATCTTTGTGGTGTTCTCTGTATTTCCTGAATTTGAAGGTTGGCCTGCCTTGCTACGTTGGGAAAATTCTCCTGAATAATATCCTAAGGAGTGTTTTCCAACTTAGTTCCATTCTCTCTGTCACATTTAGGTACACCAAGAAAACTTAGATTTGGTGTTTTCACATAGTCCCATTTTTCCTGGAGGCTTTGTTAGTTTCTTTTCACTCTTTTTACTCTAAACTTTTATTCTCACTTTATTTTATTAATTTGATCTTCAATCACTGATATCCCTTCTTCCACTGGATTGAATCAACTATTGAAGATTGTGCATGTGTCACAAAGTTCTTGTACCATGGTTATCAACTCCATAAGGTCATTTAAGGTATTCTCTACACTGCTTATTCTAGTTAGCCATTGTCTTAACTTTTTTCAAGGTTTTTAGCTTCCTTGCGATGTATTCGAACATGCTCCTTTAGCTCGGAGAAGTTTGTTATTACCAGCCTTCTGAAGCCTCCTTCTGTCAACTCGTCAAAGTCATTCTCCCTCCAGCTTTGTTCCGTTGCTGGTGAGGAGCTGCAATCCTTTGGAGGAAAAGAGGTGTTCTGTTTTTTAAGATTTTCTGCTATTCTGCTCTGGTTTATTCCCATCTTTGTGGTTTTATATACCTTTGGTCTTTGATGTTGGTAACCTACAGATGGGGTTTTGATGTGGAAATTCTTTTTGTTTATGCTGATGCTATTCCTTTCTGTTTGTTAGTTTTCCTTCTAACAGTCACATCCCTCAGCTGCAGGTATGTTGGAGTTTACTGAAGGTCCACTCCAGACCCTGTTTGCCTGGGTATCAACAGAGGAGGCTGCAGAACAGCAAATATTGCTGCTTGATCCTTCCCTGGAATTTTCATTGAAGAGGGTCTCCCACCTGTATGAGGTGTCTGTTGGCCCTTACTAGGAGGTGTCTCCCAGTTAGGCTACATGGGGTTCAGGGACCCACTTGAGGAGGCAGTATTTCCATTCTCAGAGCTCAAACACCATGCCAGGGGAACCACTGCTCTCTTCAGAGCTGTCAGATGGGATGTTTAAGTCTGCAGAAGTTTCTGCTGCCTTTTATTCAGCTATGCCCTGCCCTCAGAAGTGGAGTTTATAAAGGCAGTAGGCTTTGCTGAGCTGTGAGTGGCTCTACCCTGTTAAAGTTTCCTGGCCACTTTGTTTACTTACTCAAGCCTCAAAAATTGTGGATTCAGCTCCACATGCTCAGCTGCAGCATGAAGGTTAATCTCAGACTTCTGCGCTATCAGTGAGCAAGGCTCTATGGTTGTGTGACTCAATGAACCAGGCACAGGAGAGAATCTCCTGGTCTTCCAGGTGCTACGACTGTGTGAAAAGTGCAGTATTTGGGTGAGAGTGTCCTGTTTTTCCAGGTAGAGTCTGTCATGCCTTCCCTTGGCTAGGAAAAGAAAATCCCCCAAACCCCTTGCACTTACTGGGTGAGTTGATGCTCTGCCCTGCTTCAGCTCACCCTCCATGGGATGAACTCACTGTCCAACCAGTTCCAATGAGATGAATCAGGTACCTCAGTTGGAAATGCAGAAATCACCCATCTTGCATTGATCACACTGGGAGCTGCAGACCATAGCTCTTCCTATTTGGCCATATTGGAATGAGAGTTTAAATCAATCAATTTAATATATCATATTAACAGAGTAAAAGATATAAACCACACAATCATCTCAAATGATGCAGAAAAGTCAACTGACAATATTAGTCATCTATTCAAGATAAAAAAAACACTCAATAAACTAGAAATAAAAGGAAACTAACATAACAAAAGATATGTAATTAACTCATCACCAACTGGGTTAAACAGCTCATGCCTATAGTCCCAGCAGTTTGGTTGGCTGAGGTGGGTGGATGATTTTAGGTCAGGAGTTCCAGACCAGCCTGACCAACATGGTGAATCCCTGTCTCAACAAACAATGTTAACATTAGCTGGAATTTGTGGTGTGTGCCTGCAGTCTCAGCTATCAGGGAGGCTGAGGCATGACAGTAGCTTGAACTTGGGAGGTGGAGGTTGCTGTGAGCCCAGATCATGCCACTGCACTCCAGCCTGGGTGACAGAGCAAGATCCTATCTCAAAAAAAAAAAACACAACAACAACAACAAAAAAAAAACAGAAACAATCATCACTAATATTATACTGAATCCTGAAGTGTGGAAAGTTTATCCTCTAAGATTAATAATAAGGCAAGATATTCACTGTTGCCACATCTATTCAAAAATAGCAGTGAAGGTTCTGGCAAAACAACTAGGCAACGAAAGACAGAAAAGATCCACATTCTAAAGGAAGAAGTAAAATTACCTGTTACTTATGATATGATGTTATATACAAAAAATCCTATATGCTGAAAAGAGTACATGTTAGAATTAATAGTTGCATGTAGCAAAATTGCAGAATACAAAATTGTGTTTCTCTTCATTACAATGTACAATCCAAGTTTTTAAAATTCCATTGAAAACAGAATTAAGAAGAATATACTTTGGAATAAACAAGCAAAGAGATGTAAGACTAGTATACTAGAAGTTGCAAGATGTTGCTGAAGAAAAGTCACAAACAATAGTGAAGATATTCTATATTTATAGATTAGACAATTGAAAGATATCCCATATTCATAAATTAGAAAACAATATTCTTAAGTCTATACTAATGAAATCAACAACAGATTAAATGCAATAGCTATATAAATCATAACAATATTTACTTGCAGAAATACAAAATTCTAAAACCTATGAAACCTCAAGACTGAAACTAGTCAATTAAACTTGTAAAAGAATGTCAAGTGGGGAGCCCTCATATTTTTAAAATCAAAAACTAAATGCAGTGCGGTTGAACTCTTTTCAAATGTGGTATTTTGAGGCCAGGTTTTATGACTTACACGTGCAACCTCAGCACTTTGTGAGGCTGAGGTAGGAGGATTCCTTGAACCCAGGAGTTCAATCCACACTGGGCATCATAGTGAGAACACCCATCGCTACAAAAAAAAAAAATTAAAATTAACCTGGCAATGTGACATGAGCCTGTAGTCTCAGCTATTCCAGAGGCTGAGGTAAGAGGATTGTTTAAGCCTGGGAGAGCAAGGCTGCAGTGAGCCGTGGTCGCACTAGTGCACCCCAGCATGGATGACAGAGAACCTGTCTCAAAAACTAAAAAGGAGAAAATCTAAAAAGAAATGTATTAAATCAAGTCATGTAGACATAGTAAATAATAGAGACACCCCTCTCGACAAAAGCCTTGTATATATGGTCAAAATGATCTTCAACAAGTGTGCAAAGGCCAACCTATGGAGACGGAATAGCCCCCTTTAACAAAAAACGGTATGAAGACTTGCTAGCAACATGTAAAATATAGAAGTCAGAATTGTAGTTTATACTATATTTTTTTTAAAACTCAAAATATGTAAGTCTGAAAGCCTTACACAAAAATATAAGGGAAAAATATCCAAAATTGTGCCATGGAATTTGGCAATGGGTTCTTGACTGCCAGCAGCCCCACATCCCTGGAGCATCCATCCTCTCACCCCTGCCCGGTGCTGGGTCCTTCCACACCTGCCACACTGCTTTGTGCGAGGCTGAGGGGCACGAGCCAGGATACCACGCTGAGCACAGGGCATAGGCCAGGCTTTCTCGGGCTATTCGAAGGCAGGCTGTCTCCATGACCGCTTCAGGTGCCGCAGGGAGGACAGCCTGATCCGAGTCTGCAGAAGGAAGAAGAAGCTCGTTTCCTGAGCCAGCAGGGACACAGATGTGGATGCGGGACACAGGGACACAGAGGTGGATGTCATGAAAATATATGGCATATATTTTGAAACATGACCGCAATTTGAATAATTAGAATATCTAAAAACTCCAAAGATTGTTATGCTGAAACTGCACCAAAATTTATCATTCCAATGACCACAGGGAATTTTTAGTAGTTGTTATTTTTATAATAAAATTAAACTTTAATGAAATAACTGACTTTCAATCTTCAGCAAGAGGACAAACATTCAGCCAGAGGTATCAGTTCCCGGTTTCTGCTCCGGGTCCTCTCTGGTCTCCCACAGACCCTCCCACATCACCCAGGTCTAAGGGGCCACCTGGCCTGGCCTGCGTCCCCTCGTCCCTCCCCTTCTCCACTCAGCTCCTGCATCGCCCTCCTGGGGCAGGGGCGGCGAACCGTCCAGAGCGAGAGGCTCCCTCACCCAGGGCAGCACCGCTCCGCCCCTCTCCGCACCTGCCCAGCCCCTGGCAAAGGAATCGCCTGGGCCTGGCCCTCTGCCCACCCCCCAGTGCCTGCCCTGTGCCTGAAACGGCGACGCTGCCAACAAGAGGTGCCAGAGGCCGCGGCGCAACCCGCCCAGAGTGCAGGGTACCACTCACCTGGGAGCGAGGGCACGTCCCTCCCGGTAGGCGATGTAGCTTGATAGTTTCTCTTGTTGTGCAAAAGTTTTTCAGTTTAATTAAATCTCACTTGTCAATTTTTGTTTTAGTTGCAATTGCTTTTGAGGACTTAGCCATAAATTATTTGCCAAGACCATTATCAAGAAAAGTATTTCCTAGGTTTTTTCTAGCCGTTTTATAGCTTGAGATTTTACATTTAACTCTTTAATCCATCTTAAGCTAATTTTTGTATTTGGTGAAATACGGGGGTCTTGTTTTATTCTTCTGCATATGACTACCCAGTTATCCCCAGATTATTTATTAAATAAAAAGTCTTTTTCCTATTGCTTACTTTTGTCAACTTTGTTAAAGTTGTGATGGTTGCAGGCATGTTGGCTTAGTTTCTAGTACTCTAGTCTGTTCCATTGGTCTATGTGTCTGTTTTTCTACCAGTACCATGTTGTTTTGATTACTATAGTCTTCTAGTATTGTTTGAAGTGATATAATATGATGTCTCTAGCCTATGTCTCTAGCTTTAGTATTGCTTTGGCTTGTCTATTCAGACTCCTTTTAGGTTCTATTTAAATTTTTGATGTTTTCTATTTTGTGAAAAATGACATTAGTAGTTTGATGGGAAAAGTATTGAATCTGTAAATTACTTTGAGCAGTATACTCATCTGCACGCAGATGATACTCCAGTGTATGTTCTGTGGTTGATGAGTGAAGTGTATTGTAATTCCAAATGGTCAAGCCGGACCCTACCCCCGCCCGGCCCCTCCTCTGCCAGAGCTCGAGACCTCTAGCCAGGGGCCCTCTGCAGCCACCGGAGATGGGGCTGAGGGCCGCTTCCTGACCCCGTGCAGCTGCTGCAGGGCAGACCGCCTGGCTTGGCCGCAGCCACAGGGACATCTGGCCCTGCTTCCGAGATATGGGGAGAGCAAGCGGGCTCAGGAGTTGCCTGGAGGCTGCTGCCTGCACACAGAAGGCGACTGCATCTTGGGTGCCCAGGCGGGCTAGAGGTGCATGGTCTGGTCGGCCTCAGGATCACCAGCGTGCCCAGCCTGAGGGCCCCCAGGCCGTGCCTCCCAACCATTCCTCCACCTGAGGGAGATCGGGATCGCTGCCATGGGCACTGGGCAGTCACCCTGTGTGGGGTTGAGCCGCGGGTTCTCAGTTCTCCGTCCTGTGCAGCTGCCGCCGGGCAGAATGCCTGGCTTGGCCGCAGCCACTGGGACACCAGGCCCTGGTTCTGAGAGACTTTGAGCGCGAGCGTGCTCGGGGGTTGCCAGGCAGCTGCTGCCTGCACACAGAGGGCGACTGCAGCTTGGGTAGCCAGGCAGCGGAGCATGGTCTTGGTGGACCCTGCAATGCGTGTGCGCCAGGCTTGAGGGCCCCCCTGGTGGTGCCACCTGCCCCGGTCTTCCTCTGCTGGAGCCTGGAGCAGCTGGAATGGCCACTCTGCAGTCACAGGGGATAGAGTTAAGTTTTCTTATCTCACACATGCACACAGAAAGGTAACTATTCTGTGAGGTAATTAACATGTTCACTGACTCCATTTTGGTAATCACTTCAGAATGTGCATATAAACGCATCACATGTACCATTTTTATTTCTCTATTACACCTCAGTAAAGCTGAAATAATTAACAGGATTGAAAGGATAAACCCACAGTTCTATAGTCACAGTTGGACACTTCAGTACCTCATTTTAATTAATGGATAGAAAAACCAGACAGAAGTTCATGAGAAATACAAGACATAAACAGCAGTAGAAGCCACTGAGAGATAATACACATATACAGGACAGTCCATCCAACAACAGCAGAATATACATTCTTTTCAAGTAAATATGGAACTTTCTCTAGGATAGGCCATAACTTCGTCCACAAAATATGTCCTAATCACTTTTAAAAGTTTGAAATCATACAAAATATAATTTACAACCACAAAGGAAGAAACAACAAATAAATAAGTGAAAACTGGAAAATTCACAAAAATGTGGAAATTAAACAATACAATCTTCAACTACCAGTGAGTGAAAAAATAAATCACAAGCAAAATTATAAAATATCTTGAGACAAATTAAAATAAAAACAAAACATACCAAAACTTATTGAATGCAGTGAAAGTAGAAAATGTATGGATATAAACAACTACATTTAAGAAAAAATCTCAAATCAATATCCTCACTCTATACCTAAAGGCAGTGGAAGAAAACAAAAAAAGACTGACTGCAAAGCTATCAGAAGGAAAGAAATAATAAAGAGCATAATTAGAGCATAAATCAATAAAATAGAAGGTTGGAGATCAGTAGAATTAACACAGATTCTTTGAAAGATCAAGCCTTTCACTATATTGACTGAGCAAAACATGGAAGACTAATTTTTAAAACAATAAATGAAAGCAGAGCCATTACTACCAACTTTACAGAAATACAAAAGGATTACAGGAGTATAGTGTGAACAACTGTGTAACAACAAATTAGGTGCCCTGGATGAAATGGACGAATCGCTAGAAAGACACAAACTACCAAAGTGGCTCAAGAAGAAAGAGAAAATCTGAATAGACCTATAACCTAGGAGACTGAATTAGTAATCAAAAGCGATTAACAAATAAACATTTATGACCAAATAGCTGCATTAACTGGTGAGTCAACCTAACATTTAAAGAAGAATTACTACCATTTCTTCTCAAACTCTTCTGACAAAATATATGAAGAAGGAATACTTGCTAATTCATTTTTTGATAACAGCATTATCCTTATCCCAAAGCCAAAGAGAGTACAAAAAGGAGAACTACAGCAAAATGAATATATAAGCAAAAATCTCAGCAAAATACTAGCAATACTAACAAAATACTAGCAACAATACTGTATAATCAAAGGATTGTAAACTATCACCCTGTGGGATTTATCCCCAAAATGAAAGGGTGGCTCAACATATAAAAAATCTATCAGTGTAATAAACTGTAACAGGAAAATGAATAAACACGTGATTATTTCCATTGATGCAGAAAAAACATTGATGAAATACAACACCCTTTTATAATAAAAATACTCAGTAAACTACACATGTAAGGGAACTTCTGCAACATGACAATGGGATGTATAAAAAACCAACAGTTAATATCATGATCAATGATGAAACACTGAAAGCTGTTTTCCTAACATCTAGAACAAGACAAGGATGGTGTATTTGCCACTTGTGTTCAATGTAGCACTGGCAGTTCTAGTCAGAGCAATTAGGCAAGACAAAGAAATAAAAGGCATCTAAATTAGAAATAAAAAATAGGAGTAAAATTATATCTACACACGATCTTATGTGTATAAAGCTCCAAACAAAACACAAAACCGATTATAACTAATAAAAGAGGCAGGATGCAAAACAAACATAGACAAATGAGCTATATTTCTATATCGTTGTAAAGAACTCTGAAAACATTTTAAAAGTTCCATTTATAATAGCATCAAAGAATAAGTTATTCAGGCATAAATCTTACCATGGTGGTATACACAAAACGTTGCTGAAAAAAACTAAAGAGAATGGAAATAACTCGAAAGACATTCTGTGTTCACGGGTTGTAAGAAAATATTGTTAAGATGACAATACCATCTAAAGTAATCTACAGATTCAATGCGATACCATCAAAATTCCAAAGGCATTTTTGCAGAAACAAAGAAACTCAGTCTAAAATTCATACAAAAATTCAAAGGATCTGACAGACAAAACAGTCTTGAAAAAGAATATTGGAAAACTCACATTTCTCAGTTTCACAGCCTACTACAAATCTACAGTCATCAAGAGAGTGTGGTACTGGCATAAGACCAATAGACTTTTAGAGCAATAGAACAGAACAGATTTGAGATCCTACAAATTATTCCTCACCTATATGGTCAATGACTGTTCAACAAGGTGGTCAAGTCTAGTCAAGGGAGGAAAGAATAGTCTCTTCAACAGCTGGATGTCAGTGCACAAGAGAGAAGTTAGACCCTCACCTTGCAGTATTTACAAAAAATAATTCTATATGAATAAAAGACTTAAATGTAAGTACTAAAAATATGTAACTCTTAGAAGAAAACACAAGGTAAACCTTTACGACCTGTGAGTTTTAAGTGTATTTTGAAATACGACAGAAAATCACAGATAACAAAATAAAATACACGTAAATTAGATTTAATCAAAATAAAAACCCTTTATGCATCAAAGGATACTATCAAGGGAGTAAAAAGACAATCCACAGTATGTGAGAAAATATGTATCTGATAAAATCAAAATGTGTATCTGATAAAAGCTTAATATCCCACAACTCAGCAACAGAATTTCTAACATCCCAATAAAAAAATAGGCAAAGGAGTTGAATAGACATTTCTCCAAAGAAGATACACAAATGTCTAAGAAGGACAAGAAAAGATGGTAAACACCATTATTCATTAATAAAATGCAAGACAAAACCCAAATGAGATTCCGCTTTGCATCCACTAGTAATGCTTTCATTACAACGACACAGAAAATCAATGTTGCTAAGGAGGTGGAGAAATTGGAGCCCTCATGAACTGGCTGCTAGGAATAGAAAATGATGCACTTGATGTGGAAAACAATTTGGTGGTTCCTCACAGAATGAGCATTGGGTGAAAAGCGAAATAAAGATGGAAATGTAAAATGTAAAAAATTTCTTCGAACTGGATGACACAACATATAAAGACCTCTGGGATACAGCAAAGGCAGTGCTAAGAGGACAATTTCTAGCCCTAAACACCTATGTCAAAAAGTCTGAAAGAGCACAAACAGACAATCTAAGTTCACATCTCAGGGAACGAGAGAAGCAGGTACAAGTCAAACCCAATCCCAGCAAACAGAGGAAATAACCAAGATCAGAGCAGAACTAAATGAAATTGACACAACAACAACAACAAAAAATACAAAACAAATAAAACAAAAAGTTAGTTATTTGAAAAGATAAGTAAAATTGATAAACCATTAGCAAGATTAACCAAGAAAAGGAGAGAGGAAATCCAAGTAACCTCACTAAGAAATGAAACAGGGGATATTACAAATGACACCACTGAAATATTAAAGATTATTCAAGGGTACTATGAACACCTTTTGGCACGTAAACTAGAAAACCTAGAAGATTTGGACAAATTCCTGGAAAAATACAACCCTCCTAGCTTAAATCAGGAAGAATAAGATACCCCAAGCTGACCAATAAAGCAAGCAGCAAGATTGAAATGGTAATTTTAAAATTACCAACCTAAAAAGCCAAGGACCAGAGAGATTCACATCAGAATTCTACCAGACATTCAAAGAATGTCTTCTTTCATTCAAAGAAGAAATGATACCAATCTTTTCACACTATTCCACAAGACAGAGAAAGAAGAAACCCTCCCTGATTCATTCTATGAAGCCAGCCAGAATCACCCTAATACCAAAACCATGAAAGGACATAACCAAGAAAGAAAACTACAAACCAATACCCTTGATGAACACAGATGCCAAAATCCTTAACAAAATGCTATCTAACTGAATCCAACAACATATCAAAAAGATAATCCACCATGATCAAGTGGATTTCATACAAGTGATACAGAAATGGTTTAACATATGCAAGTCAATAAATGTGATACTCCAAATAAACAGAATTAAAAGAAAAACTACATGATTGTATCAACAGATGCAGAAAAAGCATTCGACAAAATCTAGCATTGTTTTATGATTAAAGCTCTCTGCAAAATAGGCATACAAGGGACATACCTTAAGTTAATAAAAGCCATCTATGACAAACCCACAGCCAACATAATACTGAATGGGGAAAAGGTGAAAGCATTCCCTTTGAGAACTGGAACTAGACGAGGAGCCTACTCTCACGACTCCTCTTCAACATAGTACTGGAAGTCCTAGCCAGAGCAATCAGACAAAAGAAGGAAATAGAGGAAATCCAAATCTGTAAAGAGGAAGTCAAACTGTCATTGGTTGCTGACGATATGATATTTCGCCTTGAAAACCCTATGGACTCCTCTACAAAGCTCCTAGAACTGATAAAAGAATTCAGCAAAGTTTACAGATACAAGATTAATGGACACAAATCAATAGCTCTTCTATACATCAACAGCTACCAAGCAGAGAATCACATCAAAAACTCAACCTCTTTTACAATAGCTGCAAAAAACAAACAAACAAACAAAAGTAGGAATATACCTAGCAAAGGAATCAAAAGACCTCTACAATAAAAATTTCAAAACACTGCTGAAATGATAGATGGAGTCGAGCACAGTGGCACATGCCTATAATCCCAGCTACTTGGGAAGCTGAAACAGGAGAAACGCTTGAACCTGGGAGGCAGAAGTTGTAGTGAGCTGAGATCACACCATTGCACTCCCACCTCAGCGACAAGAGTGAAACTCCCTCTAAAAAAAAAAAAAAAAAAAAAAAACAAGAAAGAAAAGAAATCATAGATGACACAAACAAATGGAAACGCATCCCCATGCTCATGGATGGGTACAACCAATATTGTGAAAATTGCCATTCTGTTAAATGCAATCTACAAATTCAATGCAATCCCCATCTGAATACCACCGTCATTCTTCACAGAATTACAAAAACAATTCTAAAATTAATATGGAACCAAAAGAGAGCCCTGTAGCCAAACCAAGGCTAAGCAAAAAGAACAAACCTGGAGGCATCACACTACTTGATTTCAAACTGTACAATAAAGCCATAGTTACCAAAACAGCATGGTACTGGTTTAAAAATAGGCACATAGACCAATGGAACAGAAGAGAGAACCCAGAAATTAACCCAAATACTTACAGCCAACTGATCTTCGACAAAGTAAACAAAAACATAAAGTGGGGAAAGGACACTCTTTTCAATACATGATGTTGGGATAATTGGCAAGCCACATGTAGGGGAATAAAACTGGATTCTCATCTCTCACCTTATACAAAAATCTACTCAAGATGGATTAAGAACATAAACCTTATTCCTGAACCATAAAAATTCTAGAATATAACACTGGATAAACCCTTCTAGATATTGGCATAGGCAAGGATTTCATGACCAAGAACCCAAATGCAAATGCAATAAAAAAAAAGATAAATAGCTGGGAAGTAATTAAACTAAAGGGCTTTTGCATGGCAAAAGGAACAGTCAGCAGAGTAAATAGACAACCCACAGAGTGGGATCCCTGACCCTGACCCTGACGCCTGACCCTGACCACTAACCCCTGACCCCAATCCCTGACCCTAACCCTAACCCCTAACCCAAACCCTTAACCCTTATCTCTTAACCCTGACCCTAACCCCTAAACACAACCCTGACCCTCACCCTAACACAACCCTAACCCCTAATTCCTAACCCCTAACATCTCTTAACCCCTAACTCTAAACGTTGACTCCTAACCCCTAACTCTGACCCCAACCCCTATCTCCAACCCCTAACCCTAAACTTAACCCCTAACCCCTAACTCTAACACCAACCTTAACCCTAGGTTCGTTACTACGTTTGTATTGACTATGTCAATGTTGATTATTATGATCGCTGTCTTTTGACTGCAGGGCAGCGAGGGGATTGCGGGTCTTATATTAATATTTTTGTATTGAGGCAGCACATTAGCATTACAGGTGCTTGTTACATGAGCAATAGGGATGCCATATTTTGTGTGTCATGTCTGCATTAGGAATACTGCATTTATCTTCCGAGGTGGCGGTGTGGATCTCGCACTGCAGCCGCCTCACCTTGGCTGGGGAGAACCTCGGTGGGCAGGATTCAGAGGGGTTTTTGGTTTCCCGTTTTCCACACTGAACCCTTCTAACTGGTCTCTGACCCTGATTATACTGGGCTGCAAACAGGAAGGATTTTATTCACCGTCGATGCGGCCCCGAGTTGTCCCAAAGAGAGGCAGTGCCCCCAAGGTCTGTGCTGAGGACAAAGCTGCTCTGCCTTCATGGTGTCCCTCGGGACTGTGCTGAGCAGAACGCAGCTCCGCCCTCGCGGTGCCCCCGGTCCGCCCTGGTCTATGCTGAGGAGAACACTGATCTGTCTTCGCTGTATCTCCGAAGCCTGTGCAGAGGAGAACTCAGCTCCGCCCTCGCGATGCTCTCCGGGTCTGTGCGAGGGAGAACGCAGCGCAGGCGCAGAGAGGGGCACAGCGCTGGCGCAGGCGCAGAGAGGTGCACCTGAACCTGAATCCTAACCCTAACGCCGTCCTAAGAGCCCTGGGGAGACCTTAGGGAACAAGCATTAAACTGACACTCGACTCTGTAGCCGGTTCTGCCAAAAGACTTGGGGTCGGGATGATATGAGGGCAGGGGTCAGGGAAGAAAGCGTTCTGGTTTTAGACCCACAGGAATATCTGTGAAGCGCTCTTGGGTAGAGCATATGTTGCCAGGCGTGCGCTTGAAAAGAGCCTAAGAAGAGAGGGTGTCTGGAAGGAACTGGAGCGCCAAGGGAGGGTGTCCAGCCTTCCTGATTCAACACCTGGACACATTCCGGAAAGTTTCCTAAGAAAGCCAGAAAAAAAAAAAAATCCAGAGGCCAGGGGGTGCTCATGGGGCTTTACTAAGACTATCTGGCTTAATCCCCAAAGAACCCTGCCATAGCAGCCCATCAGTCCTCTGAGACAGGTGAGGAACCTGAGGTCGCAGGAGGACACCAGAAGGTCCAGGCAGAGCCCCCTTAGGCCCCCACACCTCCCCCCATGGCAGCTCCAACCCCAGCTTTTTCACTAGTGAGGCACTCTGGCTGCTGGGCCACGCCCACTCCCCCATGCTGGGAAGGAGCTTTGCGCTGCCTCCTGGCTGGGGACTGGGCACCGCCCTCCCGCAGCTCCGGAGCCGGCTGCCACCAGGGGGCGCGCCCGCGGAGTCTGGAAGCCTGGCGGCGCCTGTGCAGCGGCCACTGCACCTGCTTCTGCCCTCGCCGTGGTCTCTGCCAGGACCCCGACGCCCAGCCGGACCCTGCCCTCCAGCAGGGCTGCGGCACCACGGCCTGCGACAGCATCCCCACCTGGCATTATGCGCGCTCCCAGGGGCAGAGGTCGGGGTGTCCTCAGGCTGTGGCGCCGACCTGCAACCCCCACGCGAGTCTTGGGCCCTGGTGAAGGAGGGCGATGCTCCCTGGGTAGGGCGACCGGTCACCTGGGCTGGGAGGGCGGCTTAGGGGCGGAAGCAGCGGTCCAGGGCTGCCTGGCGCAGCAGCCTGTCCGAGCCGCGGTCCCTCCAGTCCCTCCCTGGCGGCTGCGGAGTCGTCCGATGACAGGGGCCATAAACTCTCCAGTGCTGGAAGCCGCACCCTGTTTGCCCGGCCCCGCGCCCAGACCTGGGGGCCGCTGGCACCTGACCCGCTGCATGGGTCTCCAGGGAGCTCGCTGCCCACCCGGCAATGCAGCCTCGGCTCCCTCGTACGCGCTCTGGTAGGTGCTAGGGACGACCCTATGGACGAGTTTCCACGCCCAGGCTCCAGGCCGCACCCACCCTGGCTCCCTGGGCTAGGGGACTGGCTTCTCCTGTGGGTCGTGGGGCTGGGAGGCAGGGACATTAGGGGAGAGGGAGGGACCGAGGGCAGCCCCTGCTGGGTGCACAGCGAGGTCGTGCACAGGCCTCTGTTGCAGAGCGTGCAGCTTCAGGTGGGACTGGATTGCAGGTGGAGATGACTGTGTGTGCGCACACCTGGGGGTGAAGGGGATGCAGCCTGTCTACTTGACCCATGAAATGCAGGAGACTGTACCCCAGAAGCTGCGGGTTCACTGCTATATTTATTAAGCAAATCTGGGACACACATGTAGCTAAGCTGTGACTTCTGTGCCAGCGGTCCCAACACCCCCGCCTTCAGGAAGACACAGGTGTGGGGGTTGGGTGCTTGTCAGGCCTGAGAGTGGAAAGCAGGGGCCAGAGACACTAGGTAGGGGGAACCCACTGTAGGGCTCTGAGGGACGATGATGTGGGGAGCTGGTGGCAGAGCCTGAGCTGGCCCAAAGTTGCAGGGTGGAGACAGATTCGAGGCATAGCAGGGACTGGTGACCTCAGTTCCCACAATGTCCCAGCCTGGCCTCCCAGTCCAGCCAGCAGGTAGTGGGTGCTGACCTGCAAAGACTCTGGGGGTGCCTCAGCCCTTCTCACCACACGTGACTGGTGACTTCTGTGTCCACCCTCACAAGAAGAGGGATCTTCTCTCACTTTCAGGCAAGCCCAGGAAAGTCAGGGGCCTATGTGAGCCAAAGAGGAGAGAAGGCAATGCCTCTCTGTGTTTCTGTCTCACCTGGCTTGTGGCCTTGGGGACTTGATTTGCACCGCAGGAAAATGGGCAATGAAAGCCCCTCCCTGACTGGCTTCTCAGTCCACTCTGACCAGCTAACTGCACAGCAACCACCCTGAAGCTCCATGTACAGCCAGTGTACCTGCAGCTCCAGGTGCAGAGGCTGGGCTGGCTCTGGGCTGACCTGAGGGCCTTCTGAGGGCTCCAACCCCCGTGATGCCTCATGCTCACCCTTTGGCACCTACCTGACAGCTCAGAATGTATGCTGTATGCCATCCTCAATGCCTGCTCTAGACAAGCCCCAGTGCCCCAGGAGTGGCAGAGGGAACTAAGCTGAAAACTAAGTCTCAGCTCACTGAACCCCAAGAGGGCTGTCCTGCCTCACCCTTCAGTTCTCAACCCCAGGCAAGTTCCCTCCAGGGATGTGATCCCAGGGGCCACAACAGCACATTCTGACCTAACCTATTCATTACCTAAACAGTTACTGAAAAGGCCAGGATGGGCATGGGCCCTGACATTAATCCCCTTTATCTGGGAGGGGGCTGGGTTGGGTTTGCCATCCTGATGTCTTTGTGGAAAGAGCTGGCAGGTGAAGCAAGTCTCAGGGGCCAGCCATGGGACAGGGAACCTAAGACTCGCCTCTGCTGGAACCTTCTGAGGCCCCTGGGGACCTAGGTCACAGCCCCATAGGGAGCTCCACTCTATCTGCACTCTGTCTCAAAAAAAAAGACCAAGTTGAGCAGAGATCCCAGTTGAGGGACCCATCTCACCCCAGGACCGGTTGGGGTTGGGGCCTGGAGATAGAAAGAGGAATGACTAATGTTTACAGGGATTTTCTTAGTGGGTTGATGAAAATGTTATAATATTATTGTGGTTTAAAATGGACTGTGCACAATTATGAATATACTAAAGGCCATACAATTCATCCCCTTAAACTGGTGAATCTTATCCAGGGCATCCACATGGAGACGGGGGCAGACACAGGGAAAGAGGATGAGTACATGTCTGAAGTGGAGGCCGAAAGAGAGACAATGAGGCCTGTGAATGGAAGAAGCCGAGCGCAGGGAAAATGGTCATATGTATACATAAGAGATCTGAGAACGGGGGTTCACACCAATCGTGTCACTGCCAGGAAAGAGGATCATGTAAGCGATGTCGCCAGTGGTGTCGCCCGCAGGGACACAGACAGGCTGGGGGTTCATGCTGGCATGGGCGCCACCAGCCATGTCGGCAGGCAGGAGGGTCCCGCTGCACAGCTGAGGGGTGACTATAGCCCGGGTGGTGATGTTGGCCGGCAAGTGTGTGGCAGTAGCAAGTAGAAAGACAGGTCTGTTTGTGAGGCTGGAATGTGGGAGGGGCTCTTCTGTGTCTGGGTGTGCGGCCCTGGGCAGGAATATGAAGCAATGGCCAGGTAACTGCATCAAGTTGGCTAGGAGGCTGGCAAGGACTTCGAGCTGAATGATGATAACCAGGAGTGACTGTGAGGCCCTGGGAGGGTCTGAGTGTAAAAGAAGATGGGTGTGGGCCCCCCAGGGCATATGTGGGGCCCGCTGCCATGGAGATGGAGGTCACTGGGGAAGAATCTGGCGAGCTCTGTGAATTTCTAGGGGTCTCCTGAGTTCTGGGGTCTGACTCTTGCAGAAAACTGGGGATGGTTGGAGAGTAGCTGGAAGACACGGAAGGGACCCCAAGGAATGGTGGTCCAAAGGTCAGATAGGTGGAGGAGGAGCACAGTGAGGTCTGTGAGTTTCCAGGTGACTCATCTGTGTTAGGGGCTGGCCCTAGGAGAAAACTGATTATGGTTGGAGAGGATCAGGGAGACACTGGAGAATCTCGGAGGAATGGGGATGCATAGATGGGAGACATGGCCGAGGAGCACAGATTGAGGAGGGGACTGAGATCTGTGACTTTGTCTGTGACCCACAGGTGTGAAGGGCTGAGTGTTGCAGAAACCTTGGGATGATGGGAGAGTAGCTGAGGGACTGGAGTAAAGAGATGGGAGACATGGAGACGGAGCCCTGCAAGGGCCCTGAGTTTCCAGGGGTTTCCTGGGTGTGGGAGGCTGACTGGCAGAGAAATGTGGGGAGGTCTGGAGAGTAACTGGGAAACGTGGGAGTGTCCCCGAGGGCTGGGAGGGAAGAGATGGGACACAGAGGGGAGGAGTGCCGTGAGGACACTGAATTTCTGTGTGTTGTCTGGCTGTGCGGGTTCGACAGTTGTAAAATCTGGGGCTGGTTGGAGAGGAGTATAATCTTGATAACAAAATTGTATCATAACAGAACAACAACAACAACAAAAACAACAACAATAAAAGCCAGAAAACTAAAGGAAAATGTCTAAATGAATAGAACTGCAAAATTTTATGAAAAGCTGCAAATAAAATCCATCAATAAAATTACAGTACAGCATATAATTCATCTTATTAAGAAATAGTACTTTCTGAAACATATCACCATGAAAATAAATGTCAATCAACAGGTTGAAAGTAAATTTCTTCTTAATACATACAACAGAAGAAAAAGATCAAAACCTAGAAAAAATACACACAAAGAGTTCACAAATAAGATGAATACCTATATGGAAAGAAACAACAAGTAAATAGCAAGGGGAATACAAAGGAATAAGCTTATAAGAGGATGAAGAGGCGGGGAGAGATGGCTCACACCTGTAATCCCAGCACTTTGGAAGGCCAAGGCAGGAGGATCACTTGAGCCCAGGAGTTTGAGACAAGCCTGGGCAACATAGGGAGACCTCAACTCCACAAAAAATTTAAAAGAAAATTATCAGGTGCAGTGGTGCACAGCTGTAGTTCCTGCTACTCAAGAGGCGGAGAATCATTTGAGGCTCTGATCCAACCATTGCACTAAAGCCTGGGTGACAGGGTGAGATCCTCTCTCAAAAAAAAAAGGGGGGGGGAGGCATGGACAATATGTCCTACCTGGAAAAATTCACAAAATATAATGCCATAATTGTTCGCCTGATGGAAAAAAATTAAAAGGATTAATAAGAGCCAGGGTTTTTTGTTTGTTTGTTTTTGTTTTGAGATGGAGTCTTACTCTTTCACCCAGGCTGGAATGCAGTGGCCTGTGATCTTGGCTCACTGCAACCTCTGCCTCCCAGGTTCAGGTGATTCTGCTGCCTCAGTCTCCCAAGTAGTTGGGATTACAGGCGTTCACCACCATGCTTCACTATTTTTTGTATTTTTAGTAGAGACGGGGTTTCACCATGTTGGCCCAGATGGTCTCGATCTATTGGCCTTGTGACCCACGTGCCTTGGCCTCCCAAAATGCCGAGATTACAGGTGTGAGCCATCACGTCTGGCCCTTATATGTATTTTTATAAGCTTACTTGGAAGAGTCTTTGTATCAATTCCTAGATATGCAATCATTTCAAGGTCATGCACATTTTTAAATGTAGCCGATATTGCCGACTTTTCTGAAAAGATTTTATACCAATATTATGTATGTATATGTGACATATATATTTGGTCTTCATCCTTGTTTCCTGGCATACAACTCCTAACGTTTTAACAATATTCAAAGTGATAAGTGTTTTTCCTTTGTATATATGCTAATGAGTTTCTGATGGCTGGTCACCCCTACGTAGCTTCAGGATAGGGCTGTTCACCAGAAAGGCCAAGGCAGGATTAGAGAGCTGTGATTTTCAGCCTCAACCCCAATTTCCAGGAAGGGGAGAGAGGCTGCAGGTGGATTTGATCACCAATAGCCTATGGTTGAACCCATCATGCCTATGTAATGAAGCCTTCATAAATCCTCCAAAGACTGGGTTTAGAAAGCTTCTGGATACAACTTCCTGGAAGGTAGTGCATCTCTTTGCATGCCTTGCCCCATGAATCTTTTTTTCTGAAATTTTTGCAATATCCTTTATAAAAAACTCGTAAATGTAAGTGTTTCCCAGAGTGCTTCAGCATTGTCTGAGATGAGCTCAGTGGGGTGCCTGACAGAAGCGGAAGTGAGTGACTCCAGACGGTCAGATATTTCCCAGAGCCCTCCGCCAGAAGGTCTGAATTAGGGTCAACATACGGCCATAAATGAGTGCCCCCTCGAGTTCCTCCCACTACTCAGCAAAGAGAGGTGGCCCTCCATGTTGTCCTGTGGTCGTATATTCGGGTTTCGGAACCCCCACACCTTCCTTCCTTCCTTCCTTCCTTTCTTTCTTCTACCTTTCTCTCTCTCTTTCTTTCTTTTTTTTTTTGAGATGGAGTCTCGCTCTGTGGACCAGGCTAGAGTGCAGTGGCGCGATCTCGGCTCACTGCAACCTCCACCTCCCGGGTTCAAGTGATTCTCCTGCCTTAGCCTCCCAAGTAGCTGGGATTACAGGACCCAACCACCGAGCCCAGCTAATTTTTTGTATTTTAGAACGTCTTTACTCACTCCTGACATATTCTTGTTGAAGAAAACCTTACAATATTCTCAAAAAAATCCATATTCATCACCATTGCATATGCAGTATTACTGGTTGTTTTGATGTAAATTATGTTTAAAGGTTTATTTCAAAAGGTGTGCATATTCAACATGAAGAAAGAAAAAAAATCTAAGGAATTTAAAGTCTTCTGTAATCCTAGCTCACGTGAACACAGTATTAATATCTTGGCTTATTTATTTTCTGATGTTCGTGAGTCTATATATATATTTTTTAAATCCTCTCTAGCAAATGGCCCATAATAGATTGTAACCATTTTTTTTTCAATCACAGATCGTATATTGTAGATAGATTTTCACTACATCATGAAATCATTTGTAATGGTTGCCTAGGATAATTTAGTTTTTGGATCCCATACTACCTTGTCCTCCAGTAAACTTATACTTCCAATTACAGTGTAGCTAAACAGGAAATAATCATTTTCTTAATTTTATCACGATTTGGTAGACTGATCATGCTGTCTTATTATTGACTGCATTTCGTTGATCATGGAAATGTTGAACAGACGTTGATCTATCAATGGTGGTGAATTTTCTGTTTATATCCTTTGCCCACTTTCTTCATTCATTTATTTTAAATTCTGTCTAAACTAATGGTATTGACTCTGTTATAAATGATTAATTATTCCCAAGTTTGAAATGTTATACGGTAAAGAAGTTTAAATTAAAAACACCTTGATTTGTCTAAATTTATCTGTCTTTTTATTCTGGATTGTGTATTTTCCTGTAGGATCATAAAGACTTTCCTTACCCTGACTCCCAATAAACACATGTCTATATTCACTTCTAATGCTTCTATTGTTTTTAATCCCTGTGTGTGGTATGAAAGGAAGATCTTATTTTCTGATTCTCCAAATGTTTGTCGAGTTATGTCAACATTATTTCCTGAAAAATGTATTCTTTCCGTATAGATTGAAATACTATTTTGATCACTTACTACATTACTCTATATATTATATAATAGATATTTTATGGGATACAATCTTGTTGCCAAGATAGACATATCTTTTTCTGTGCCGTAAGAAGGGTTGTCAGTTAGAGTGATAACACGTTTCTTTATTACTCCATTCTCATTATTGTTCAAAAATTACATCCTAGAAGTTCCAGGACTCTCACTTCCAAATAGACTATTTAATTGTTTTGATACATTCTCAAAAACTGTCAAGGGCTCCACGGCATCCAAAGCTTCAAGGCATTTGTTCACAAACCCACCCGTTTTTGCTTGAATATGAACTGTCCTAATTTCCAGCCCGGTCTTCCATTTCTACAAGTCTGTGACTTTGCTGCAATTGTTCTGTCTGTAAGGCTATCCTCTCCTTTGTTTTTAAACTTTTACTCAGAATTAATGACCCAACTTGAATATCACTTTCTCCATGGAATCGTTATGAGTTCTCCATCATAATTCAATGACCAGATCAGTTTTTGATACAGGAAAGCATTTCCTGTGAATGTGGTGGATGTTATATATCACTCAAGGCATTTTCTCATTACCCTGGGAAATCAATAAATTGGAGTTTCTTAACCTGCAGAACTGAGGACCAATCGCTTTAAAATGTGTGCCCATAAATCCGTTCCAAGACCCCAGACGAACTTTCAGCCCTCATCCTCCCTCATATGAATGACAAAATATTATGTGGGATCCCTGTAACAACTGAATTTTAAAATGCTAGTATTATCCCTTCCCTACCAGTTTGCCATTTTTAAAGGTGTACAGCATTATTGAGTACAATGGTATAGATGAAACCCATAACCACGGACAAACCCTGACTTATGATGGTTTGATTTATGATTTTTCAACACTACGATGGTTTTATTGGGATATTAGATGCGTTTTTGAGTTACAGTGGTTTATCAGTATGTAACCCTATACTCCAGAAAGAGCTGTTTAAAGAAAAACAGGTGTACCTAATTAAAATATACTTAGTGACTTGGGAAAAACCAATAAATGTTTACAATTGATGGAGAACCATGAAAGAGAGATATCGGTAAAAAAAAAAAAAAAAACAATAATACAATTTTCCTACAAATGTCGAGAACTTCCCAAAACAACCCAGAATGTAGGATGCACCCAACGAATCTAAAAGAGAAAGGGCAGAAGGTGTAAAAGAGAAATAGGAGGAAGGAAGGAAGGCAGGAGAAAACACCTGGTGTTACTAAAACAAAAAAAAAAATGGTTTCTCACTCTGGATAATGCTACAATGTGGAGGAACCTTGAAAATATTGTGCTAAGTGCAAAGTCAGTCATAAAAGCTCACATATTGTAAAATTCTATTTATAGGAAATGTACAGAACATGCAAATCTATGGAGACAGGGTTGAGCGCTCTATGTAGGTTTTACCTAGGGCTGAGCATTGGGGAGAGGGTTTGAGACAGAATGAGGAATGATTAACGCTTGCAGGGTTTTTCTCTGGTAGGGGGAGATAAAATGTTCTAAAATGGATTGTGAATTGAAATTGAATGTGCACAACAACAAGTATACGAAAAGCCACTCAGTTCATCACTTTTAATGAGGGAATCTTATGTGGCGCACTCTCATTAAGACCACGGGAGACATAGTGAAAAAGAGAAAAAGGGTGAGTAAATATCTGAAATGGAGACAGAAGCAGAGAGAAAGAAAAGCCCTGTGAATGGAAGAAAGAAAGAAAAGGGAAAATGGCCCTATTTAAAAATCACAGATCTGAAACTGGGGGCGCACATCAACAATGTCACTGCCAGAGAGGAGGGTCATGCTAGCCATGTCACTGGTAGTGTCGCCCACAGGGATGCCGACATGGTGGAGGTTCGTGTCAGCACGGGCTCTGGCAGCCACGTCGGCAAGCAGGAGGCTCCCGCTGCACAGCTGTGGGGTGAGGATACACTGAGTGGTGATATTGGCCATTAGAGGAGACTCTTCTGCTGGCAAGAGTGTGACAGTAGCAAGTCGATGGACAGGCCAGCGTGTGAGGATGGAATGCAGAAGGGGGTCTTCTGTCACTGAGTGTGGGGTCCTCAACAGAAATGTGGAGAAATGGCCAGGTAACTGCATCATGGGGGCTAGTAGATTGGCCAGGGCTTCGAACTGAAGGACAATAACGGGGAGTAGCTGATAGAACCTGGGTGTGTCTGACTGTAAGTGGAGATGGGTTTGCGGTCACTGAGGGATACGTGGGAACCATCATTGTATAGATACAGGTCATAAGGAAATAGTCGTGTGAGGCCAGTAAGTTTCCATGGTGCTCCTGGGTGCATGTGGCTGACTGCGGCAGAAATCTGGGGAAGGCTGGAAAGAAGCTGGGAGACACAGGAGAGTCCCTGAAGGCTGAGGGTGAAGAAGAGAAAGAAATGGGGGAGGGATGCAGTAAGGTCTGTGACTTTCTAGGTGATTCGTGGGTGTGGGAAGCTGACTTCAGCTTCTATCTAGAGATAGTTGGAGAGTAGCTAAAAGAGACAGAAGAGTCCCTGAGGGCTGGGGGTATAAACATGAGAGAGACTGGAGAGTAAGACAGTGAAATTGGTGAGGTTGGTGGTGTGTCCTGGGTGCCTGGAACTGACTCTAGCTGGAATCTAGAGAAGTTTTGAGAGTACCTGAAAGAGACAAAAGAGTCCTCGTGGGCTGAGGACAAAGAACTGAGAGAGACCAGGGATGTTATCAGTGAGGTCTGTGAGTCTGTAGGTGATTCCGGAGTGTGGGAGGCTGACCCCTGCTGAAATCTGGGCATGGCACGAGAGTAGCTGGGAGACACAGGAGAGTCCTAGGGGGCTAGGGGTGAAGACAAGAGAGAGACTGGGGAGTAACTCTGTGAAACTGGTGGCTTTGTAGGTGATTCCTGGGTGCCTGGAACTGATACCCACTCAAATCTGGGTGTGGATGGAGAGTAGCTGGGACAGACAGGAGAGTCACTGAGGGCTGGGGGTGAACACATGAGAGAGAATGGGGAGTAGCACAGTGAAATTGGTGAGTTTGGTGGTGATTCCGCAGTGCCTGGAATTGACTCCAGCTAAAATCTGGGCGTGGTTGGAGAGTAACTTGGACAGACACGAGAGTCCCTGAGGGCTGGTGAAGACATGAGAGAGACGGGAGTAACTCAGTGAAATTGGTGAGTTCTGTTGTCATTCCGGGGTGCATGCAACGGACTCCTCCGGAAATCTGGGTGTGGTTGGAGAGTAGCTAGTACAGACAGGAAAGTCCCTGAGGGCTGGTGAAGACATGACAGAGACTGGAGAGTAATTGAGTGAAATTGGTGAGTTTGGTGGTGATTTCTGGGTTCCTGGGAGAAGTTGTGTGAGGCAGGCATGAATCTTGAGGAGTCAGGGCTGGGGGACCGCTCATAATCTCCCGAGACCTATGAGTCTCTGGGAGACTCCTGGGTGCATGGGGCTGACTCCCGCAGAAACCTGGGGATGGCTGGAGAGTAAGTGGGAGACACGGGATAGTCCCTGAGGCCTGAGGGTGAAGAGATGAAAGACATAGTGGGGGAGCACCGTGAGGCTCAGGAGTTTGTAGGTGATTCCTGGATGTGAGGGGCTGACTCCAGCTGAAATCTGGGGTTGTTTGGAGAGTAGCTGGGAGAAACTGGAGACTCCCCGAGAGTTGGGGGAGAGCTCCTGTGTGACGGCATTAAGAACATGTGGTATATTATTGATGAACGTGGTGACTCTAAAGAATCCCCAGAGGAGGACACGGGAGAGCCCAAAGGCTTCATTGATTGCCCATCACGGTGAGGAAAGGGAAATGGGAGCTTATGGGATTCTGCTGATGACAGAAGTGAGTGTGGTGAAGCCCTAGGTGATGGTGAATGGTAGCTCCGGATCCCTGGTGAGGAGCTTCCTCTTAAGTCTGAGTTTCTGAGAGGGGAGAGGGAGAAGCTGGGTGAGGCTGGCATGGATCTTGGGGAGTCCTGGCTGGGGAAAGGTTCATAAGAAGAGCCAGACAAGACCCCACAGTCCTTAGGTGCAGACATGATTAGGAAACCTGTAGCTCCCAGGGACCCCTACCAATTTTATAACCAGCAGAATGAAGGAGAGTGTGTGTGTGTGTGTGTGTGTGTGTGTGTGTGTGTGTGTGTTGTGAGGTATGTGCTCCTCAAGACAATGGAAATAAACCAACCAATGAGACAAACAGACAGATAGACAGAGATACACTTACCCAAGTATTCTGTCCTGTTCTCAGAATCCGCTTCCAAGTCGCAAGACGCTGTAAGCTCCAAGTCCACGCAGAGCCCGCAAAACGCTCCGGCCGCTGCACCACTCTGCGAAGATCTGAGTACAGGCCCGCCAGGGTGGGTTTAAATATCCTCGGGCGCAGCCTAGCAGCGGAAAGGGCGGAGATTCACTCCTCCTTTCCATCAGTCACCCCCAACTTTCCCAGGCTACACCTCCTAGGAAACTCTTCTCCTGAGTTGATTTCATGCGCCACATTTGGGACAATCTAAGAACTTACAAGTTTTCTTGGCCAAATATATTATGAATTAAATGCACTGAAACACTGAAAACCAACTAGTGGTTCTGTGGTTCTCACATCGTGGTTTTGACACCAGCAGAATCCTTGCAACCCTCAAACCCCGGAGATCCACAGATCTGTGTTGTAACAAGCCCTCCCCCTGACCCTGATGCATGGCAGTTTAAGAATTACCCGTGTAAGCGAAAAGACTTTGAAGAAAAAGTGGAGATATGCGTTGTATAAACATTCTTTTGCTCTGGAACCACGTAGAGACTTGGGAGCCAGTTGGGTGGAGCATTCGTTGGATGAGGGTGCTCGGGTTAGGAACATCAAGGTGTGGCTCCGGATAATTCAATCACCTAATTAAGTTTCCAGCTATGCTAATCTGTTTCAAAATTCCTTTTATGTAAATTCTTTTACTCGGACTGAGAATGGCAAAGCCTCAACCCCAATTTCCAGGGAGGGTTGAGAGCCTCAGGTTGAGTTGCTCACCAATAGCCTATGGTTTAACCCATCATGTCTACAGAATGAGGTCTCCATAAAACCCAAAATGACTGGGTTTAGAGGGCTCTAGGAGAACACTTCCTGGAAGGTAGTGCGCCCGTCCCCACATGCCGGGCCAAAAATCTTTTTTCCGAATTTTTGGCAATATCCGCTATAATAAAATGGTAAATGTAAGTGTTTCCCTGCGTGCTGTGAGCTCTTCCAGCAAATTAATGCAACTAAAACTGCGAGTGGTGGAAACCTGATTTATAGCCAGTTGCTCAGAGGCAGAGGTAAAACAACGCTGGGCTTCCCATTGTTATTAGAGTGGGAGGCCAATCTTGCGGCACTGAGCCCTTTGGAATCTCATGCTGTGTCCCAGTAGATAGCGTCATCATTGAATTAGAACACACACATATGTTGAGAATAATTTTTCTAGTCATTTGCTGTATGTCTTATTTACAATATGTAATCAAATTCTTTATCCTGACCTTATGGCACTTGGGTTGAGAACCATGATTTCAACCAAAAATGGGTCTGTCACTTTCTGAGTTTGAAACTTTATTTTGCCCCTAGCCTTTTGTTATTGTTTTTTCGTTTCGTTTTGTTTCTAAGTCCTGGGGTATATGTGCAGGATGTGCAGATTTTTTACAAAGGTAAACATGTGCCATGGTGATTTGCTGCACCTGTCAACCCATCACCTAGGTATTAAGCCCGGCATGCATTAGCTGTTTTTCTTAATGCTCTTCCTCCCGAAAGGCCCCAGTGTGTGTTGTTCCTCTTCCTGTGTCCATGTGATCTCATTTTTCATCTCCCATTATAAGTGAGAATATGGTGCTTGGTATTCTTTTCACGGATTGGTTTGCTGAGGATGATGACTTCACACCACAAGTGATTTTTTTATTTTAAAAAATAGTATTTTATTGAATAAGATTTATTCACAGAAAAATAAGCTTTAATCTACAATGAATGCCAGACCGTACAGCAGAAAGCAATTTTCTCAGCTTTCCACACACAAAGGTTCCTAGTAAGTGAAAAATCCATAAAATTTCATTCACAAATGTACTACTCTGTCTCCAAACCTTTCACATAATCATTCACTGTACTAATACAATTAGATCAGATATTCAGTCAGATTAAAGTATCCCACTAATAACTGTTTTTTAAAATGCTATCAATATCCACTCTCCATCAGTCTGCCACTGTTAATGGTGTACAGCATTATTGAATACAATGGAATTGATGAGGCCCATATCCACGGACAAACCGTGACTTATGATGGTTTGATTTATGATTTTTCATCTTTGTGATGGGTTTATTGGGATATTAGATGCGTTTTTGAGTTACACAGTGTTTGTGAGTATGTGACCCTATACTCCAGGTATCGCTGTATAAACAAAAACAGGTATACGTAATTAAAATATACTTAGTAACTTGGGAAAAACCAATAGATGTTTATAATTGATGAAGAATCATTAAAGAGAGAGAGCGGTAAATAATAACACTAACACAATTTCCGGCAACTGTCTAGGATTTCCAAAAAAAAAAAAAACGCAGAATGTAGGATGCACCTAAGGCATATGAAAGACAGAGGGCAGAAGGAGTAAGAGAGAAATAGGAGGAAGGAAGGGAGGAAGGAAGGAAGGAAGGAAGGACAGACGGAAGGAAGGAGAAAACACCCGGTGTTACTAAAACGAAAAAAAAAAAAAGTTTTCCCACTGTGGGTAGGGCTACAATGTGGATGAATCTTTAAAATATTGTGTTAAGTGTAAAGTCAGTCACAAAAGCTCACATATTTTGCAATTGTGTTTATATGAAATGCCCACAATATGGAAATCTATGGATATGGGGTTGATCGCTCTATGTAGTTGTTACCTAGGGCTGAGGGTCAGGGAGAGGGTTTGAGAGAGAATGAGGAGTGACTCATGTTTACAGGGTTTTTCTCTGGTCGGTGGTGATAAAATGTTCTAAAATGGATTGCGAATTAAAATTGAATGTGCACAACCAAAAATATAGTAAAAGCCACTCAGTTCATGACTTTTAATGGGGGAATCTTATGTGGCACACTCTCATCGAGACCACGGCAGACATAGTGAAAGAGAAAAAGGTGAGAAAATATCTGAAACGGAGGCAGAAACAGAGAGAATGAAAAGCCCTGTGAATGGAAGAGAGAGAGAAAAGGGAAAATGGTCTTATATACAAATGGCAGATCTGAAACTGGGGCTCACATCAACAGTGTCACTGCCAGGGAGGAGGGTCATGCTAGCCATGTCACCGGTAGTGTCGCCCGCAGGGACGCCGACATGCTGGAGTTTCGTGCCAGCATGGGCTCTGGCAGCCACGTGGGCCAGCAGGAGGGTCCCGCTGCACAGCTATGGGGTGAGGATAGCCTGGGTGGTGATATCTGCCAATACAGGTGCCTCTTCTGCTGGCAAGAGTGTGACAGTAGCAAGTAGATGGACAGGCCTGTGTGTGAGGACGGAATGCAGGAGAGGCTCTTCTGCGGATGGGTGTGGGGCCCGCACCAGAAATGTGGAGAAATGGCCAGGTAACTGCGTCATGTTGGCTAGTAGATTGGCCAGGGCTTCGAACTGAAGGACAATAATGGGGAGTAGCTGTCAGGCCCTGGGAGTGTCTGAGTGTAAGTGGAGATGGGTTTGGGTTCACTGAGGGATACGTGGGAGCCATCCCTGTATAGGTACAGGTCATAGGGAGATAGTCTCGTGAGGCCTGTGAGTGTCTAGGGTTCTCCTTCGTGCCTTGGGCTGACTGCGGCAGAAATCTGGGGAAGGCTGGAGAGAAGCTGGGAGACACAGGACAGTCCCTGAAGGCTGGGTGTGAAGAGGTGAAAGAAATGGGGGAGGGTTGCAGTAAGGTCCGTGAGTTTGTAGGTGATTCCTGGGTGTGGGAAGCTGACTCCAGGTGAAATCGGGAGATGGTTGGAGAGTAGCTGAGAGAGACAGAAGAGTCCCTGAGGGCTGGGGATGAAAACATGAGCGAGAATGGTGAGTAAGTCAGTGAAATTGGTGAGTTTGGTGGTGTGTCCTGGGTGCCTGGAACCGACTCCAGATGGAATCTAGAGAAGTTTTGAGAGTTGCTGAAAGAGACACAAGAGTCCCTGTGGGCTGAGGGCAAAGACCTGAGAGAGACCAGGGAGGATGTCAGTGAGGTCTGTGAGTCTGTAGGTGATTCTGGAATGTAGGAGGCTGACTCCCGCTGAAATCTGGGCGTGGTGGGAGAGTAGCTGGGACAGACAGGAGTGTCCCAGGGGGCTGGGGTTGAAGACATGAGAGAGACTGGGGAGTAACTCAGTGAAACTGGTGAGTTTTTAGGTGATCCCCGGGTGCCTGGAACTGACTCCCGCTGACATCTGGGCGTGATTGGAGAGTAGCATGGACACACAGGAAAGTCCCTGAGGGCTGGTGGTGAAGATATGAGAGAGACCGGACAGTAACTCAGTGAAACTGGTGAGTTTGGTGGTGACTCCGGGGTGCTTGGAACTGACTCCAGCTGCCATTTGGGCGTGGTTGGAGAGTAGATGGGACAGACAGGAGAGTCTCTGAGGGCTGGTGAAGACATGAGAGAGACTGGGAAGTAATTGAGTGAAATTGGTGAGTTTGATGGTGATTTCTGGGTGCCTGCAACTGACTCCCGCTGAAATGTGGGCGTGGTTGGAGAGTAGTTGGGACAGACAGGAGAGTCCCTGAGGGTTGGGGATAAAGACATGCTATAGACTGGTGAGTAACTCATTGAAAGTGGTGAGCTTGGTGGTGATCCCTGGATCTGACTCCCTCTGAAATGTGGGCGTGGTTGTAGAGTAGTTGGGACAGACAGGAGGGTCCGTAAGGGCTGGGGGTGAAGACGTGAGAGAGACAGGCGAGGATCTCACTGAGCTCTGTGGGTTTGTACTTGTTTCTGGTGTGTGGGAGACCGACTCCCACTGAAATCTGGGCGTAGTTGGAGAGTAGCTGGGACAGACAGGAGAGTCAGTGATGGCTGGGGGTGAGCTGCTGGATGATGGCAGTAAGAACATATGGTATATTATTGATGAATGAGGTGACGGTGAAGAATGTCCAGAGGAAGACACGGGAGAGCACAATGACATGAGTGATTGTCCTGCTTGGTTAGGAAAGGGAGATGTAAAGTTGTGAAATTCTGTTGATGATGGATGTAAGAGAGGTGAAGCCCTGCGGGATGATGTAGAATACTTCCACATGCCTGGTGAGGAGCTGCCCCTTGGATCTGAGTTTCTGGGAGGGGAGAGGGTGAAGCTGGGTGAGGCGGGCATGAGTCTTGAGGAGTCAGGGCTGGGGGACCGCTCATAATCTCCCGAGACCTGTGAGTCTCTGGGGGACTCCTGGGCTCATGGGGCTGACTCCCGCAGAAACCTGGAGATGACTGGAGAGTAAGTGGGAGACACGGGAGAGTCCTTGAGGCCTGGGGTTGAAGAGATGAAATGCATAGGGTAGGAGCACCGTGAGGCTCGTGAGTTTGTCGGTGATTCCTGGGTGTGTGGGGCTGACTCCAGCTGAAATCTGCGGTTATTTGGAGAGTAGCTGGGAGACACTGGAGACTCCCTGAGAGCTGGGGGTGAGCTGCTGGGTGATGGCAGTAAGAACATATGGTATATTATTGATGAACGTGGTAACTCTAAAGAATCCCCAGAGGAGGACACGGGAGAGCCCAAAGGCTTCATTGATTGCCCGTCACGGTGAGGAAAGGGAAATGGGAGCTTGTGGGATTCTGGTGATGACAGAAGTGAGTGTGGTGAAGCCCTAGGGGATGGTGAATGGTAGCTCCGGATCCCTGGTGAGGAGCTTCCTCTTAAGTCTGAGTTTCTGAGAGGGGAGAGGGAGAAGCTGGGTGAGGCTAGCATGGATCTTGGGGAGTCCGGGCTGGGGGACCGTTCATAAGAAGAGCCAGACAAGACCCTACTGTTCTTATGTGCAGTCATGATTAGGAAACCTGTAGCTCCCAGGGACCCCTACCAATTCTCTAACCCGCAGAATGAAGGAGTGTGTGTGTGTGTGTGTGTGTGTGTGTGTGTTGTGAGGTGTGTGCTCCTCAAGAAAATGGAAATAAACCAACCAATGAGACAGACAGACAGACAGACAGAGATACACTTACCCAAGTGTTCTGTCCTCTCCTCTGAATCCGCTTCCAAGTCGCAAGACACTGTAAGCTCCAAGTCCACGCAGAGCCAGCAAAACGCTCCGGCCCCTGCTCCACTCTGCGAAGATCTGAGTACAGGCCCGCCAGAGTGGGTTTAAATAGCCTGGGTCGCAGCCTAGGAGCAGAAAGTGCGGAGCTTCACTCCTCCTTTCCATGGGTCATCCCCACTTTCCCAGGCTACACCTCGTAGGAAACTGCTCTCTTGATTTGATGTCTTGTGACACATTTGGGACAATCTAGGAACTTACAAGCTTTGTTGGTCAACTACACTATGAGTTAAATGCACTGAAACACTGAAAACCATCTAGTGGTTCTGCGGTTCTCACATTGTGGTTTTGACCCCAGCAGCATCCTTGCAACCCACAAACCCCGGATATCCAAAGGTCTGTGTGGTAACAAGCCCTCCCCCTAACCCTGATGCATGGCAGCTTAAGAATTACCCTTGTAAGTGAAAAGACTTTGAAGAAAAATTGGAGATATACATTGTGTAAACATTCTTCTACTCTGGGACCCCGTAGAGTCTCCGAGGCCAGTTGGGTGGAGCATTCATTGGATGAGTGTGCTTGGGTTAGGAATATCAAGGTGTGGCTCCTGATAATTCAATCATCTAATTAAGTTTTCAGTTATGTTAATTTGCTTTAAAATTCAGTTTGTGTAAATTCTTTTACTCAGACTGAGAATGGCAATGCCTCAACCTCAATTTCCAGGGAGAGTTGAGAGCCTCATGGTGAGTTGAGCACCAATAGCCTGTGGTTTAACTCATGTTGCCTGTATAATGAAGTCTCCTTAAAAACTGAAAAGGACTGGCTTTAGAGAGTTTCTAGGTAAAACTTCCTTGAATGTAATGTGCCCCTCCCCCCATGTCGAGCCCCATGAATCATTTTCTGAATTTTTTGCAATATCTGCTATAATAAAATGGTAAATGTAAGTGTTTTCCTTCTTGCTGTGAGCTGTTCGAGGAAATTAATGCAGCTAAATCAGGAGTGGTGGAAACCTGATTTATAGCCTGTTGGTCAGAAGCACAGGTAAAACAACCTAGGACTTGCCATTGGTATTAGAGTGGGAGGCCAGTCTTGTGGAACTTAGCCCTGTGGAATCTAACGCTATATCCAGGTAGATAGCCTCATAATTGAATTAGAAGGCACCCAACTGATGTCGAGAGCAGAATGCACTGTGTGCTTGACTGACCGAGAGAAATCCCCAGACCTGTTGACACAGAAATCTTCTTTGTTAATTGTTATGATATGAGAGTGGAGGAAATACAGTTTTTGGTTTTTTTCACTCAGCCTAAAATGTAAAAGGGTCTATTTTCTCACTCTATTGAGGTACACTTGATTTACAATAAAAATGTTTAATCTTTGATATATAAAAAGGATGTTGGTTTTCACTTTATTGCTAACAATCAAGGTGATCATAGTTGATGTCTTTTTGTCATTTTTCTTTTCATTGCCTTGTCATGTCTTTCACCCACTTTTTAATTATTTAATTTTTAACGAAAAAATTTTTTTATGCCAGGCGCACTGGCTCACACCTGCAATCCCAGCACTTTGGGAGGCCGAGACGGGCGTATCTCGAGCTGAAGATATCGAGACCATCCTGGCCAACATTGCGAAACCCCGTCTCTACTAAAAATTCAAAAATTACCTGCGTGGTGGCTGGCGCCTGTAGTCCCAGCTACTCAAGTGGCTGAGGGAGAAGAATCGCTTGAACCCGGTAGGCAGAAGTTGGAGGGAGCCGAGATGGCGCCATTGCACTCCAGCCTGGCTACAAAGCTAGACACCGTCTCAAAAAAAAAAAAAAAAAATTAGAGACAACGTCTTGCTGTGTCATCCACGCTGAGCTGTAGTGGTCCAATCACAGCTCACTACAGCCTCCAATCCCTGGGCTCAAACAATTCCCCGGCGACAGCCTCTTGAGTAGCTGGGACCACAGGCACACACCACCAGGCCTAGCTCTTCATCCATTTTTCAAGTGTTCATTTTCCCCCCTTCATTGTTTTGTGACCATTTCCTCTTAAGGAAATTAGCTACTAACCGTCATATATGTTGAGAACAATTTTTCTAGTCATTTGCTGTATGTCTTAATTGCAATATGTAATCAAATTCTTTCTCTTTACTTTATGACACCTGGGTTGAATACCATTATTTGAACCAAAAATTGGTCTGTCACTTTTTCGTTTTGAGACTTTATTTTACCGCTAGCGTTTTGTATTTGTTTTGTTTTATTTTTAAGTTCTGGGGTATATGGGCAGTATGTGCAGATTTGTTACATAGGTAAACGTGTGCCATGGTGGTTTGCTGCACCTGTCAACCAATCACCTAGGTATTAAGCCCAGCATGCATGAGCTATTTCTCTTAATGCTCTCCCCGTCCAACCCCACCCCATGACAGGCCCCAATGTGTGTTGTTCCCCTTCCTGTGTCCATGTGTTCTCATTTTTCAGCTCCCACTGTAAGTGAGAACGTGGTGTTTGGTTTTCTGTTCCTGGATTAGTTTGCTGAGGATAATGACTTCACATCATTAGTGTTTTCTTAAATGTTGGCATATTTCTGGGACTTCATTTCTCTTTTTGCTAATGCAAATTACATGCATGTTTAAGATAATATTTGCTTATGTTTTAATTTTTTTAGTTAAAATGAAAGTCCCCATTGCTATATCAACTTCCTCTGTCTTGTTACTTTCATTTTCCTTCCAAAATCACCGTTATTAACAATTTCACCTTAGTTGTTTCAGATCGGTTTCTATATATTTACACACATATTTGTGTACAGTTAGGAATAGAGTTTGGGGTTTGTGTGTTTGTTTTTGCTTAAGTGGTGGACGCCTGTCATCCCAGCTACTTGCGAGACTGAGGCAGTAGAAGTGCCTCAACCTGGGAGGTTGAAGTTGCAGTGAGCCAAGATCACATGCCACTGCACTCCAGCCTGGGTGACAGAGCAAGGCTCCATCTCAAAACAAAAACAAACAAACAAAAAAACCTGGCTCTTATTAATCCTTTTAGTCTTTTTCCATCAGGCGAACAATTATGGCATTACATTATGTTAATTTTTCCAGGTAGGAGATATTGGCCATCCTCTTATTTTTTGAGACAGGATCTTACCCTGTCTCCCAGGCTTGACTGCAATGGTACAATTAGAGCTTCAGGCGATCCTCAGTCTCTTGAGTAACTAGAACTACAGGTGTGCAGCACCGCACCTGATAACTTTCTTTTAAATTTTTTGTAGAGTCGAGGTCTCACTATGTTGCCCAGGCTTGTCTCAAACTCATGGGCTCAAGCTGTCTTCCTGCCTTGGCCTTCCAAAGTGCTGGGATTACAGGTGTGAGCCATCTCTCCCTGCCTCTTCATCCTCTTATAAGCTTATTCCTTTGTATTCCCCTTGCTATTTTCTCCTTGTTTCTTTCTGTTTAGGTATTCATCTTATTTATGAACACTTTGTGTGTATTTTTTTCTAGGTTTTGATCTTTTTTCTTCTGTTATATGTGTTAACAAGAAATTTACTTTTAACCTGTTGATTGACATTTGTTTTCATGGTGATATGTTTTAGAAAGTAATATTTCTTAATAAGATGAATTATATTGCTAAATGAAGTAATGATGAATTTCCATGCATTACTGTTGTACTGTAATAATTTTAATATGTTGATGGATTTATTTGCTGCCTTTCATAAAATTTTGCAGTTCTATTCATTGAGACATTTTCCTTTAGTTTTCTGGCTTTTTTTGTTGTTGTTGTTATTGTTGTTTTTGTTGTTGCTCTGTTAGGGTATAATTTGGTTATCAAGATTATACTAGGATTTGTGGAAGTAATATAATAAGTTAAGAAGCTCCTAACACGTTCTGCTCTCTGGAAAAGTTTATTCTAATAATCACCTCATTGTAGGTTTGTGTTATTTCTCTCTTAGAGCATTCAGAATGGATTTCTTATTTGGCTATGAACCTTAGGTTTCTTCTGAAGTTGTTGTTTTATTTAGCATTTATACTGCTTGTTAAATATATTTGCATTCTCTATATATTCCCTGAGAATTATATTCTTCATTTCACCTCTGTTTCTTCTGTATTATCTGCTTTCCACTTTCTCTGGTTTTGTTTTGCTGCTGTATATCTGAGACATAGATAGTTCAGTGTTAAGAGCATGGGGCCAGGGGCAGTGGCTCATGCCTCTAATCCCAGCACTTTGGGAGGCCAAGGCGGGTGGATCACGTGAGGTCAGGAGTTCAAGAGCAGCTTGACGATCTTGGTGAAACCCCATCTCTACTAAAATAAAAAAATTAGCGGGGCGTGGTGGCTCATGCCTATAATCGCAGCTAACTGGGAGGCTGAGGAAGAAGAATCGCTTGAACCCAGGAGGCAAAGGTTGCAGTGAGCTGAGATAGTGCCATTGAACTCCAGCCTGGGCAAAAAGATTAAAACTGTGTCAAAAAAAAAAAAAAAAAAAAAAAGCTTGAGCTCTGGAAACTTCCTCTCAGTTTGTTGTACTAGATTGTTTAGTAATTGGTCTGCCTTTTACTAGACATTCTGTTCTCTGTACCTCAGTGTCCTCATCCATAACATAGCAATATAAAAGTGCCCATTTTATAGCGTGACATGAGAATTAAATGAAGTAATACACATGAAAGACTTAGAACACACAAACCCTCAATGCATATCAGCTACCACTGTTATTACCACTTTCTTGAAATGGAAGTTAAGTTAATTTATTTTCACTCTTGTGTTTCATGAATTTAGCCAATGTTACAAGTTTTCCTCCAAGTATGATTTTAAGCTATTTTCCACTGTTTTGGATATGTACTTCTTTTGTTTTTATTTATTTTCAAATAGTATGTGACTATTATTTTGATTTCCTCTTTAATCCAAGCCTGCATTTAAAGAGTGTCCTCGGGTTCCTTTCAATCTTGAGGTGAAGAAATAACTTACAGAACACTCTTTATGTCCTTTTGTGAATTTAATTTCATTATGATCAATGAATGTGACCTACATGGTTTGTGTTCTCTGACAAATGTTATCTATTGCAGTCAAAAACTACCATTTCAGCCAGGCGAGTTGGCTCAGGTCTTTAATCCCAGCAGTTTGGGAAGCTTAGGCAGTGGAGTTCGAGACCATTCTGGGAAACATGGCAAAACCCTGTCTCTACAAAAAATACAAAAATTAGCTGCATATGGTGGCATGCACCTGTAATCCGAGCCTCTTAGGAGGCTGAGTCAGGAGATCCCTTGTCTAAAAAACAAACAAACAAACAAAACAAAACAAAACATACCATGTGTTTAACTCAGGATTCTATAAATCAGTAGTTTGAGTGTTCCTCAGCCAGGCTCACGCATGCACCTGAGTCAACTTCTAAGTTAACACTGCATAAAATAGAACTCACGCATCATTGTCAACTGCAGCAGCTGGGTCCTGTGGTGGGGTGGGACCCTCCACTTGGAACTCTGCCCCACTTTGTCTTATTCTCCAGCAGGTCACATGCTCACGAAGTCATAGCAGTCACAATGGCCCAAGAGACTGAACAGAGGTGTGCATTCTGTCAGATAAAACAAGTCACAATGCCAGCTTTCAAGGGATGGGGGAATAGACTTCAGCTCTTGAAGAAATAAGGGGCTACAATGTCACATTGTCAAGAGTGAAGGATTTGGTCACTTCTGCAATCTCCCACAGAAAATAATTCTTGAGCTGTCATATGTAGTCTATATTTTGTTCTTCATCTTAGTTTCTCAGTGCTTTTTAATGCATGTTTGAAAACTATATTAGTTTCCTCAGGCTGCTGTAACAAAGTACCAGAAACTGGGTGGCTTCAAACAACAGAGATTAATTCTCTCACAGTTCTAGAGAATAGAAATCTGAAATCAAGGTGTCAGCAGGGCCATGCTCTCCCTAAAACCTCTAGAGAAGAATTCTTCCTTGTCTCTTCCTAGCCTCAGTTTCCAGCAATCTTTGACATCCCCTGGCTTGTATCACTCCAGTTTTTGCCTCCATCTTAACATGGCAGTTTTCCCTCTGGGTGTGTCTGTGTCCAAAGTTTCTTCTGTTTTTTAGGAAAGAAATCATTGCATTAAGGCCCACCCTAATCTAATGTGGTCTCAACTTGATTATATCTGCAAAGATCCTGTTGGTCAATAAAGTCATGTTCATAGGTGGTGGGTGTTAGGACTTGAACATATTTTTGGGATGGGAGGGCACACGATTCAACCCACAAAAAAAGCCATGCATTTTTTTCTGGTCTTTGTGATATAAAAATTATGTGTGCATGAATATTTACAGAATTTTGTATTTCAAAAGCTTTGTATCTTTTCATTTTATGTCAATGTCTCTGTCACTTTTGGAAAGTAAATGATGTTCTTCATCCTATCGCATTCATCCTCCTCCACGGCCATTCACTAGTCCTTATTTAAAAAAAAATCAAAACCTCAGTTTCCATGATCTATCTGCAACCCCATCCCTGAAGTTTATGCATCCTTCCCTCTAGTATCCCAACTCCAGCAATACCTTGTCCTGAGGGAAACTTCAATTCATAAGCCCATGAATTTCTATCACCTTATCACACACCTCATGTTCCCATTTTTTCCTCCATACCCAATCCATAGTGCATTATAACCACAACCTTTTATATATCCTGAGTTCTCATTCCATTATCTCTCTTGCTCTTGTGGCAAAACTCTTATCCTTATTAAATGCAAATTTTTATCACAAATTTGTTGGGCATGGTGGCTCATGCCTGTAATCCCAGCACTTCTGGGGGCTGAGATGGGTGGATCTCCTGAGATCAGGAGTTCGAGAACAGCCTTGTCAACATGGTGAAATCCCATCTCTACTAAAAATACAAAAATTAGCGGGGCATGGTGGTGGGTACTTGTAACTCCAGCTCCTCAGGAGGCTGAGACAGGAGAATCACTTGAACCCAGGAGGCAGAGCTTGCAGTGAGCTGAGACCTCATCATTGCACTCCAGCGTGGGCAACAAGAGCAAAAATCTGTCTCAAAAAATCTAAATAAACAACAAAAGCAAGAAAATGTATCAAAAACTTACCTGAGCAGTGGCTGGAGAAAAAAACACGCAATTGTGCTACCTGGCCTTCCTCTAAATTTCAGGCCACAGACAATGTGCTAATTCTCACTGCTTCCAGGCAATCTCCCTTCTAGCTCATGATCTTGCTTCCCCTTTCACTGAGAAAATAAAATCAATCAGGAAAAATATTCCACTTTCTACCATGAAATCTAGCAAATTTCTTGCACTGAATCCCCATATGCCTTCATGTCACCATGGCTGGGCTGTGCCTCTTTCTAACTGTAATCCCCTCAGCTTGTGCCCAAGATCCCATCTCTTCTTGCCTAGTCAAGTAATCTATTCCTGCTGCTGCCCCTTCAATTCTCCAGCATTACCAGCATCACTCTCTTTCAGTGCATTTCCATCAACTTAGGAACTTGGTTAACATCTCCAGTCTTGGCAGGCATGGAATGGTATTTGATTCCATTAGCCTTCCTAGCTACCCTCCCTCTTTTCACTTCTGTTCTTGACCACAAGTTGTCAAAAGACACTGCCTCAGTTTCTCTCCTCCAATTCTTTTAAAATTCACTCCATTCATGCTTCCCACAACCTCCACATCATCTTGTCTGGCACACACATTTCCCCATAGCTGCTCTAGTTAAGATTACATTGCCAAATCCAGCAGTCAGTTTTCAGCATCTCTCATCTTACTTGACCAACCAATAGCATATGACACCACTTGTATCATTAGTGTGGATGATTGTCTTCATTAGTATAATGCAGCATTGTCTCAATTAGTATAATTATATTAATATGCATTAATATAAATTCTATTAATATTATTCACTATAAAGCCATTTGGGAGGTTATGATTCTACTACCACTCATACAGTTTTTGTTTTCCTGGTGTTTCTAAATGCTTTTTTGGTACATTATATATAGTTATTATTTCTCCAAGTTTTTAGTGTTTCAAATATGCTCTATAATGTATGGAGTCTACTTTTTCCAGATTCCACCTTCCTGGATACCCCCATCTTTATCCTTCCTTGAGGACTGATGATCATCTTGGCCTGATTACAGTCTGGTTCAGTCTCCTGGGAGTTCGTTTTGCTGTGATCCAGCAAAAAAATCCAGGGTTGAATTTCCCACTCCCTAGATGCTAAGTCTTCCTCTTTCTTAAATTATTACCTCATTTGCTGCAGCAAGTAATCAAGTAACAGCATGAGGGTTACTTCTCCTGCACTTAAGAGTACATAAAGAGTACATAGGAAGTACATTTTCTGAATCCCAGTATTTTTCCACTTAGGCAATTTATAGTTTGCATAACTATTACTAGGTCTAAGTTGACAATCATTTTATTTCAGAATTTTAAACAAAAATATGAATTGATGGGGAGAATAATGGATGCATATTGCTGAAGGTGCACATTAGTGAGCTGGAAGATTAGGCAAGGGATTATTCCAGAGAGTAATGCAAGAAGATGGCACATTAGGATATACGATGGATATATGATGGATATTAGGAGACATGAAAGAAGGAACCAACATATGGATAATAAGAGTATCACAAGGGAGAGAATATACAATAATGGGGAGGAAAACCTCCAAAGAAAAAGTAAAATAAAATATCCCAGAGCTGGAGGAGAGATTTGAGATTCTTATTGAAATGTCCTGCTGAGTGCTTAGCAGGAAGAAAAAACTCATCAAATTAAATTATGGTAAAATTTCAGCTGATAAAGAAAAAATCCTAAATGCCTCAAGAAAAAAAGTAAAACCCAAATATTACCTATTAGAAATTGAAGAATTAGTTTGGTGTCATAGTATTCATCAGTAATAAAAACTAAAAGAGAGAGAGGTAATGTTTCAAAGTTATGAAAAACTGTAAATTGTGACTAAGTATTATATGCCCAGGCAAGCCAACATTTGCTGTGAGGGAAGAATGAAGACATAAGACAAAAGGACGTAAGGAACTTACCAACTTCAGACTGTCTGAAAAAACTTCTTAAGAATACCGTCCAGAAAAATAAATAAATTCATGTTAGAGGAAGATGTACAGCATGTACCACAAGCAAGAATACACAGTAAATCTTGAGGTTAAATCTAAATAATTGTTATATGTGAGGAAAAAAGAAAATTTAGTGTTAAGATACTAGAAGACATAAATATGGGAGATGAGAGGGGAAGAAAGGAAGAAAGCTTATTCAAAACATTTTTCTGGGCCAGGCCTGGTGGCTCATGCCTGTAATCGCAGCACTTTCTGAGGAGAAGGTGGGAGGATCACGGGGTCAGGAGATTGAGACCATCCTGGCTAACACGGTGAAAACCCATCTCTACTAAAAATACAAAAAATTAGCCGGGCGTGGTGGCAGGCACCTGTAGTACCAGCTACTCGGGAGGCTAAGACAGGAGAATGGCGTGATCCTGGGAGTCGGAGCTTGCCGTGAGCCAAGATCGTGCCATTGCACTCCAGCCTGGGCAAAAGAGCAAGAGACTCTGTCTGAAAAAAAAAAAAAAAAAAGAAAAAAATAAGGAAAAATCATTTCTGGCCAGACATGATGGCTTGTGCCTGTAATCTCAACATTTTTTCAGTCCAAGGTGGGAGGATTGTTTGAACACAGATTTTTCAGACCAGCCTAGGCAACACAGTGAGACTCTATAAGAAAATTTTTAAAAATCAATTAGGCATGGTGGTGCACACCTGTAGTTCCAGTTACTTGGGTCACTGTGGTGAGAGGATTACTCATGCCCAGGAAGCTGAGGCTGCAGTAAGCAAAAGAGCAAGACCATGCATCAAAACAAACAAAAACCAAAACAACGAACAGAAAACATTTTTTTTTAATTTTGAAAGATGATATCAACACTGATGAACTCTAATAAACTTTTAATTGAGGAATTTTATCACTTATATTTCTAAAACATCATATTATGTTGCTATAAATGTGTGCGCAACTTTCTTTTTCATATAATGACTTCTTTTCCTCTGGGTAGATACCCAGTAGTGAGATTGTTGCATCAAATGGTAGTTCTACTTTTAGTTCTTTAAGGAATTACCACACTGTTTTCCATAATGGTTGCAGTAGTTTACATTCCCAGCAGAAATGTGAAAGTGTTCCCTTTTCAGCACATCCCCACCAACATCTATTATTTTTAAAATTTGTTTATTATGGCCATTCTTGCAGCTATAAGGTGGTATTGCATTGTGTTTCTGATTTGCATTTCCCTGATCATTCATGATGTTGAGCATTTTTTCATATGTTTGTTGGCTATTTGTATATTTTCTTTGTAGAATTTTCTATTCATGTCCTTAGCCCATTTTTTGATGGGATTCTTCATGTTTTTCTTGCTAATTTGTTTGAGTTCCTTCTAGATTCTGGATATTCATCCTTTTTCAGACGTATGGATTGTGGAGATTTTCTACCCCTTTGTGGGTTGTCAGTTTAATCTGCTCAGTGTTGCTTTTGCTGTGCAGAAACTTTTTACTTAAGTTAAGTCTCACCTATTTATCATTTTTTCTATTGAATTTGCTTTTAGGTTCTTGGTAATCAAGTCTTTGCCTAAGCTAAAGTTTTGAAGGGTTTTTCTGATGTTATCTTCTAGAATTTTTCTGGTTTCAAGTTTTAAGTTTTTGATCCATCTTGAGTTGATTTTTGTATAAGGTGAGAGATGAGGATCCATTCACATTCTTCTACATGTGGCTTGCCAATTACAGCAGCAATATTTGTTTGAATAGGGTGCCTTTATTTTTTTGCGAAGAAGTCTCGCTCTGTCACCCAGGCTGGAGTGCAGTGGTGGGATCTTGGCTCACTGCAGGCTCTGACTCCTTCGTTCAATCCATTCTCCTGCCTCAGCCTCCGGAGTAGCTGGGAATACAGTCCCCCTCCACCACACCAGTCTAATTTTTTTGTATTTTTAGTAGAGATGGGGTTTCAAAGTGTTAGCCAGGATGGTCTCCATTTCCTGACCTTGTGATCCACCTACCTCGGCCTCCCAACGTGCTGAGATTACAGGCGTGAGCTACCGCGCCCAGCCTGAATAGGGGGTCTTTTCCTTACTTTATGTTTTTGTTTGTTTTGTCAAATATCAGTTGGCTGTAAGTATTTGAATTTATTTCTTGTTTCTGTCTTCTGTTCCATTGGTCTTTGGGTCTATTTTTATGCCAGTACCATGCTGTTCAGGTGACTATAGGCTTATGGTATAGTTTGAAGTCAGGTAATGTGATGCCTCCAGATTTGTTCTTTTTGATTAGTCTTGCTTTGGCTCTGCGGGCTTTTCTTTGGTTCCATACGAATTTTAGAATTGTCTTTTCTAGTTCTGGGAACAGTGATGGTGGTATTTTGATGGAACTTGCATTGAATTCGTAAACAGCTTTTGGCAGTATGGTCATTTTTACAATGTTGATTTACCCATTCATGAACATAGGATGTGTTTCCATTTGTTTGTGTCATCTATGATTTCTTTCAACAGTGTTTTATAGTTTTCCTTGTAGAGGTCTTTCATCTCCTTGGTTAGAAATATTCTTAAGTATTTTTTTTTTTTTTTGCAGCTATTGTAAAAGGGATTGAGTTCTTGATTTCATTCTTAGCTTGGTTGCTGTTGGTGTACAGCAGAGGTATGATTTGTGTACATTAATTTTGTATCCTGAAACTTTGCTGAATTCATTTATGAGTTCTAGAAGCTTTTTGAAGGAGTCTTTAGGGTTTTCTAGGTATATGATCATATCATCAGCAAACAGCAGCAGTTTGACTTTCTCTTTACTGATTCAATCCTTTCTTTCCCTCCTTTTATTTGATTGAGGTTGTTGTTGTTCATTTTCTTTCCTTTAGAGCAGTGATTTTCAGGGGGATATTGTTGAGTGTTCTGAATGGATGACTTCTTTGTTGAGAGAATTAATTTACAGATGCAATATGTTTAGCATTCCTTACCTCTGAATACTAAACTCATATCCCAGTCACTGGAGCAAGCAAAGATCACTCACACAATTCAAAAGAGTTTTAGGGAGGCTATTTCCTTCCTCTTTGAGGGTCACTGTTCTACTTTTTCATTTTCTTTTTCTTTTTTCAGACATAAAATCTCATACTGTCACACAAGCTGGAGTACAGTGGCACCATCATAGCCCACTACACCCTGAACCTTCCAGGCTCAAGCCATCCTCCCACCTTAGCTGCTTGATCACCTAGGATTACAGGCCAGTGTCACTGTTCTATAGTTGGGAAATAGGAGCAGCTCCTAGATCAATTATACAAGCACTTTCTCTTTGGTTCCTAACACACCCATTTAAGTGTGTATTTTCAGACTAAAGACAAGCTCTTAGATTAGGTAAAAGTAACATTGAAAAATAACTATAATAATAAAGAGTATAAAAATAACAAGGTAAAAATGCTAATTTTAGGAAAAAGTGAAAAAATGAATACTAGATGAAATCGAATGAAAAGAAAGCAGGTAGAGTCGGCACTGAAAGTAAACTCAAGGTGAAAATACAAAGTACTTAAAATGTTAATGAAATTTTTGGTCCATCAAGAAGATATTACCATTATGAAACTTACACAGGGTCAGCATCACTAAATTTTAAAATCCAAAATATTCCACAATCTGAAACTTTTGGAATGTGAACATGACACCAAAAGAGGAAACTTCCACACCTGAAATATTTGCTTTCTTCCTCTTCTTTTCATTAATTGATTTTTCTTTGGTCATGCGATGAAGGCAATCTTTGCTTCTGATGGTTCAATGCACACAAACATTGTATACAGACCTTGTGAACAAAATTAATCAAATAATTCTATAAAATTAATTTCAGGGAAAGTATATAAGGTGTATAGGAAACACAAATGAATTTTGCTTTTAGACTTGGGTCTCACCCTCAAGATATCTCATTGTGCATATGCAAGTATTGCAAAATCTGAAAAAAATAAAAAATCTGAAACTCTTCTGGTCCCAAGTGTTGCAGATAAGGAACAGGCCACCTCCATACCTAATAACACGACTTTCAAAAAGTAAAGCCCCTTGTATACCTAATAACACAACTTTTGAAAAATGAAGTAGGCTGGGTGCGGTGGTTCATGCCTGTAATCCCAGCACTTTGTGAGGCAGAGGAGGGCAGATCACAAGGTCAGGAGATGGAGACCATCCTGACTAACAGGGTGAAACCCTGCCTCTACTAAAAATACAAAAAAATTAGCCTGGCATGGTGGAGGGCTCCTGTAGTCCCAGCTACTCGGGAGGCTGAGGCAGGAGAATGGCGTGAACCTGGGAGGTGGAGCTTGCAGTAAGTTGAGATGGGGCCACTGCACTCCAGCCTGGGTAACAGAGTGAGACTCAGTCTCAAAAAAAAAATTAAATAAATAAATAAAGCAAATGCTATAGAGAGGAAAATGACAAATTTACCATTATAGACTTTTTTTTTCTTTTTCTTTTTCTTTCTTTCTTCTTTTTTTTTTTTGAGACAGAGTCTTGCTCTGTCACCCAGGCTGGAGTGCAGTGGCACGATCTCGGCTCACTGAAACCTCCGCCTCCCGGGTTCACACGATTCTCTTGTCTCAGCCTCCCAAGTAGCTGAGACTACATGTGCTTGCCACCATGCCTGGCTAATTTTTGTACTTTTAGTAGAGACGGAGTTTCACCATCCTGGCCAGGCTAGTCTTGAACTCCTCACCGCATGATCTACCCACTTCGGCCTCCCAAAGTACTGGGATTACAGGCTTGAACCACCATGCCCTGCCTGGGAGCCTTTTTGACATGAACTTCTCAATCATTGACAGATGCATAATGAAAAAATCTAAGTAAGCACAAATAAGCACGTAGGAAATTTAAATAGAAACAATTAACAAGTCTGGCGAAAATATAAATGTATGCATATCCTTCTGATAGAGAACACACATTGTTTTCCAATAGACACAGATGTCACAAAAATTAACCTTGTATTAGGTCAAAAATAAAAATGTTCCTGAACTCGTTTTTTAAAATTCAAGTATGTCAAATTAAATGAAGTAATCCTTCAACTTAGAGCAATATATAAGAACATCAAACATGTAAACATCAAAAGACAGAGATAAGCCAAAAGAATTGCATTGTCCATTTATGTGCCTTAAGTTGCAATGTCAAGCTATAGTTGGATATAATTCAACCATTTCCTGCCCATTGCCTAGAGGTGGGGGTCTTCACTTCCCTCTCTATTCTAGGACTGGAACTGCCTCACGAACCCTACAGCTTGAGGATGAGTGGAAAACGGAATGCCAGCCAGATATTCCAAGCATAGCCTCTGCCAGCAGGACCAGGTGACCATTCTTAGGATAGAGATTGTTCTCACCCATTATCAGGGCTTTCCTCCAGGCTAAAACTGTGGGTCTCTAACAGAATTCTTATTCAATTTTCTTACCCCATTAGGGTACCCAAAATTTTCTTTAATAGGAATCTTAAATTTTTTAAATTTTCTTTATTATTATACTTTAAGTTGTAGGGTACATGTGCACAATGTGCAGGTTTGTTACATATGTATACATGTGCCATGTTGGTGTGCTGCACGCATTTAGCATTAAGTATATCTCCTAATGCTCTCCCTCCCCCTTCCCCCCACCCCAAAACAGACCCCGGTGTGTTATGTTCCCCTTCCTGTGTCCATGTGTTCTCATTGTTCAATTCCCACCTATGAGTGAGAACATGCAGTGTTTGGTTTTTTGTCCTTGCTATAGTTTGCTGAGAATGATGGTTTCCAGCTTTATCCATCTCCCTAAAAAAGACATGAACTCATCATTTATTATGGCTGCATAGTATTCCATGGTGCATATGTGCCACATTTTCTTAATCCAGTCTATCATTGTTGGACATTTGAGTTGGTTCCAAGTCTTTGCTATTGTGAATAGTGCCGCAATAAACATATGTGTGCATGTGTCTTTATAGCAGCATGATTTATAATTCTTTGGGTATATACCCAGTAATGCGATGGCTGGGTCAAGTGTTATTTCTAGTTCTAGATCCCTGAGGAATCTCCACACTGACTTCCACAATGGTTGAACTAGTTTATAGTCCCACCAACAGTGTAAAAGTGTTCTTATTTCTCCACATCCTCTCCAGCACCTGTTGTTTCCTGACTTTTTAATGATCTTAAATCTTAAATGCAATAACATAAAGTAAAATAAAGCCTAAGTCCCAACAAGGGGAAATTTTCAAAAAGAATCTGAAATCTTCCCGCGTTTTCTTGTTATGTTGTAATGAGTACTCCTGTAATTCCGCTGTTAAGGATTCAGACAATGGTTGTTAATTCATTCTGCTTCTTCTGAGACTAGGAAACAAATTACAGGGCTATGTTATATCGCAAGTGTTAGATTATGCGGAGTGTTCATCAACAGAAACAAAACATGATGGTGGGCGGGGATGGAAATATTTAAGTGAATTTTAATTGAAAACTTTCGTGGTTTTAACATTAAAAGACATGCCTATAAAATAAGAACCTATTAAAGTCTTCACTAAAATGATAAAGTGCTCATTTCCAAGGAGTAAAATATTGAAACTTTTTCTTTTCGTCGTTGATAGTGATTTATTTAACATTTCAGTACTTTATCGTTATTATGATTGTCATTATTTTAGACGAATGCACGGGAGTCAAAGGAGTTCCAAATGCACGGAAGTCAAAGGCTACCTTCACCCTGGTAGCCTTGCGAATGGCCACTGCTGCGCTCAGGGCTTTCTGGGGATTGTAGTCCATAGGCCTCCTTGCGCATGTGCCGTGGTACCAGACGCTAGCTGAGGGCGACATTGTTTGGGATGCTGGGGTGAGTTCCGCCTGGACCGCGCCCCTCTCGGAAGTATAGCCAGGAATAGGGGTGTAGGATGTGCAGCTTTGACCCGTCCCTGTGGACTGAAGTAGGAGGAGTGGAAGAGGGTACTAGTGACCAATGATAAGGCCTCGTGGATGGGGTAGGCTGGGGAAGTTCAGCGGCCCCTACCTACCCGGGATGGGATGGAAAGCGCTTGGGCTCGGTTTGGGGAGCAGCCCTGGGTTTGACAAAACGTGCATCTTCACGATTCGTGACAGCGACTTGCGCTGTGTCACCTTGGGTCGAGTCTTAGCGTCAGTCTTGGAATGTGCATCTCTCAATGAGGGCAGAGGGGCGCTGGCTCAGGGTTTGGGAGTAACGGCTGGGGCTGTGCCTCCCTGAATGGGATGAGGGATTGGCTTAAGCAGCATGTCTCTGGAGAGAGAGGATGGCTTTGGCTATTCTCGCTCAATTTGGTGGGGACGATTCTGGCTCAGCACCGCTAGGTTCTTGGATGGGGAGTTGTCTTGGGTCTGAACTCTGGATTTTGGCAGCTCCGACTCCATTGGGGCATTTCTGACTTCAGGGCAGAGTTTCCGGCTTCTGACAATAAAGAAACAACTCAGACTGTAATAACTCTGGAGTTTAATGTCACTGAATACATATTGAAAAGAACTGCCCCAGGCCTGGCGCGGTGTCTCACTCCTGTTATCCCAGCACTTTGGGTGGATCACGTGGTCAGGACATCGAGACCATCCTGGCTAACACGGTGAAACCCCGTCTCTACTGAAAAAAAAATTACAAAAAATTAGCCGGGCATCGTGGCAGGCACCTGTAGTCCCAGCTACTCGGGAGGCTGTGGCAGGAGAATGGTGTGAACCCGGGAAGCTGAGTTTGCAGTGAGCCGAGATGGCGCCACTGCACTCCAGCCTGGGCGACAGAGAGAGACTCCGTCTCAAAAAAAAAAAAAAAAAGAAAGAAAAGTAAAGAACTGCCCCAAATTATTAACCCCATTCTCACCTCACATGCTGTGAGCCAGGGAGGAAGGAATTTGAGTATTATAAAGCACATGAGCAAATGTAAGTTGTTAAATTACACTCAACAAGTTTGAAGTTTGAACGCTCTCTGTATATTTGATAAAGTTAGAGATTTAGTGTTAATTATTTTAGGTGCAATAGCAGCATTTATTACATTTCTGATCGTGTTTCTGGACAATTGCAGTTCCAGATTCAGCTGCACTTTTCCTCTAGGTCTTCATTCCCTGAAGAGGTTGATATGGGCATCTGGTCTCATTCGTGATGTATTCCTCAGATCAGAGTAGTTGTCAGGTTGAGGGATGAGAAAGGCATTTGTGTGAGAGAGCTGTGGGGACTTTGGCAGATAGGGAAAAAAACAAGAGTCCTGAGGTGCCATGTGTCCCATGCCTTTGGCTCCCCTCCTTTTCCATCCTGCTGTCTGCCCTGAAAGGCCGCCATTGCCTTCTGGCCTTGCTTGTCTTTGGCCAATGGGAAGTCTCAAAAGGAAAGTTTGGAGAGAAGAAGAAGTGTGAGTTGTAGGATCTTGTCCCCCAGTTCTCTCTCTGCAGGATTGTCACAGATTAGCTGCCATTCTAAACAACAGGTCATGGTTTGGGTGGCCCTGGCCACACAGTCCTCTCAGTTACAGGCTCCAGGGACTGCTCCCTCCCCTTACCTCTTAAGGCCCAGGTATTATAATGGCACCTCCCTGTCACTTCCCAGGATAGAGCCTTACCCACTCTGATTTCCTTACCCCCAGCCAACACCATTGTAAGCCGTCTGTTTATTAAACTCCCCTCAAATTTGAATGTGCCATCTGGTTCCTGCCACGGCCCATAGTTGATACAGGCAGGGAGTGTCTGAAGCCAGAAATTCAGGAAACCAAACCCTCAACCGTATATGTGTGACTGCAAGTGTGTGGATGTGTGCTTGAAAATAAAGCTGTCCCATTATTGGCTCTTAAGTGAGAACAGGTACTGGAAGTAGAGGGTGAGTTTATGTCTTTGCACGTGTATCTAATGTGTAATATCCAAGTCAGTTCTATTTGTGCTTTTGTTAATATTAAGAAACATTGATTGAGTGCTTGTTAAATGGTAAGATTCTTAGCAAGTACAGAGGATAAAAGACTACAGTTTTTTTGTTTTTTTTTTTAGGATTTGTAGTTTTTTGACAGGGGAAAGGAGGAGTGTTTCCTTGGTAGGTTTTAACTATTGTAAAATGATGTAATTCATGCTGTATTAATAAGTTGAACATTCCTTATTTTGGCCTTTGTTGGAGCCCAAGATAAGAAGTGATTAATGATGTCTCTTAAAGGTAGTAAAGGAGAGAAAAAGAGTCCAAGGATTTACCAAAGAGACATTTCATATTCTACTAACCTGTTTCTATAACCCTGTGAGCTGCAATTCAAAGGGTAGCCAGCAGACCAGTGCCAATAAATGATATTGGTCTGTGACTAGATAATTTGAGAACTTGATTGTAGATGTTTAAAATTTTGTCTTATTGATTAATGTAATAATAACAATTGGGCTTTAATTTGCATACCTTCTGAATTTCCTTTTTCCAGTAATTTATTTTTACTGTATCTTACCAAAATATCAATCTGTGACAGACTGAATGTAACGGTAATAATAATATAATAACTACTCCTTTATCACAGATAGTGTGAGAAGGACTATCTGAGAAGGCATAAATGTGGTTTTTGGCTTTTATTTTTTAATCTTTGGAGTTTCCACACTGCTTTATATGGCAATTTTATACAGTAAATTTCTCCACAAAGGTGAGAGGCAATTGTGTTTACAGGGTTTATCAGATGGAATCTCAACAAAAAATAAACATAACACTCAAAATGGGTAATTTGAGAAGAGCTTAATAAAGGGACAACCTATAAAGTTGTAGGCAGGCTGTGGTAATCAACAAAGGGTATTGCAATATTTCAGAGTTAGTGATAGCAGGGTAACTTACTGCCTTTAGGACTGAAGGGCTAAGGGAGGAGGCAGTCGCTAAAATGTGAAGAAAGATTTATGGGATGACAGCTGCCTGATGGTGGCCATGACCTTTGGTCAATGGATATGGAACATAGCCATTCCACAGCAAACTCTAGGGAAAAACCTGGGGGAATAAATATTCTGACTTCACTCTTCCCCCTTCCCTGGATCTCTTGCTGGCTTTCCCCATTGGCTAAACCCAACTGGAAGCTAATTGGCAAGGGAATCCACTGATATAAGCAGAACAGGAAGGGACTTTAGTGTATATGAAGTGGCAAGCTTAGAAGGTCTCTCTGTCTACTTTGGTCTACGTGCAGGCTGAGAACTTGTATAGTTCAGTATACCATGAGCATTTCCAGAGAAGACGATGTGTCTTATATGTCATAGGTGTGTCATCAATATTTGCAAAAGCAGAGGATAGAATGGCTGCTGGAGAGATAGTTTAGGAAGCCAAGAGTCAAGGTGTAGATGTTTTAAAATTTGTATTATTGATTAACATAATAATAAAAATTGGGATTTAATTTGTATATCTTGGCTAATCACAAATTCTTTAGGCCACAGGCCTGGCCATACAAGATCAAGTCTTGCATGTGAAGGTGGAAATAGAAGAAGACCCCTGTCATCCTGAGATTGCTTTCTTTTTTTTTCTTTTTTTTTTTTTTTGAGACAAAGTCTGTCTCTGTTGTCCAGGCTGGAGTGCAGTGGTGCAAGCACAGCTCACTGCAGCCTCTGCCTCCCAGGTTCAAGTGATTGTCCTGCCTCACTCTCCTGAGTAGCTGGGATTACAGGTGCCTGCCACCAAGCCCAGCTAATTTTGTATTTTTAGTAGAGACAGTGTTTCAGCATGTTGGCCAGGCTGGTCTAGAACTCCTGGCCTCAAGTGATCCACCTGTCTCGGGTTCCCAAAATGCTGGGGATTACAGGCGTGAGCCACCATGCCCAGCCCTGAGATTGCTCCCTTACTCAGCAATTCTGAGCCTTTTTTCCAGCGTAATTCAGATGTAGGTTATGTCAGTTCATTCACAAGTCTGAGAAAAGGAAAAGAATGTGCAGGTTTTGAGCCAAAAGCTTGAGGAGAGAGATAGGAGTTACACAGTGGTCTGAGATTGAGGGACTGGGGACAAATCTAGGGAAGTCTTGAGGAGATGGGAGTGCAGTCTTTTCAGAACAAGAAGAGACGATATCTAGGGGGAGAAGGAATTATGAGAAATTTGTACAGATAAGGAAGGAACCAATGTTCATTTATAACTTGTTGAATCCATGATCTCATGGATTCTTTCTTCTTTGCAGTTCTGCTTTTCCAGAATCCTGCCCTTTCCAAAAGGAAGATGGTATGATTAAGTTCCAGGTAAGTTAAGGGTTTCTTTCTCTTTAAATATACTGTTCATTCTGAGGAACCAGACACTTCTGTTTTCTGAAAGGAGGTCAGCATTTTTTGAGTGACTACTATGTATTAGGTACTTCATCTTGCTCATAATGATTTTGTGAGGCAGGTGGTTTGACTCCCTTTATAGAAGTGAAGAAACAAACTCACAGATTTCAAGATGTGTACTTTGGTGCTACTCTAAGTGTGGTTCATGCACCAGTACCAGTCCATGAACTGCTTATCACTACCCCATATGGAAAAAAGAATCAAGAGAAAGTTCAGAAATTTTTATAGCAATTTGGTGTTGCCACAGCATCTGAGTGCATGGGCAGCATATACATGACTATACTATAAATGTCACTGGTCTCGTTCAGTAAGTAACAAGATTTGAATGGGTATGTATTGGTCAGAGTTCAACCAGCAAGGCAGAACCAGTAAGACATATATATTAAGAGATTTATCATAAGGAATTGACTTAGATGATTATGGGGGCTAACTATGCAAGTCCAAAATCCACATGGCAGTCCCTCAGGAAGGATGGCCAGAACTCTTAGACACAGACTAAAGCCGCTGTCTATGGGTGGAATTTCTCCCCCTCCCAGGGAAGCCCCAGCTCTGTTCATAAGACCTTTCAGTTTTTTGAATCAGACATACTCAGATTACTTAGAATAATCTCCCTTAAAGTCAACTGATTATGGACTTTAATCACATCTACAAATTATCTTCACAGCAATACCTAGATTAGTGTTTGATTCAATAACTGAGGACTGTAGCTTAGCCAAGTTGTCACATTAAAAAGACCATCACAGTGTGGGGGAAGGATTTTCTTTTAATCATGAAAAAAATTAATTATGAAAATACACAAAAAGAACAAATGGTTTTATGAGGCTCCATTTGTAGTGCCCTTCATGCAGTTTCAACGATTAACTTTTTGCCAAAGAGATTTGCTTAATCTCTTTTTCAGATTTTTCTTTCCCAGAGTATTTTAAAGAGGCATGTTATTTTACACTGTATTGGTTTTTCTCTGAGCACATCACTTTTGTATAGTACCTTATTATATATGCAACTAAAATGAATGAGCTCACACTTTTATCCTTCTGCCTGGAAACGATCTTGCCCAAGTCCAAGATTCATTAGGTACATTTTCTATCTTCTAAATTACAGCAACATTTTACCAAGTGTTCACCACTACATCACCCAGGTCACCATTTTTCCAGCCTCCTGTAACACTGTCCTCAATGGCTATGGCCTGGATCTAAAGCCAATGCCATGAATATTTGGTAGCACTCTGCTTGTTTTGGTTAGCTTGGGTGTGTCCCCATAGTGAAGACAGAGGGACAAGAGAGCAAGTGAACTCATGAGATCTCTCAAGGCCCAGGTTAGAAATGGCACATTCTCACTTCTGCTTCATTTTGGTAGCCAGAGCAAGTTACATTGCCAAGTCAAAACTAAAGGGGTAAGAAAACACACTCTGGTCCTTTAGTGGGATTGGTGAGCATGGAAGAGGATATTTCTAAACAGCGATCTAATTTACCACATTCTCTATGTATTTCAGTATATATTTCTGTAAAAATTGACTAATGAGATAATCAATAATTATTTGGTATTATCTAATACCCAGACAATAACCAAATTTCCCTGATTATCTCAAAAAAATTTTTAACAGTTGGTTTGTCCAAATGGAATCTTACCAAGGTCTATACTATCTTATAGTTGGCTGTTGTGTCTCATAATCTCTTTTAATCTAGAGAAATCTGCCCCTCTACTTTATTCTCTCCTGCTATCGACTTGTTGTAGAAACCAAGTTTGGTGTCCTGTGTTCTTTCCTACATTTGGAATGCATTTGTTTGCTTCCTTTTCATGTGTTTCAATGTGTTACTCTATCCACAGTATTTCTTGTAAGTGGAAGCACCAGATGCTTGAATCGATTCAGGTTCAAGATTTTATAAGAATACTTCATAGATGGTTATACAAGAATGCTTCAGAGAGGAAAATATTTATAGATTTTTGCAAGTGTTTATTCGTTGAAAAATTTGGTTTCTTAATATTTTGGGGCTGTCCTTGTATCTGCATCCTATGACAATCGCTGCCTAGGCTTCCTACAAGGCATCCATCCAGCTACAAGGGTGGTGGTGAAGTGAGTGTTTTGTTTTCCCAGGCTCTATAGTTGAAGCAGAGAAGGTAGAATGGGGTGTAGCCTGGGTGAACCTCTATCCTTAACCCCTTCTCCCTACATTTGAACACCCCAAGTAGACTTCAGGGTATCAGTATTTCCTGAATGATTAACTCCAATTCAATTTTGTTGCCTCGCACAGAAGAAGGCATACAGTAGTGTTACTGAGAGAGTGATGCTATTAGGACAACCGTGCTGACTCCCCTAGATTTTGTTTTTAATCATTGTCAGATTTTGGTAATTGGACAATTGTTAGGAACATATTCTTTGTGAAGTCCTTTGTAACGGCTTACAACTTTCGTTTGAAAGCTCTGCATTATTTAGAGATGCAGAGTCTATTGAGAGAACATATCTGTAAATACTTAACTCTGAGCAGTGTGATATATGCAATATGCAATATGCAATATTTACATAAAATAGAAATATTTTATGTAAAAATTGGTTTCTTGATTAGGAGAGGGTTATTAATATCCGATTATTCCCCACATCCTTTTATTTTGAGAAATTTCAATTTATCAGGAAAATGAAAGAATAGCATAATGTGTAATCTTCACCTAGATTCACCAATTGTTAACAATCACCCACAAACATATGCATAATATACATATATACACACATATCTATATTTTATTTTGATGACCCAGTTGGGGATAAATTGCAGGCATGATTATAATTCATCCCTAAATATTTCAGCTTGTATCTCCTAAGAGTAAGAGCATTTTCCTACATTTCCACATTACTGCTAACATACTCAAGAAATTTCACATTGATACCACCATTTTTTAATACCTAGTTGATATCCAAGTGTTCTTAATTATCCTAATAATCTCCCTTTTCTCTATTGTGTTTTTTGAATCTAGGAGCCAGGCTTTTAGTTACCCTGTCTTCTTAGATCCTTTTAACATGATAAAAATAGATTAATCTGCCATGAAAAAGTGAAAATACCAAATCTTGGTGTGTGATGAGAAATGAAATGATGGAACAGTACTAGACTTGTGTATCGGCACAAAACCTTAGTATAGATTTATCTGTGCCTATTTCCTGGGCCGTATTTTATAATTTGATTAATATTGTCCTTTGGGAATCCCTGATACAATAGGATTAATGTCCTTATGAGAGAGCCTCAACAGAACTTTCTCTCATTCTCCCTCTGCCATGTAAGGACATAGTGAGAGGACAGCTGTCTACAAGCCAAGAGAAGAAACCTGAATGAAACCTATCTTGGTGGTACTTGATCTTAGACTTTCCAACCTCCAGAACAGTAAGAAATTAGTTTATTTTGTTTAACCTAATCAGACTGTGGTATTTTATTAAGGCAGCCCAAACAGACTAAGACCAGTCATTTGTGTGGATGATTGGCATGGCATATGGTTGATGTTTTAGGAAAAGGTGACATTCAAGGACATGGCTGTTGTCTTCACCAAGGAAGAGTTGGCTCTATTGGATAAACCCCAGATAAACCTGTACCAAGATGTGATGCTGAAAAACTTCAGGAAACTCATCTCAGTGGGAGAGTAACTGAGCATCAGACCACTGGGCCTGTGTCCTGAAATCATCATTTCAAACCAGATAGAAAACTCCAGTTAGATCACAAAGAGAAACTTTGACCACTGGAAAGAAAACTCCTAAGAGATGCATGTGCAGGTTAGAACCCTGCAGTTAATGAGTTTTTACAGATCAATGTGAGGATCTGGTCCCTTGTGATGGGTTTGTGAGGGAGCTCTCCCAAAATCTCATACACCTGGCCTGTGGGCATTCAATGCAGTTAGTAATCCCTCCTTCCCCTAATCACATATTTAGGCTCTCATTCTTTCCTCATATTTCTCAGAATGAGACTTATAAAATTCACACATCATCAAGAGCCTTGATCTATGGGTTGCTTCTGCAGAAAAATCAATGTTTATCAAATGTTTTGGATAAACCAGTGTTAAAGGAACCAAGGGAGAACTTTGGTTTGGTTGGCAGTTACAATAGCCAACACTTACTGGTACATAGTAAGTGTAATCTAAGTGTTGGCTTATTAGATTACTTTTTGATAAATATCTAACCTCGTTTTCATTTCTCAGAGGTTCATATACAGTTATGTGTTACCTAAGTTTAGTTTATGAGATAGAGATATGGTTTGGCTATATCCCTACCCAAGTCTCAATTTGAATTGTAGCTCCCATAATTCCCACATGTTGTAGGAGGGACCTGGTAGGAGGTAACTGAATCATGGGGAAGGAGTCTTTCTCTTGCTGTTCTTATGAAAGTGACTAAGTCCCATGAGATTTGATGGTTTTATAAATTGGTGTTCTCCTGCACAGGATTTCTCTTTGCCTGCCGCCATGTAGGATGTCCCTTTGCTCTTCCTTCACCTTCTGACATGATTGTGAGGCTGCCACAGCCACATGGAACTATGAGTCAATTAAACCTCTTTCCTTTATAAATTACCCAGTCTTGGGTATGGCTTTATTAGAAACATGAGAATGGACTAATACAGATAGTTACTGTTATTATCCCCATTTTATGGACGTATTACTCTGTTTTCACACTGCTGATAAAGACATACCCGAGACTGGGCAATTTACAAAAGATAGAGATGTATTGGGCTTACAGTTCCTCATCCCTGGGGAGGCCTCATAGTCATGGTGGAAGGTGAAAGGCACATCTCACATGGTGGCAGAAAAGAGAAAAGAGCTTGTGCAGGGAAACGCCCCCCACTTTTTTTTGAAAGAGTCTGACTCTGTAGCCAGGCTGCAGTACAGTGGTGCTATCTTGGCTCACTGCAACCTCCAACTCCCAAGTTTAGGCAATTCTCCTGCCTTAGCCAACCCAGTATCTGGGAATACAGGCATGCACCACAATGCCCAGCTAATTTTTGTATTTTTTAGTAAAGACGGAGTTTCCCCATGTTGGCCAGGATTGTCTCAATCTCTTGACCTCGTGATCAACCCACTTTGGCCTCCCAAAGTGCTGGGATTACAGGTGTGAGCCACTGCGCCCATTCAGAATCTCCCTTTTAAAAACCACCAGATCTCATGAGACTCATTCACTATCATGAGAACAACACAGGAAAGACCCGCCCCCATAATTCAATCGCCTCCTACCGGGTTCCTCCCATGACACATGGGAATTGTGGAAGTTACAATTCAAGATGAGATTTGAGTGGGGACAAAGCCAAGCCATATTATCCCATCCCAGCCCCTCCCAAATCTTATGTCCTTACATTCCAAAACCAATCATGCCTCCCAACAGTCCCACAAAGTCTTAACTCATTTCAGCATTAACTCAAAAGTCTGCAGTCCAGTGTCTCATCTGAGACAAGCCAAGTCTCTTCCATCTATGAGCCTGTAAAATAAAAAAAAAAAACAATATATTTACTTCCTAGATACAGTGCAGGTACAGGCATTGTGGAAATGCAGCTGTTCCAAATGGGAGAAATTGGCCATAACAAAGGGGATACAGGCCTCATGCAAGTCTGAGATCCAACGGTGCAGTCAAATCTTAAAGCTCGATAGTGATCTCCTTTGACTCTATGTCTTGCATCCTGGTCATGCTGATGTAAGAGATAGGTTTCCATGGTCTTGGGCAGCTCCATCCCTGTGGCTCTGCAGTGTATAGTCTCCCTTCCGGCTGCTTTTGTGGGCTGGTGTTGAGTGTTTGTGGCTTTTCCAGGCACACGGTGCAAGCTGTTAGATCTAGCATTCTGGTGTCTGAAGGACAGTGGCCCTCTTCTCACAGCTCCACTAGGTTGTTCCCTGGTAGGGACTCTGTGTGGGGGCTGTGACATGTGGGAATTATGGGACATGACACCTGGGAATTATGGGAGTTACAATTCAAGACGAGATTTGGGTGGGGACACAGCCAAACCATATCAAGGGATGAAACAACTGAGTCACTGAATTAATAACTTTCCCATGATCACACAGCTTATAAGAAGAACTAGGATTTGAGCTCTCCTAATCTTGCCCTAGGTCCTGTGTTTTTAATAAATAACCTCGTGAAACCAAAGTGTAATCTGTAGACACAGGACCTTCTACATAAATCTGCATATCCCTGCAGTTGTTTCTCAAACTGCAGGATAAAACCCTCTTGGTGAGTCCTGAAATCAAATTACTGTGTCATAACTAGCAATTTTTAAAAAGCAAAAATAGATTAATAGAACAGAAAACAAAAGAATTTATCAAAGTGCATTACACATCGTATGTAAGTATCAGCTGATAAAACTTCTGTTTTAGTGAGCAGTCTGCGTTGATGTTCGTGCCTATTCCTACTGAGTCACAATGCTGATTTTATTGTGGGTTACAATCAGAACAAATGGGAAACCACTGCTTAAAGCCCATTTGGGGCAGCTCATGGTCTCCCTTTCCCTGATACTATCTTATAAACTAAAGTCACTTTCAATAAAACAACCCAGAAAGAACCTTAAACCAGAAGCAGTATCCAGTGGGACTTGACCATGATATTCATGCCATTTTGAAACCCATCGTAGGGTCCCAAAAATATGATCATCCTCTTCTGCCTCAGCCCCCTGTTTGTTATATACCACAGTCTTGTTTCCCTGGGTGCCAGGCCATTGACAGTGCCACAGTGTCTGTTCCCCATTCTCATAGACATGGCTGTTTGAGATTCTGCAATAACTTAAAAGGTCAGAACTTAAGGAAATGGATTATAGGATCTGAGTGCTCTCTATCTTTTCATGAAGACAAAGAACCTAGGGGAACATAAAAAGGATGTCTCTTAAAGCTTGTCTCAGAGGTTTACATATGCATCCCTGCACAATGCCAGGACCATGTTTCACAAAGTTTATCCCTATTTCAATCCCCATTGCCTTTTTATCCCCATCCCCTTAAGGCTCACCATGTACAGTTGTGCAGGTTTTACACAAACATACATGATAGTCCTCCATATGACAGTGATATGAAGGAAGGGAAGCCATCGGGAGATAGGACTTGCTTGTTTCTGAAACCTGTTGTGACACTTTGTGTCCCTTACTCTGCCCAACATATAAAAAACACTTCATCAATATGTATTATTTCTATACACACATATACTACATAAAATGGGAGCCTTTCCCATACCTTTTGTAGCAAGATTATTAAAGTCTTTTTATTGACTACTCTTATAGCTGAGAGGTGAATTTCTTCCTTCATAAATTTTTCCTAAGGTTTCCTTTTATTCTTTTTTGCTGCGTGGGGGTGGAAAGGGCTTGCTCTGTCACCCAGGCTGGCATACGGTGGCACAATCTTGGATCACTGCAGCCTCTGCGTCCCAGGATTAAGCAATCTTCCAAACTCAGATTTCCAAGTAGCTGGGATCATAGGCAAAACCGAGCCAATTTTTAATTTTTTTGTAGAGATGAGATCTCACCATACTGCCCAGCCTGGTCTTGATCTCCTGAGCTTGAGTGATCCTCCCACATCAGCCTCTTAAAGTGTTGCTATGACAAGCATAAGCCACTGCACCTGGCCAAGATTTCTCTTAATTTCCCTACAATACTTGATTTCTAATTGGCAGCTCAGGTTAGAATTACTGTGGATCTAAGTATTTCACATGTCAATAGAAGCGAGGGACAACTTCCCACCCCATAATATTTCATTTTCTCAAAACCTCTGGACAGGTGATTCACAAATTCTCTTTCTTCTAATGGGAGACGGGATTAAAAACAACATTTTGAATCTTCAGGAAAAGGGGTTAAATTACCTTTCTCAAGAAGTGCTTCATTGCTGGCAGATTTGGAAACAAAGGATCCAGGATTTAAGTGTGAGTCAGGATTATATCATGAACCTTAAAGAACAATGTTCCCCACATTTAGAAGATGTTTCCGCCTGTGATGAGTGGGCAGGCATTTCTCTTCAGATTTCTGAAAACGGAAACTATGTAGTAAATGCCATTATCAAACATCAAGATATCACAGCATGGCAAAGCCTGACACAGATTCTTACCCCAGAATCTTGGAGGAAAGCCAACATAATGACCGAGCCCCAGAAATCTCAGGGAAGATATAAGGGAATTTACGTGGAAGAGAAATTGTACAGACGTGCTCGGCATGATGACAGCCTCAATTGGACCTCACGTGATCATCATGAGTCCCAAGAACGTAAAGGGGAGGACCCTGATAGACACCACAACTGTGGGAAAAACTTGAGTATGAAATCAACAGTTGAACAACATCATGCGGCCCATGTTTTACCACAGCCTTTCACATGTAATAACTGTGGGGTGGCCTTTGCAGATGATACAGATCCTCGTGTCCATCACAGCACTCACCTAGGAGAAACATCTTATAAATGTGACCAGCATGGAAAGAACTTAAGTCAGAGCCAATATCTTATCGTTCATTGTAAAACCCACTCAGGAGAGACTCCCTATGAATTCTACGAATGGCCTACAGGCTGCTAACAGAGCTCAGACCTTCCCAGATGTCAGAAATTCCCCTCAGGAGACAATCCCTACAAATGTAAAGAATGTGGCAAGGGCTTCAGGTGCAACTGTTCCCTTCACAACCATCATCGAGTCCACACAGGGGAGACGCCCTACAAATGCGACGTATGTGGGAAAGCGTTTGGATTTATGTCACTTCTTTGTATTCATCAGGGAGTACACACAGGGAAAAAGCCCTACAAATGGTGAAGAGTGTGGGAAGGGCTTTGAACAGAGCTCCAACCTTCTTATCCATCAGAGAGTCCACACTGGAGAGAAGCCTTACAAATCCAGTGAGTGTGGCAAGTGCTTGAGTTCAAGCTCCGTTCTTCAACTCCAATGGAGGTTTCACACAGGGGAGAAACTTTATAGGTGTGGTGAGTATGGAAAGGGCTTCAGCCAAAGTACGCAGCTTCACATTCACCAGAGAGTCCACACAGGGGAGAAACCATAGAAATGCAATGTGTGTGGAAAGGATTTTGCTTATAGCTCTGTTCTTCACACTGATCAGAGAGTTCACACTGGAGAAAAACCATATAAATGTGAAGTGTGTGGAAAGTGCTTTAGTTACAGTTCATATTTTCACTTCCATCAAAGTGACCACACCAGAGAGAAACCATATAAATGTGATGAGTGTGGTAAAGGCTTCAGCTGGAATTCAGATCTTCATGTTCATCTCAGAGTCCACACAGGACAGAGGCCCTATAAGTGTAAGGCATCTGGTAAGGGCTTCAGTCGTAATTCGCACCTCCTTGCCCAACAGAGAGTGCATATAGATGAGACACAATACACATATTGTGAGCATGGCAAAGACCTTCTGACTCATCAAAGACTACATGAGCAGAGAGAAACATTATAAACGTAGTAAGTCAGGGTTAAATTAGGAAAACAGAAGCCACACTGTATTCCAGATAATAGAAGCTTACTCAGCCTGTGGGAGGGCTGGGGGAGCAAAAGACAGGGACACTGCCATCGATAATGTCAGCCCACAGCACTGGAGTGTGCCAGGCAAGGCTTGTGGATTTCAAGAACTTCTGTATGCTACAATGGCAAAGTAGGTTACTCCTGACAAATGGGTGGTTTGTGGTAGTGTTTGTAGTTAGAGGTCAAATTTCCATTAAAGGGTGTGTCCAGAAAGAAAATTCTAATTGGGATGATTATGGTAAGGTCTTCAGTTTAGCCAAAGTCCTTAGATTTTTTGTAGTCCCCAACAGAACAATACTCTCTGTATGAAGAACCTTCCAAAGTGTGCTCAGAAATGAAACCGGTGCTCTTACTATGAAAGAACATTAGTACTCAGGTTTTCCATGAGATTCTCTGCACAGGCGAGAAGCTCTACAGAAGTGGCATTTGAAGGGTGTGGCAAAGGCAGTGCTGTGTTTATCACACTGGTTCTATTTCCTTCCAAATAATAAGACTCTATTTCTCAGTAACTCTTGCAGTTAAGAGTGTGCCCATGTTTGAGTTCTAGCCAATGGAGTGTGAGCAAAAGTGATACAAACCACTTTCAGGTCTAGCCATTATAAACAAACTCAGGCTTCTCTATCCCTGCCAAGGTGACCTTGGAGGCTGCTTATTCCAGACTGGGTCAATAGAAGGTCGCTAACTGATCTGTGTTGGATTTCTTTTTAGAGTAAGAAATAAAAATTCATTGTGTCTCACCACTGAGATTTTTGGTGGTTTATTTGTTACTGCAGCATTGCCTAGGCCATCCTGACTAGCATGGAGGGATTTCATAGCAATATGTTTCATTGTCATACAGAATGTCAAACATATTGTTATAGCAATATGTTTCATTGTCCACATACAGAAGCAACATCGTAATTCAGAGTTCAAAGCTTTTAGGTCTTTAAGGCTTGATGTGGCAGTGCGACCATCTAAAATGGTATGGATGGGACTTCTCCAGTGATAACCTTCATTCTTTGGTGTGTACACCAAAGAGAATTGTTCAAGATGATATAACTGTGGTAAAACTTTACTGAAAAGTACAACCCGCAGATGTAAGAAATCTCATACAATAAAGAAACCCTGTAGTGTGGGAGCTGAATAAATTTGTCAGCTCACACCTTAAATGCGATTAAAAATTAACTAGAATAGGTGTTCTGTGGTTAGTCTTAATAAAATTAATTGAATAAAACTAACATTTACTAAAGTGAGCAATAACATGTAAAAAACCAACAGTGTTCATTGCGGACTGATGCAGTCTTCTTCTCAGCAGATTTGTATAATAATGGGTTTTTAAAGGATGCTCTTTCTGTCAACTTCCTCCGAAAACAGTCATTTAATGGGAGATAATAGATTAATTCGAGAGGAGATCTCTTTGCTTTTTTTTTTGGAAACTGGGTATTGCTCTGTCACCAAGGTGGCTGGAGTGCAGTGGCCTGATCATGGCTCGCTGCTATAGCCTTGAAATCCTGGGCTCCAGTGATCCTCGTGCCTCAGCCTCCTGAGTAGCTGGGACTACAGGCATATACCACAATCTTCAGCTAATGTTTTCTTTAAAAAATTTACTTGTAGAGATGGGGTCTTGCTTTGTTTCCCAGGTTAGTCTCATTCTGGTTTCAAGTGATCCTCCTACCTCAGCTTCCCAAGGTGCAGGGATTACAAGTGTGGGCCACTGCACTCAGCCCACAATGTCTTTTATTTTTTCTTCAAAAACAATGTCTTTTTTTGTTTTAATTGATTTATAGGTTTCTTCATTTGGATCATGGTTTATTCCTAGTTTTTCCTTCATTACATTTTTCTGCCAGTTATAGTTTGTAAATAGAATAGCCATTCAAGTGCAAATAAAACCATCCCTGAAGCATCATTTTCTTACTGATAAGGTGGATAAGAGTGAAGTATTTTAAAAATTCTGTGTCAGTAGAAATGAGGAAATGAGTGTTCTTACATAAGTTGGTGGGGAAAAAAAAACAGGTACAAAGATTCTGGAGAGGATCTTGTCTATATGTATCAGATGTACAATTAGCATTGTCTTTGAGCCAATGATCCTGCTTCTCAGAATGTATTTTTAGGATGTAATTACATAAGTGGAAAAATATGGTTTCAGAAAGAAATATATTCTAAGAATTTTGCAATGAGAAGACTGTAAACAACCTGAAGCTTCGTGTATAAGAGATTAAGTAAATTAAGGCATCCCATATAATGGAATAACATGGCTCCATCAACAATGATCTAGATCTATAAATATGTCCACATATTATTGTCCATGTCCACCACATACTCCAGTCTTCCTACTTGCAAACAGTAGGTTAGAGAAAAAATCTGGGATACACATTTTCCCAGGAAGCTTTTGGGGTTTACAAGGGGTGCAACATTCCCTCATGACAGAATCAGCCCTCAGTCTTGGTGGAGGTGTCCCAGGCAATCCTCCAGTTTGGCCAGGAGCAGCCCTTGAATATCACATTAAGGTTTTTAAATAAATGATGCTAACAGGATTTTCTCCCTACTTCATAACATTGTTTGCTTTTCCTCTTGTAACAAAGTAGCATGGAAAAAGCAGAAATTAGTCTAGCTCCCAATCAGTGGGAGCCAAACTCATTTACAAATGTAGATGCAGAGATCCTAAATAAATATGAGCATGTCAAATCCAATGATTTGATAAAAGCATAACAGACTCTGCTCATGTATAATTTATCCTAAATATGCTTATCAGCTTCTGCCTCATAACACACACAAGAACTGAGTAGCTCTAAATACGAATTTATTTAGCTCATGATGTGTGAGCTGGCAAGTTCAGTTGGCCTTAGCTGGGCAGTTCTGGTGTGGGACATGCTAGATTATCTTAACTGGGCTTTGTACATGCATCTGCATTCAGCTGATGGCTCATCTGGGCCTGGCTGTTTTATGATGGTCATAGATGAGACAATGAAGTTCTCTCTGTCATCAAGGTTTCTCATCCTCCAGAAGACCAATCTAGTGTTGGTCCTATAGTGCCAGGGTTTCAAGAGGAAAAGCTGTTATCTCTTAAGGCCTTGTCAGAGAACAGGCTCAATGATAATTCCACCACATTCTAATGATTAAAGCAAGTCACAACACTGGCCCAGATTCATGCGGTGGGATTAAGACAAGATAAAAAATGTTGAGACGTAATCGTTGGAAGGAAAAAGAAGGTACTATTTTTATGTTAGAGAATAATGCTATTTACTTATAAAATTCAAATCTGCCTGTAAAATTTGACCAATTGAAGTCTGTTTTAAAATTATCAGGTCAAAAAATTGGTTTCACACAAAATTGGCACATGAAAATTCATAGCATTACTATATAAGAGTCTTTTATAAAATGTAGCCAAAATGTTTCATTCACAATAACAATTGTGTACAAAGACCAGAATTGTACAAAGGTAACTCTGGGAGTTCCCTTTGGGATGCCTAGATGAGGAGCTCTCTGGAGCCTCAGACTCCCACATTCTTCAGTGGGAAGGGCTTTACATGAGCTCAACTTCCCAGTGGCTTTCTCTTTCTGATGGGAGGTGTTAGAACCTGGCATTCTCATGCAACTTCTGTGAAGCTCTGACAACTAAAGCCAGATTGTCTGCTTTAGTCAATCTGTCAGATCAATTAGTCATTTGATCTGACAACTAAAGCCAGATTGTCTGCTTTAGTTAAGTATTCCAGATTACCTGCATAGTCGATTTGTTTCCTCACCAACATGGATGCCTTCACAATTGCTCTTTAAGAAGGATAAAAAGATAGGGGTGAGGTGTGGTCTATCTCCTGCTTCACCCAGGCCCTGGTGCTTCTTCAAGTGGTGTGAGAAATTGTGGTCCTGTGCGTTCTCTTCCAGACCCATGGCTTATATGTTTTCCCTATAAAACTTAGTCCTAATCCCAGCACTTTGGGAGGCCGAGGCGGGTGAATCATGAGATCAGGAGTTTGAGACCAGCCTGGCCAACATAGTGAAACCCCGTGTCTACTAAAAATACCAAAAATTAGCTGGGCATTGTGACAGGCACCTGTAATCACAGCTACTCAGGAGGCTGAGGCTTAAGCCCAGGAGGTAGAGGTTGCAATGAACCGAGATCGCAACACTGCACTCCAGCCCAGGTGGCTGTGAGAGACTCTGTCTCCAAAAAAAAAAAAAGAAGTCCCTTATGTGTGATGATAAAATTTGATGAAGAGCAACATTGGTGGACTTACACTACCAGAGATCAACATTTATTATAAATGTTCTATAATTAATACAGTGTAGTATTAGCTCAGGAGAGAAAAAATAGATCAATGGAAAAGAATAAGGAGTACAAAAACAGATCCACATGTATACAGTGAGTCAGTTTATCAGCCTTGAAATATGTTGGAGAAATAATAGTCATTTTAATAACTGATGCTGGGTTCACTGGCTACTTAACACTAGTTCTTCATACAATTGCAGGCAATAAATACAAATAGCATGCAGCTGGCAGACTGGGATCAGTGGCTATGCCTCCACTAGACTGCCCATAGAAGCACATAGTAACAGCTACCAAAGGTGTCTGATCTGTCTTGTCTTTTTTTTAACTCATTTTGTTCAGGTATAATTTACATAAAGTGCAGACTTTAACTACATTTGTTTTAACAAATGTACATATCCTTGTAAATAATGCCCATTTAACGTGTTAAATATTTTCTTTGCCCCGAAATTTCCCTTTTGCCCCTTTCCCTTCATTTCTTTCCAAAAAAGGATATAATCACTGTTTTGCTTTCTATCACCATATGTTGGTTTTGCCTATTCTTGAACTTTATATAAATGAAATCATACTGTAATATACTGTTGTATTTGGCTTTTTTTTTCATTCAACATGGTTTTCTAAATTAGTAATTTATAATAAAGATTGTTGCATATTTTATTATTGTTTATAAATTGTGTTCTAAAAGCATTCTATGTTAGTAAAATTTATAGTAAACTTCTATAATGTACATACTTTTCTTTCTGGAGAGCCATTTATTAAACATTTATTAGCATACCACTCACAGAGGAGATGTAACACCAGAATTGGCGTTTTTCCTCTGAAGTCAACAGGCTTTGAATTAGAATGTAACATTAGTTATTATTCCTCACTCCCCACTCATTCTCTGTATCTACTTCCCCTATTTTTTTCTTTTATTTTTCTGCAGACACTATGGTTACTTAAGTGTCTACTTCTCTTTTTCTGCATGTCTTTCAGTGGAGACACTGGTCACCTTTGTTCCCCACTGTCTTTTCAAAGGTGCATGTTAGGGAACAAAAATATAGTGTCTCCCTCTAGAGCAGTAGATTTGTTTATGGCCCACTCTAGTGAAGGCAGTGTCTCCCTCTAGGGTGAAGGGCAGTGGTTTTTTTCCCACGGGCTATCATAAAAGATTCAGGTTTCCTAAGCTTAGGGTTCTATTCCACAGCCCGCTAGGCCTGTGGCACCTGGCCTTCCATGTCACTCTATGGGATTAGAATGCCAAAAACCATTACAAAGAATGACACTCTGGCTACTGCTGTGGTTGTGACTAATAAAGTCCTTTGTCTCAGAGCCAGGAGTCTCTTGTCTTGTGCCAGCATCTGTGAGACTCTCAGGCTAACTAGTGAGCTCATAAATTGGTTACTTTCAGATCCTTGGTTTTTGATGCAAATAAATGTCTCTTAATCTTAGATGCAAACTAGAGCTACCTGGAATGCTTTCAGCTTTTTACAATTTTTTACTGGTGAAATATACATAACATGAAATTTACCATCTCAACCATTTGTAAGTGTATAGCTTAGTAGTGTTAAGTACATTTACATTGTTGCAAAACCAATCTCCAAAACTCATTTTATCTTGCAAAACTAAAACTCTATCCCATTCAAGAGCAACCCTCAATTTTCCCCTGCTCCCAGCCACTGGCAACCACTATACTTTGTGTCTTTATGCATTTGACTTCTCTGGGTCACATAAATGGAATCATACAGTACTTGACTTTTTTAATTTTTTTCTTGAGACGGAGTCTCCCTATGTCGCCCCGGCTGGAGTGCTGTGGTTCAATTTTGGCTCAGTGGAGACTCCTCCTCCAGGGTTCACGCAAGCCATCTTCCTGCCTCAGCCTCCTGAGTATCTGTGACTACAGGCACATTCCGCCACGCCCAGCTAATTTTTTGTATTTTTAGTAGAGACGGGGTTTCTCCATGTTAGCCAGGATGGTCTTGATCTCCTGACCTTGTGATCCGCCCACCTCGGCCCCGCAAAATGCTGGGATTGCAGTCGTGAGCCACCACGTCCTGTCCAGTATTTGCCTTTTTGTGACTGGCTTATTTAACTTACCATAATGTCCTTAAAGGTTTATTTGTGTTGTAGAATGTGTCAGAATTTTCTTCCTTTGTACACTTGGGTTTCTTCCACTTTTTGGCTACTGTGAATAATGCTGTTATGAACATAGGAGTACAAATATCTCTTCAAGACCTTGCTTTCAATTCTTTTGGACACATACCAGAAGTGGAATTGCTGGAACATATGGTAATTGTATTTTCCATTTTTTCAGGATCTGCCGTTCTGTTTTCTACAGAAGCTGCCAGCATTTAACATGTTTTTAAGTTCATTTATATTATTATGCTTGTCAGTCTTCTTTTTATGTTCAGAGTAATCAGGAAATTACCACAGTTTGCCCATTCTCATGTTGGTGAACATTTGTTTCCAGGTTTTGGAAATTTTGAATAAAGCTACTAAGAATATTCTTGTATTCGCGTTTTTGCAGACATATGCTTTGATTTCTCTTGGGTAAATACCTAGGAGTTGAATTGCTGTCATAAGCTAAGTGTATGTTATCTTTATGAGGAATTGCCTGTCCATGTCTATTAACATAAAGAATGAGGTAGTTTATTGTTCACTTAAAATCTTTGTGTGGGTGGGCTGTGTGGGGCGGCACATACCTGTAACATACCTGTAGTCCCAGCTACTGGGGAGGCAGAAGGATCACTTGAGGGCAGGAGTTTGATGCTATTGGGTGCTACAATCGTGCCTGTGAATAGCCACTGCACTCTAGTCTAGGCAACTTAGCTAAAAAAAATTTATGTGGTTAAAATTTCAATGTGTTTATGAAATTTTTGTATAATGATTTTTTAAAAGAAAACTTTCCCATACCCACAGGCACTAATTATTTTCAAAACATGAAGAATATGTTTTAAATGGTGTCAGGCCCAAATCTAATTTTAATTTTTTCCAATTGGATAGTCAAGGCTTTCAACATTTATTGATGAGTCCTTTTTTTATTTACTGATCTTAAAGGTCACATTTATACTACACTAGGTATATCCATTCCTAGAGTCTTTTATGTTTATTACTGAAATCTCTGACCATTTTTTTTTTTTTTGAGATAGAGTCTTGCTCTGTCACCAGGCTGGAATGCAGTAGCACGATCTTGGCTCACTGCAACTTCCACTTCCTTGGTTCAAGTGATTCTCCTGCCTCAGCCTCCTGAGTAGCTGGCATTACATGCGCCAGCCACCAGGCCCAGCTAATTTTTGTATTTTTAGTAGTAGAGAGGAGGTTTCATCATGTTGGTCAAGATGGTCTCCTGACCTCAGGATCCACCCACCTCGGCCTCCCAAAGTGCTGGGATTACAGGCATGAGACACCATACTCGGCCCATTTTTGTTTATTCTCAAACCACTATCTCACATCTTTAAGAATGATACTTTTGGTACAAGGCAAGTAACAGTGAATATGCTAAGTGTATGTTTAACTTTACCATTTCTAAAAACGAGTATACCACTTTATACTTCCATTAGCAGTCAATTCAAGATCACTTGTTCTACATGCTAACAAACATTTGGGATTTTTAGTCATTGGGATTATTTGTAGTGTTATCTCACTGTGGTTTAATTAGCATTTCCCTGATAAGTAATGATGTGGTTATCAGTCATTTTATCATGTACTGATTGGTCATTTTATATCTTCTTTGGAAAAGAACTTTTGAAAGTTTTGCTTGTTTTTTATTGGTTTGTTTCCTTATTGTTGAGTTGTAAGATTTCTTAATATAGCCTAGATACCAATCCTTTCTCAGATAAATACATTATGAATATTTTTTCCTAGTCTTGGCTTGCCTCTTCATTTTGTTGATGACTTTAAGAGAGTAAGTTAATTTGATGAAGTTCTGGTTTATCTTTTTAAATTAGATTTTGTTCTCTTTTTTGCCTACCTATGAAATCTTTTTTTGCCCACCTATGGAATCTTTTTTTGCCCATCCCAAGGTTTTGAAAATTTTCTCCTATATTTTCTTGTATAACATTTGTAGTTTTAGCTTTTCATTTAGGTCTGTCACCTCTTTTAAGTTCTTTTTGTGTATGATGTGAGGTAAGTGTTGAGGTTCATAATATTCGAATAGGTGTCCAGTTGTTCTAGTGCTATTTTTTGAAACAACTTTCCCCCATTGAATTATCTTTGTGGTTGCACCGAAAATAAACTGATCATATATACTTAGCTCTATTTTCTGGATTCACTTCTGTTCCACTGATTTATATAAATATTGTTAAGCTATCACTATGTTTTGACTACAGGAGCTTTAGAACAAGTTTTGAAATCTGATACTGTTATGCCTCTAATGATGTTCTTCCTTTTCAAAACAATTTTGACTATTCTAGTTTTTCTTAGTTGACAGTTTTTTGCATTTCAATGTAAATCTTAATATTAGTTTCTGCAAAAAGCCTGCTGTAAATTTGATAGATACTGTGTTGACTTTATAGATCAATTTGGAATTCTGGTTCTGGGTAAGATGGAGTAACCCAGTGGCTGGGAAATTCTGGCCTAATGGTTAAATATGGTGCATTGACTGTTTTTTTATGCCCCCATGAAGTAATAATGGCTTTTACATTTTTTATTGAGACAGGGTCTCACTCCATCGCCCAGGCTGGAGTGCAGTGGCATGATCTTGGCTCAATGCAGTGTCAACCTCCTGGAATCAAAAAATCCTCTTACCTTAACTTCCTGAGTAGCTGGGACTATAAGCATGCACCACCATGTCCAGCTAATTTTTTGTATTTTTGTAGAGATGGGGTTTTACCATGTTTCTCAGGCTGGTCTCAAACTCCTGAGCTCAAGCATTCTGTCCTACTTGGCCTGCCAAAGTCTTGGGATTACAGGTGTGAGCTACCACACCCAGCCTACATTTTTAGTCAAAAAAATCAAAAGAAGAATATTTTATGACATATGATAAGTATGTAAAATTCAATTTTCAGCATTCATAAATTTTGGTTGAAACACAGTCATGCTTATTTGTTTACATATTGTCTATGGCTATTTTCATGTTATATTGGTACAGTTGTGTACTTATGATAGGGACCATATATAATGCTCTCATCACTTCATACTGATACTCAGTGTATCATAAATCACAGTCACACAGTTATTACAAGTTAACAGATTTTTGAGTGCCATATGTATCACTCTACTATGATATTTTATTTATTTTGCATATCCGTTGTGTCAAAACAAGAAGAGAAAATCAAATTTTGAATGTCATGCTTTTAAGGTATAGTAAAGTGTAGATTATTTTGCTATAGAATCAGATGGCTGACTATTGTGTTTGTTATGCAGTGACAGCTGTACAAGAAGAAAAATTATAACATTAATACTGCCAGATTAAAAATGTATCCCAATATTTCCAAATCACAGATAATTATGGCCAAAAATAAAAAATTTAAAATGGAATGTCTTATCAAAGCAGAATTACTATTATAAAATAACAAATGAAAATGAGGCTGTAACCAAAGTAAGTTTTAGAGTGCCTAATCTGTTAGTCAAGCAAGAAAAGTTATTTACTGATAATGAGTTAGTTGAATCATATTTTGCAGCAGCTGAAGAAATGTATCATATAAATCTGTCTAAGACTATAAGCCTTTTGACAAGGACAGTTTCTTAAAAAGTTGAGAACATTGGGAGCAGCACTGATAGTAACTTTAAAAATAAGATCATAAAACATTCCCAATTATTGCTGCCAGTGATAGTGAAAATTTATCAGCCATAAGTGAACACAAAACAAAACAAAAATGAAAGACAAAATTAGAAGAAAATTAAAATGAGAAAAACAGAGGATCAACAAATTTCTATTGCCACTTTGTATTTACCTCTGGGAGCCAAGAAACAATGCAACTGGGCTAAAGACCATCACTGAGGTGTACTTTTCTGGTGACAAACTTTACCTGGATTTGTTACATGAATCTATTTGGCATCTCTGTGGGACCCCCAAAACTGTTAAAAAAATAATTTTCAAAAAATAGAATCATACCTCTTACACAGGAATGAAAAGACCAGCTAGGGAATTATAGATTATTTGAAAATCATGTATGTGTAAAAGTCTTGTATAGAGAACATATACTCTCAAAACTCAATAGGAAAACAATCCAATTTTTTAAGCTAAAAGATTTAAACAAACATTTCACTGAAAAAGATATGTCTATGACAAAGGGGCACATGCAAAGATAATCAATGTCATTAGTCATTAGGGAAATATAAATCAAGACCACAATGAAATATCACTACACATATATTAGAACAGCTAAAATAAAAAATAGCAACAATGTCAAACTCTGGCAAGGATGTAAAGAGACTGGATGTCTCATAAATTTCTGTTGGGAATGTAAAGTAGTAGAACCACTCCAGAAAACAGTTTGGCAGTTCCTTAAAAAATTAAACATATCCTTAACATACAACCCCATAACTTCAATCCTGGACATGTACTCCAGAGAAATGAAAACTTACATACACAAACAAATGCACACAAACCTGTACATGAATGTTCATAGTAGCTTTATTCATAATGGCCAAAAACTGGAAACAACCAAAATATTCCCTAACAGGTAAATGTTAAACAAATTGTGGTACATCCATAGTGTGGAATACTACTCAGCAATAAAAAGGAATGGACTATTGATACACACACAACTTACAGGGATCTTAAGATAATTATGCTAAGTGAAAAATGTGAATCTATTTTATGGTTCTAGTTTTATAACATTCTTGAAATGACCAAATTGTAGAGATGGAAAGCAGATTAGTTTTTTCTATATATCAGGAATGGTGGAAGGGAGGGGACTCGGTGTGACTATCAAGGTGTAGAAAGAAGGAAGGCTTTGCAGTGATGGAATAGTTATTTATCTTGATTGTGGTAGTAGCTGTATCAGTCTACAACTGATAACATACAACTACACATATTCATGGCATCAATATAATTCCCTGGTTTTGATGTTGTATTTTAATTAAGGACAGTATAATCATTGGGTGAAACTGGGTGAAGGGTATGTGGGACCTCTTTTTACTATCTTTTCAATTTCATATGAATCTGTGAATATTTTAAAATAAAAAGTTTAAAAAATAATTGGATGCTTAGGACCTCTATAGAGGATTTTATTTATTTCTGCCAGATTTACAAGCAATACAGGGTCAGGGATTGAGTTGACTTGGATTTGGGTTTGAATACCTCCCAGGTTGTGCCTACTTCCCATTCAGCTTTACACCTAGGATGCAGCCCTTTGGTTTTCCATACACAAAGACTAAGTGATTTTTTTTTTTTTTTTTTGAGACGGAGTCTCCCTCTGTAGCCCAGTCTGGAGTGCAGTAGTATAATCTCGGCTCACTGAAAACTCTGCTTCCTTGGTTCAAGTGATTCTCCTGCCTCAGCCTCCTGAGTACCTGGGACTATAGGTGTGCACCAACACAACGGGCTAATTTTTGTATTTTTAGTAGAGACAGGGTTTCACCGTGTTAGCCAGCATGGTCTCAATCTCCTGACCTCGTGATCTGCTAACCTTGGCCTCCCAAAGGGCTGGGATTACAGGCGTGAGCCACTGTGACCCAAGTGATATTTTAAACCATGGTTATCCACCCCATCTTTGGCAGGTCCTAGACTCCAACTATCAGCTTCTCAGGTTTTTAACTTAAGGAATTGGCAAGTTCCACCTCAAACATTTTTTGAGATGAAAGTGGTCTCAAATACCTAGCTTACCTTAATGGATTTTTTGCAGAGACAAGGTCTCACAGCATTGCCCAGGCTGGTCTCAAATTCCTTGGCTCAAACAATCCTCCCACCTCAGCCTCCCAAATTGCTGGAGATTACAGGTATGAGCCATTGTACTCAGTCTAGAATCTGATTTGTTATGATGGTTTCCATAATTTAATCTCTCTTTTTGCATATTTTCTGTTATTTATTTTTGTCTTTCTCTTCAGAGGGAAACTTGTTGAGGATTTGCATTGACGTTAGTTGAAGAGAATATGGTTTTTGTTTCCCATATTTCCAGTCCCTTCTATGAAGTATTGCAAAAACCAATAACCTGTATTTAATCTAGACTTTACATCAAATTTCTACTTTATGGAACATTTAAAAGAGCAGAGGAGAAAATATGGGGATGCCTTTAGACAAATCCAGAATTTAGACACCTAATTTGACATTTTTATTTCCCCAACAGTTCAAGGAAATAAAAAATGGTGGTGGTGGTGCTGTGTGTGGGAGGGTCGGGGTGGGAGCATAGTTTAGGGTAAATGACTTCCTGGTGCGATAACAATCAAATACAATGGATCAAAATATTCGGATAATGACTGGAATAAACCAGCTGTAAAAGTATTTTTCCCCCAAAAAACAGGATTCAAATTGGGATGCATATTAGATAATACTAAGAAATATTAATTTTATTTCATAAGGTAACAATTTTGTGGTTATGTTAAAACATCATTATTTTTAAGTGATACAGATAGTATTGGGAAGGGATAAGGCCAGGGATCTGCTCTAAAATATTTCAGTAACAAAATTCAATAGTCATAGATATTGCCTGTATGGCAAAATGTTGGGAAGTTTTGGATTTAGGGTAGGCGCATTTGGTGTTTCAAGTTATCATTTTCTTTTTTTTTTCTTTTTTGTTTTTGAGATGGAGTCTCCTCTGTCGCCCAGGCTGGAGTGCAGTGGCGCAATCTCAGCTCACTGCAAGCTCCGCCTTTTTGTGTTAATATCGAAAGTTTCATTAAAAAATTTTTTTCCTGCCCAGAAGGAAAGTGGTAAGTACATACTTCCTGTAGTTTGACTAGTTATACATATCTGGAGTCCGTCTCCCATCTCAACCTACCCACCTCTTCCTGAATAACCATAAATTCACATAGATAAAACAGATTTGTAGAAAAGATAAGTTCATGTTAAATATATGAGGTCAAAGGGCAACAGAGGAATAGCCAATTCCAAGCCTGATTTGAACGCAAAAAATTTCAAGACAGGAGCCATTTTCCATATCATATTTTCTGAATTTCCTGCCAGTACAGCTTCCTTCATTTTTCAGATACAACTTGCCATTTCTGTGCTTGATTTCAAGACTGATTTGTCCTTGGAATTCCTTGTGGATTCTTGGCATCTTGAAATAAATTGTCCATGCCAGATAGCATAAGCAGAGGTCTAGATGACTACAGGCACTTATAAAGAGGCAACGGAATTAAACCACGTCTGAGATTCCATACTCATCACTTTTCGGCTAAAGTGTGTTTCTTTCCATACTAAAACCTTCGCTTTTATCCCCAAATAGTTATATTTTCTTTATATTTCCACATACTCGTTTTATCTTGAGGAAAAAAAATTACAAAAATAAAAAGCCCAAGCGCTAATTGCGCTACAGAAGTGACCTTCAGTTTCAACGCACTTAACCAACAGAATGAGCTGTAGGAAGGCAGAAGCACTAGCGTGCTGGGTATTCTGGGAACTGTAGTTGGAAGTATTTTTGCCCAGGCTGGTGGATTCCTCGTCGTCGTTCCACTTAAACATTCTGGGAAGTGTGGATCAGACGTTTCATATAGTCGACAACAATTCCTCTTCGGGAGTACAGGGTGTGGCCCTCTCGTGTGACTCCGGACTCTGGGAAGTGAGTCGCAGGAACTTCCGCTCCAGGGAAAGTTGCGGCCATCATGCTGCAAGCGAGACTTGAGCCCCAGCGACGCTTCTGCGCCTCCTCATCCTGGGTGAGGAACCAAAGATGGGCAAGGCCCTCTGTCTTGAGGAAGAAAAGTGGCAGCCAGCGGAAGATTACGATTAGAAGTGTTTGCGTTTCCCTTGACTCAGTAGAGCTTTCTAATGTTAGGAGAGGTTCCTGAGTCCCAGGTTGGGGAATGAGGCAGTGTCTTGCATCATTGGGTTTGATAGTTTCTTGGGTCCTGTACTCCCGTAGCCCTCTGTTGGACCCACCAATCAGCATTGCCTTTTCCTTGGGAAGTTTTTGAGGCGTTGGAAATATTCTGTAACTTGATTGTGTTGGTAGTTACCTGTCTGTACATATTTGTTAAAACTCATTGAACTATACACTTAACAATAGTAGACTTTATAATGTATGTACATTGCACGTCAATAAATGTGACTTTTTAAAAGTGTCTGGAACTTTATTTATTTTTTTTAAGTGGCAGGACCTCATTACAGGTAAGTTCAGAACTAAGTTAGGACTTACTATAATCCTACTAGCACCACCCTCATATAAACATTTTCATTTTGGTTTATTTTACACTTATGTAGATATTTGCTTTTTATTAAATAATGTGTAAATTTTAAATTAGTATTTCAGTTAGTAAAATACCATAAGTTAATTTTGCTCTTTCCCACATTCTTCATAAAGTTCATCTTTAATGATTGTGTTGTATTCTATTGAGTGAATGTGCACTTGTTAAACCTGGGCATCTGGGATGTGTTTAAAAATTATTCTCATAATTTTATGTATATATGAAATATTTTACAATTTAAGAGATGTATGCTGACTTCCATGCCTCTGGTCATCTTTTTTGTCTATCCTACTTGGGACACTCATTTCCATGGTCATACTATAGGCCTTAAATTAGCAATAGCTGCAATCCCTCCATAGTCTCCATTTAAGTCATTACACTCTGCCCTACATATTCTCTTCCTAGATCTTCCTATGGTTTACTGTGATATTGACTTCATCAATTTCTAAAATTCATTGATCTTATTGCATTTGCAATATCCCTTATTGATCTCATATCCTCAATACCAACCAAATCTTTTCTCTTCTTTCTAGTATAAACAGAAGACTTACACTTACATCTAATTGTTCAAAATATTGTCCCATGACAACCCTAGACTTAAGGAACATTAAGAAAGTATTTTGAATTTCCTCAATGATTTTATAGAAGAAACATGCAGGGTTAAAGGGATTATGAATGGATGCTCTGTGAGCCAGTCAATAGCCTATGTCCCAAAGGCTACAGATTAAATATATTACCTGGCCCAGCAGCTTTAAAATCATCTTTTGGTCTCCTACTGTAGACAGCAAACTTCAGTTCAGGAACCAGTGATGCTATTATGTGAGGAATATTGACTTGCCTCTGTTTTTGTTTTTAAATAACATCAGATTTGGTACCAGTTATCACTTAAGAGTTATTTGTGAGACACTTTCTCAGTGTACGTGACTTGACTGGGAAGCATTCCTTTAGAGGTACAGAGATCAGAGATCAGATAACTTTGATAAGTCGGTATGTGCAATGGTAGTAGTAATTTAAACATGCGGTGAAAGGGGATATTTCAATTCATAGCACCTATTTTGGGGGAAAAGGCTCCCAAATACTATTGGCTCAGTCAATCAGATCACTTGTTTGGGGATAGGGTTGGTAATATGACTCTATGTACTATGTATACTCTTAGATTCAAGGGTCCCCATTCAAGGAATTTATATAACGGTAGTACTCATTTAAAGATCAAGAACAAATGGACATGGGTGTTCACTAAAGCGTACTTTTGTGAACCCAAAAGTATGTGAGACAGGTCTCAATCAATTTAGAACATTTAGTTTGCCAAGGTTAAGTATGCACCTGTGACAAAGCTTTAGGAGGTCCTGACGACATGTGCCCAAAGTGGTCAGGGCACAGCTTGATTTTCTACATTTTAGGAGAAATCAGGCATCAAACAGTATGTTTAAGTTATACATTGCTTAAATCAAGAAAGGCAGAACAATCTCGAATGGGAATGGGAGCTTCTAAATCATAGGTAGATAAGAGACAAACAGTGCATTATTTTGAGGCTCTGATTAGGCTTTTACTGAATACAAAACTCAGACGTGAGAGGTGGGTAGATGAATAGTGACTTAGGTCTTAATGTTGCTTAGTGAATATGAATTATTACAGAAACAATAAGGAAGAGGAAGCAATCAGATATTGTTCAGGTGAACAGAGGAATGACTTTGAGTTCTGAATGTCCTTTGTCCCACACCTATGAAGATAAGCTATCAATTTACATTACCAGGGTGAAATTCAACAGAAATGCTTTTGGATAAAGATGTTCAGGCCCACAGAGAATTTCCTTGTTGACAAATTGTGAAGGAGGTATGTAGCTTTTTCTTCTTTATAGCTATCTTATTAAGTAATAAAATGGGAGGTTTGCCTGACACAGTTCCCAGCTTGACTTTTCCCTCTGGCTTAGTGATTTGGGGGTCCCGAGATTTATTTTTGTTTCACACTTTGCAAGACTACGGAGGCTTAATAGGATGAGATTAGCAATTGAAAGAGAAAAAATTTTGATTCTTAACATCTTCACCCTTTCCCTCAAACTCTTTGAACCTTGTTATTCTTCTAATGGACATTTGTGTGCATGATTGAGGTGTAGTACCTTAGGTGCTGTAGGAAACAGTAATATTCAAGAATGTGCTGTGATCTGCAATAAGGAGGTGATGCTACTGAACCAGGCCAAAATAAACCTACCTATTGAGAAGTATTCTTGCCAAAAACGATGAACCTTAATCTCATCTGCTCTCTAAACCTAAATTGTAGTTTACCAGAGCCACAAAAGATATTCAAGAAAATGTTAGCTGGCAGCATAATGAAACATTTTTAAAAATCCAGAATGTGGGACATCTTACTTGACAACTGACCTGATGTCTTCTATAGGCCAAAAGCATGAATTTAAAGTGGATCAAAGTGAGGATACTCTTCCAGATTGAAAGAGACTCAAGAGAGAAAACAATCACATGTAAAGAATGGGTATTTTTGAGATGACTGGAAATTTTGAAGTTTCCTTTTGTAGGGTATAAAATAATATTAAGGAATTATTAACTTTCTTCAGTGTGATAGTTGTTTTTTTTTATATTAGAAAATGGAATACTTTGAAGTATGCATGGGAGAGTTTAGGGGGAAAATAATGTAGTCTCATGATTTTGTTTTAAAATTACAATAACAAAAAGGGCAGAAAGACAATATTGATAGATAAAGGAAGTGTGGCACATGTTGAAAATTGCTGAATCTAGGTGATGAGGTGATGGAATACTTCATTCTTTACTTCTATCAATGTTTGAAATTTTTCGTAATATAAAGGTACGAAAACGTTTAGTTCTTGTCCAGAAGAAAAGTGGTAAAAAGAACCTTCATGTATTTTTATTTGTTGGATTTTCTGGATTTGCGTTCAACTGTCAATTGACTCACCTGAATGAAATACAGTTATTATTGTATTTATGATAATAAGAATAGGGTGGAAGTGGGTGATGTGATATTTGAACTTGAACAAAAAGAAATTTCAAATTTTTATATATTTATCTCTTTTCATATTATAATAATTCCTCCACATGAACACACCTCCTTTCATTCGCCTCACGAGCCACGTTTTACAATGAACAATTAAAGTAAAGGAACACCAAAAGCTGTTGCTGCTTCTGCTTTAAACTTTAATAAACTTTGCATGACATTCTTGTGGGTTCTTGTATCATGGAATGAATAGCTAATATCGGATAACACCGCCAAGAGTTCTAGATGCATCCAACACACATGGATTAAAGTAGAAAATCCAGTCAAAGCAGGTTTGAGATCTTGTGTTCCTTACATTCGTGCCCAGTTTCTAACTTCTGCACTTTTAGCTCACACATATCTTCCCCTTTATAATTTATGCCTCCTTTTCATTTCAAACTGTGTTCTCTACTAAAGGGAATTGGGTGGGGGACAGGGTGGGAGGGGCGTTCAAATACATTTGTTTTATCACATGTGAAAAAAAAAATGAGAATAAGGAAAAAAAACGCTGAGCTTGACCAGTGAGATAGAATGATTCGGACTGAACCTAGTTATCCAAAATAAAAAGGGAAACGCTGGTGAGAAGCGCTACCTGAAAAGGATTCTGGAAACTGGTCCAAAGGATTCACGGCGTCAAAAACACTTCTGTTTCAGGAAAGCTAGCTTTAATGATTGGGCTTCTGGGGGAAATAGTAAGTATAAATTATAATCCTGTTTTTGGAGACATTTTGGTTCAAAAAGTACAGAGGTGACTTTGCATTCTGCTCTAGAACTGTGTAACATACCTTCCAAATTCAAAGGGTAGTAGCCAGCCTTCCACCAGAGAAAGGCAACGACATTGCCAATTCTTTGCGAGGATTCTGGGAGCAGTAACCTTGGAGCTCTTTGTAGGTGGCCGGGCTTCCGCTACAGGAGGGCGTGGCTGTGACGATTATCTCATTGGAAATTTTGAGGTTATAACCCAGGAATTGTGGGTGACTACAGTCACTTCTGCTCCATGAAAGTGATGTCATCATTTCTTTCAGGAAGTTGAGTGAGGCCTGAGACAGCAATGTTTTGTTTAGCCTGGCGGTGGCCTTCCTTGTCTTCAAGAAGAGCATCTGCGGTTAGCAGTGGAAGATGGGGTTGGGCCCCAGGTGAGTGAGCCTTTGTCGAGTTGGCAGCATTTTGTCTTGGCAGGTTGAGGATCTCTTGTATTTGGTGCACTCTCTTCCTACTCCAGGACTGACCAGGAAGTTCTGCCATCTTCTAGGGATGTGAAATTGGGAAGTAATTCAAACTGTATGTGCCTAGCATTCCTTTTATATAACGTGAGCAGAATAGAAGTATCAAACTGATGCAGTTCAGTGGAGAATTAAATGAGATTGTCACAAGTAAAAGGTGGTAAGTGTGGTTCATTTTATTATTATTTTTTTAATTTCCCGAGAAGCCCCAGTTACCTGAAAACTTCTGTGAGCCTGGGAAGGGATCAGATAGAGGTGACCACAGGACCTGGAAAGTGAGGGTAGAAATCCTAGGAAAAAGATGTCAAGCAATGAATTGCCCCTTATTCTACATTAAACTCTGCCCAAATTTCAGACTAACTGACACCCAGAATATATAAAGACTTGTACAATACAATATTAAAGAGCCCAACATCTCAATTATAATGGGCAAAATTTGAACAGTTACTTTACAAAGGAAGACATACAAATTGTTAATATAGCCCGTGAAGAAGTGTCACATTATTGGTCATCAGGAAAAAGCAAATGAAACTGCAGAGAGATACAACTACACAACCACCAGAATGGCAGATATTAAAAATACTGATAACAGGCCAGGCGCGGTGGCTCACAGTTGTAATCCCAGTATTTTGGGAGGCCGAGGTAGTCGGATCATCCAAGGTCAGGAGTTCGAGACCAATCTGGCCAACATGGAGAAACCCCATCTCTACTAAAAATACAAAAATTAGCCAGGCATGGTGTCAGGTGCCTGTAATCCCAGCTACTCAGGAGGCTGAGGCAGGAGGATCGTTTGAACCCAGCAGGCAGAGGTTGCAGTGAGTCAAGATCAAGCCACTGCCATCCAGCCTGCATGACAAGAGTGAAACTCCTTCTCAAAAAAGAAATACTAATAACAGCAAATGCTTATTAGGATTCAAAACAATCAGAAATTGCATATATTTTGGGAGACAGTGTAAAATCAATCTTTTGGGAGATGATCTGGTGTTTTCTTAAGCAGTTAAACACATCAAGCAATTCTAATCATAGATATTTATTCCAGAGAAAAGAAAGCATATGCCCACAAAAAGACTTTTATAAGTATGCTGCAGGATCTTTATTCATAAAAATATTTAGACAATTAAAATGTAAGCAAGTTTCCAAAGACATATATTCATGCAATAGAACATCACTCAGTAATAAAAAATATCAAATGACTGATATGTGCGTCAACATGGATGGATCAGAAAAACACTATATTCAAAGAATTGTAATGCAGAAGAGTTCTTACCATATGGTTCCATGTATTTCATATTCTAAAATTAGTAAAATTTATGGTGAAAAAGTGGAACAGTGGTTGCCACTGGGGGAAGGGGTTAGAGATTGACTGGTAAGTGTCATGAGGGTATCTGTCGGGTAATGCTAATGTTCTGATGGATAAGTAATAAGTAAGATAGCTAGATGGATGACTAAGACATAAATGTTGCTAATTTTAGCATCTAAGCTGAGAATATATGGGTGACTACTGTATAATTCTTCCAACTGTTCTTTATGTCATAAAATTTCAGAGCTAGGTACAGTGGCTCCTGCCTATAATGCCAGCACTTTGGGAGGCCAAGGTGGGAGGATCACTTGAGGCCAGGAGTTTGAGACCAGCATAGGCAACATAGTGGGACCCCATCTTAGCAAAAAAAAAAAAAAAAAAAATAGCCAGGTGTGGTTGGGCACACCTATAGTCCCAGCTACTTTGGAGGCTGAGGTGGGAAGATGGCTTGAGCCCTGTTGGTCAAGCCTGCAGTGAACTGTGGTCATGCCATTGCACTCTAGCCTAGGTGACAATGTAAGACCCTTTTTCAAAAAAATATTTTTTAGTAAAATATTGAGAAAAACATTGTTTTGAGTGACAAATTTTAACAGTTTTATAACACAAGATATACTTATGCATCTGAAATTCCACACATTTTGCCAAAAAGACATACCAACAACAGGCACACATTAAACAGATTGAGCTGGCTACTGATGCTACAGGAGAGAAAATGAGAGTGGGTAGTGGGGGACATAATCGAACAAATAAATAATGTTTATTTTTTTCTTTTTAATATGTATGCCTTTAAACATTCCCCTATTCAAATAAATATTTTTATGTTCATATTTTATTCAGTATTGCTATGTAAATAAACTAGGAACATGGTCTGTGGAAGCTTTATCTGTGTTGTTGCCAAAGGCCTGTAATATGTCTTGAAGAATATTTTCCAGAAAGAATTTAGAAGTGATTCGCAACTGAATCTTGTATGCCAAGAATAGTGCACATGAACAAAACATTCTCTGACCATAGAAATATCAAACTTTTCATCTCAAAATCCCATAGATTATTTTTATATTTTATTACTACTTTTAATGTTGCAGACAATAATTAAAATGAAAAGCTTATTTTTTCATTCCTTTGAAATTGACTCAATTCTTTAGTCTTCGGCCTTACCATTAAAAAAATTTCTCAATGTCTACAGGTGCATCTCTAGGAGTCTCTTCCTCCTTTTTCTCTTACTCTTCCTCCTCCTACTTCTCCTCCTACACACCCTGGCCTTCCTCCCACTTCTCCTCCATCTTCTTCTCCTCCTTCTAATATGCGATTTTGCCCATTTGGATAAATTGTTTATTCTCTCTTAATGATTTATTTATTACAATCTGCTTCCTTCTCTAATCCTCATTTTTTCTCATTAGCTTATAAGATACACCTGATCAATATGTTCATATTCATTATAGAGTTCCTTATTATTTTTAGCCCTTCCCTCTAAGTTCTGAATAAAGTTCTGTGTCATATATTGTTTCCTTTGAAATATATCATTAATTTTTTAAAATAGACTTTATTTTAAGAGCTGTTTTAGGGTTACAGAAAAAATTGCAGAGAAAGTATTAATATTTCCCATATACTCTCCTTTCCCCTGCCCAGTTTCTCCTATTGTTTGCATCTTGCATGTGTGTGGCATATTTGTTACAACTAATGAATCAATATCGATACATTATTATTAACTAAAGTCTGTGGTTGACATTAGGGCTTATTCTTTGTGTTGTACGTTCCATGGGTTTTGACAAAGCATAATGTCCTATATCCACCATACCATATCATACAGAATAGTGTCACTGCTTAAAAATACTCTGTGCTCTACCAATTAATCTCCCTGAACCTCTCACAATGACTGATCACTTTACTGACCTTTAGTTTCGCCTTTTCCAGATTATCATATAGTTGAATTACAGTATGTAGCTTTGACAGACTGGCTTCTTTCCATTAACAATATGAATTTAAGGTTATTCTATGTGTTTTCATAACTTCATATCTCATTTCTTTTTATGGCTGAATAATACTCTATTGTATTGGTGTACCACAGTTTGTTGGTCATATATCATTGATTTTTACGGAATGAAATATCACTTACATTCAGAAAAGTGTCCAAATCATAAATATACATTTGAAAGTATGAACATAAAATGAACAGCTGTATAATCGCCGCCACCCACAACCAAAAATGGAGCATGGTGGAATTGCAAACACCCCACTCTCACAGCATCATTATACTTTCTTCCCCATTAAAAGAAACCACTACCCTAAGTTTTAAGGTTCCCTTGCTTTTCTTTATATTTTTACTATTTAAGTGTCCGAAATCATCCTACTGATGAATTTTGCATGTCTAATGAACTTCGTACAAGTAGAATCACACTGCTTCTACTGGGTTTGTCTAGTAATCTTGCTCAGCATATTTATGGGAGTCATCATGGTATTGCATGTACAGCTAAAGTTTGTTCAATGTCCTTGCTCTTACCTTGTGTAAATAACAAAACATATTTATCCATACTATCATCGATAAACATCTTGAGTATTCTCAGCATGTCGTTGTGATGAATGATCCTGCTATGAACATTCTTATATGTGTATTTTTGTACACATTTCTTATGGGTTTATACACTGCGTAGATTTAAGTGTCATAAGAAATGCTTTTCAAATTGGGCTCTACAGTCCACCAGCCTTAGGTTGTTGCATATAGTAGGAGGTATAGGTCAATTTCAGTTTTATTTCACAATACTCAATTTAACAGCAACATGTATTGAATATTTGCCCTTTTCCCATGGTGCTGCAGTGCCACATTTGTTGCAGATCTGAAGTCAACATGAGCATGCATATAAAATTCAAAAGATCTACACATAAAATATTAAAATTAATTAGATTACTTGGCAAGATTGCAGGATAAAGGAGCAAATGTGGTATTTAGTAGAAATGGTTGGAGTGGACATCATTATTTTGTTCCCCATCGTAGAGGAAATATTTTCAATATTTCACTATTCCTTTTGATATTTGTTGCCATTTTTGTAGATCTTTACTATTGCTTAGTTGCCCAAATTTTCTTATGACAAATGGGTGATTAAGTAAACTTTCTTTTTCTGTTTCTGATACCTAGGTCATGATGTGTTACCCTTTTATATATCATTGGCAACATTTTGTTTAGGATTTTTTAAAGTATATTTATAACGAGATAGACCTGTCATTTTCTTTTTCTTTCTTTTTTCTTTTCTTTTTTTTTCTTGAGATGGAGTCTCACTCTGTCACCCAGGCTGGAGTGCAGTGGCATGAACTCAGCTCACTGCAATCTCCACCTCCCAGGTTCAAGTGATTCTCCTGCCTCAGCCTCCCAAGTAGCTGGGAATACAGGCGCGTGCCTCCACACCTGGCTTTTTTTTTTTTTTTTTTTTGTATTTTTAGTAGAAACGGGGTTTCACTGTGTTAGCCAGAATGGTCTGGATCTCCTGATCTCATGATCTGCTCGCCTTAGCCACCCAAAGTGCTGGGATTACAGGCATGAGCCACCGTGCCCAGCCAGACCTGTCATTTTCTATTCTAATGAAGCCTCTCACAAATTTTGTCAGTGTTATTATAGTGGCCTCATACAGTTAGTTGGAAAGTGCTTCCTATTTTGTTATTCTCAGGAATAATTTTGAGGCTAATATGGTTTCTTTTTTAAATATTTGGTAGAATTCACTTATGACACCAGATTTCAATGCCATACTTTTTATCTATGGATTACTTAAAAGTGGTTGGTTAATTTCCAAACAAGTTTATAATTTAGGGTCCACTGAGAAGATAGAAACCTTTTTAATTATTTGAAAAGAAAAATTAGCATATTGTAGAGTTGGTAGCTAGATTTCTGAAAGAGCAGAAAAAGAACTCTAGGCCAGATGCAGTGGCTCACGCCTGTAATCCCAGCAGTTTGGGAGGTTGAGGTGGGTGGATCACGAGGTCAGGAGTTCAAGACCAGCCTGGCCAACATGGTGAAACTTCATCTCTACTGATAATACAAAAATTAGTTGGGCATGGTGGTGCATGTCTGTAATCCCAGCTACTCGGGAGGCTGAGGCAGGAGAATTGCTTGAAGCCGAGATGCAGAGGTTGCAGTGAGCCGAGATGGCACCACTGCACTTCAGCCCGGGGAACTGAGTGACACCCTGTCAAAAAAAAAAAAAAATCTCTAATATATGATGGAAATAACAACTACAGGAAGTAGCAACTGCAGCAAGCAGCAACCACCTGAGGTCTGAGGAAACAAAGTAAAGAGACAGGAATTACTAAAACTTAGAAGCTTGGAGGAAGGTCATGCTCACCTGAAACTCAGACCTCTAAGGAGAGGCCAGTGTTCAGCTGGTTCTGCTGTCTCTGAGCTCAGAAACAGGGCCCTGCAGTTTTAGGACTTAGACATCTAAGGATCAGTCTTTGGGAAGTTGTTTAATAATGTTTATAAAGGTCCATGATGAAATAGGTATTTAAGTGTTAGAAAAACTCAAAATTAGGCAGTTGCTACAAGAAAAAGTACTGCTGGCTGGCAGGCACAGGATATAGTATAACTCCCTGCCCCCACCACCCCTATATTCTTCAGCTAATAGTTGCCGAACACAGAACCAGACTGGGAGTGTTGAGGTCGGGAAAGATTGGCTGCAGATTCCCCCATTCCAGCCCCATAAAGCAGAGTGAAGAATGGTGGGTTTGGAGATGAGACAATATTTATTAAATGCACACATGAATCATTTAGTTGTATTTTATTGATTTCTAGCCAAATTTCACTGTATTCGAAAACGTAGTATTTCAGTATTTTGAAATCCCACATCATTTTACTCATTTGTACAAATCTTATGTGAGCTTGAAAAGATGTGCATTTTAGTTTTTGCTATAATATTTTGTTCCCCCAGCTTCATATAGGTGTCAAAAGCGCTACAGAGCTTCTAGGCTTTTCAGATCCTAGACTAGACCATCATCCCCAGGAGAAAAGTAGCCCCAAAGGCATGACTCTCTCAACCGTTTCTGAATTTTGGCCCACCATTTCTCCATTATCTTGTCGTTTGATGCCTTTTGACATGTAAAAAGTTTGCTCACCTTTCCTCTGCTAGATATTTGTTCCAAATCACTCATTTTATTATTACTGGAAGTGGAAGTATACAAAGTATTATTCTGTCACTTTTATTTTCAAATTTTCCTTTCATTTTATCAAAAAAATCACCTATTATCAGATTGATCCTCTTTAATATGTAAACCGTATGGATTTTCAAAAACATTTCCTTGGAAAGGAGTTAAATAAAGAATCAAATAGTCTCATATCTTAATAGTGTCTTAAGCCACTGAGCATTTTCACAGATTGGTCGTTATGTCTTTTTATTTTCCTCTTCCTTTTCTGGATTGAGTCAACCCATTCACCGTCCTCCCTGAATCATTCTCCATAAGACAACATACAATATTTGCTATATTAAGAGTAGGGTGAAAATAGGTGATAGATTTTTCTCAAAGAAGAAAATAATTTCAAGGTTTCAGAAGGGACTTATCCCTTCCCATAATAATAACATTTTTTCTGTATCAGTACAGTCCTACTATTTGCCTTATGACTTGCATTTCATCATCAGTAGTTAAAGCAGAGAAAACGTGGGAACCACTGGCTGTTTCTGCTTATGGCCTCATCAATGGTTGCATCTTTTTTTTGTGGCTTATTGGCATCCACGTTCTTGTGGATGTTGCAACAAACACATTATGGTAGGTAGCAGCAGCACTATCCGTTTCAGACGCGTCCACACCAAAATGGAATAAAAAAGTAATCCAGTCAAAGAAAGGTTGAGATCCTGTATTCCTCAAATTCGGTGTCCAGTACAAATCAGCCCAATTTCCTTTAAGTGCCTGCATTTTTAGAACACACATCACTTCCGTTCTGTAATTCTTTTTTTTTTCTTCCTGTATTGCAAGCTTCTCTGTTCTCTCCTTTATGGGATATTTTCTTGGTAGGTAGGTAGTAAGGTAGGTAAAGTCCGCTTTGGTTGAGTTTATTTGGGTTTGTGTAGCGTTTGAAGAAAAATAAATTCAAACTCTAGGGGAAAGGCAGTAGAGCTGGACTAGCAGTATAAAATTAGAGGGCTAATCAAAAGAGAATAGTGACTATACAAATACTGACTATCCAAACGAGAAAGAGATGATTTAAGGGGAAGTGCTGCCCTGCAAGAAATTCCGGGAATTGTCCAGAAGATCCACCGGGTCAGAGACACAAGCGCCAGGAAAGGCGCCTTTCATGCACGGTCCTCTGGGGAAAACAGAGAAATATATATAGGAGCTCTCTGTCTTTGGAAGCATTTCGATTCCAGGAAGGGGGAGTTAAGGAATTCCTTTGGGACCGGCACACGTGAAATATGATCCAGGCTCTCAGCTTGGCACCAGGAACTTGCGTCCTAGGTAGGCAGAGAAGTGGAGCATTTTCCTAGGAATTCTGGGAAGTGTAGTTTGGGAGCCCCGTGTAGTCAGGTAACTTCCGCTCTAGGAGGCTGAGGCCGTCTCCCTTATCCCGTCGGGAATTCTGGGAAGCGTAGTCCAGGAGGTCTGTGTAGGCAGAGCCACTTCCGCCCAAGATACCCTAGGGCACGTCCTTCTTTCCTCCCAGAAAGGTGACCCTTCCCGCTCTGCGTCCTGCTCCTTCCGTCCATACTGATGTTCGTTTTGCTGGGGACCAGTAGCAACTGGACAGTAGCTCTAGGGGAGGAGAATCCACTTGCGGAGAAGGATGGGATTTGTTTTCTTTGAATGAGCCTTCTCCATTGTGGGGCAGCTGGCGCATCCCCACTTAGAGCCAGGGGTCCAGGATCCTACATCGCAGGGACTGGGGATCTCTTGGGTTCTGTACTCCCCCAACCCTTTCCCCTGACAATCAGCCAGCTCTGCCATTTCCTAGCAGTATAATAAAAGGCAAGTATCTTAATCTCTCTGCTTATGTTTCTTTTTCTTTAAAATGGTGCTAGTATCTATCTAATGGAGTTCTTTTGAGAGTTAAATAAAAAGACTTGGAACAGAGCCTGACAGGTGGTAGAAGATGGGCCTCTTGTTACTAGCACTTTTTAATTTTCTGAGAAGGACTCAGTTCCCTGAAAGCTTCTGTGAACCCAGGATGGAGTCAGAGCTCCAGGTGCAGAGTATCCCTGACCCTTTTCTGATCACTGAGAGATTTTTCTTTAGGAGAGGATTACTCCGGGCTGTCTGGGCAATCCACTGTAATTCATGCAGGAGTTCTGATTTCTTCCATCGTCCTTTCCTTCTTTATCCTTGACTTCTTGAAAAAGGCTGCAGGGAGAAGGAGGGAATGACCCTTTGGCACTTGGCAGTGGAGTTTCATCTGTGTAGTACTTATCATCCTTTCTTCCCAGGGGCGACGATATTTCCTTCATTCATTAGCAAATTCTGCTCGAAGATGCCCTGATATATGTTCAATAAATGCAGAAACGGATGAGGGAGTACTTGGGCATGAGTAATAAAGATAGTATTTAAACATTGAGTGCTGATCATTCTAAGAGTTTGATATGAATTAACATATTTAATCCTCACAAGAGCCCTTTGAGGCTGGGTTGGGTGCCACCATTCCCGTCTTAAAGATAAGCAAAGAGACACAAGACATAGGTGGTTTATCTTTAGGTCACCCAGGTGGTAAGAGCCTGAGCTGGGATTTGAATTCAGATAGTTTCCATCCATTGCCTTAGTTCTTGATGTGTTTAGTGTCAGCTTCAGAAGACATGTTTGGATTTTTCTAGAGGACCGTAAAAGAGAGGTTAATGAGCTTTGAATTTTTGATTTTTTTTAGTTATCTGTAATTTAATTTTATTTGAAATATTTACAGTTCATATTCTGATTATATAAATGATTGCATATTGTAAAAGATTAAGAAAGTATAGAAAGTGTAAAATAAAAAATTTAATTATGCTAACAAGAAGACATAACAATAACAATATTAATTCAATGTTTTCCTCTTGCAGTAGACTTCTTTTTGGATTTTTACCCATGTTTAACCAAATAGGCTTCATAGCTTTTATTTTTCCCTTAAGTTTTTACTATGGAAATGTATAAGCATAGCCAAATGTAATATGACTAAAATAATTCTGTGGAAGCATCACCCAGCTTCAATCTTCGTTAATATTTTCCAGTCTTGGATCAACTCCCTGCCCCTTTTTTTTTGTTTCAGTATTTTAAACCAAATGTCTAACATTGACTTAGAATAATATTGTTTGATTGATTGTCATAATTGTCAAACATTGATGATCATAAATTTCTTATGTCCAAGACCATGAAAGGGAAATGCCAGCAGCTACTCTAAGGTTTTCATTCATTGCAGCTTACAGAATGGTCCTTCCTTGAGGACGTTACGGGACACAAGAGAGTTGTACCTTGGAGAAGGATGGTGATGAATTTTGTGTTCCAGCATAGAGTTTGCCTTGCCTAGTCTTATAGCTCTTTGTTTCTTATTTCTCTTTATCTAAATCCATACACTGAAAGTTCTTCTATTTCTGGGACCATGTCATATTTTTCTCTATGTGTCCAGCACATGGTACAAAGTTGTTAAGTGTTTATGGTTAGAGTAGCTACTCAACAGACAGATGGCATCAAGGATTTGCAGTGTAGAATTGGAATTAGGTATCAAAATAGAATAGAAATAACCCCTGGATATATTCCTTAATCTCACTTAATATTGGTAGGTTATATAATCCACCAACTATTTCAAATTATTGAAGAGTTGAAGCGCAATGATTGGTTATGTTTTGATAATCTAAAAAAAATTCCTAAGAAACAAATTGTTAGAAATGATAACAACATTGATAGACCATGCCTTATAACTGAGATTGTGTTTCCAGGATTTTAAAACAGGTTTTAAAAAAATGTTTCTACAGTAAAATTGACTATTTTGTTATTTTTGGGGTACAATTTTATTACAACACAGGCATAGTTTGTGTAACAACTACCGTAGTCAGAAAAAGAACATTTCCATCACCCCAAAAACTCTGCTCATGTCTTCCCTCATAATTACCCCTCACCATACCTGTAACCACTGGCAACTACCATAAGCACTAAAACTCTATAGCTTTGTCATTTTGAGAATGTCATATAAATGGACTGATGCTATATGTAACATTTGAGACCGGATTCTTTTACTCAGCAAATTTCTCTTGACGTTCATCCAAGTTGTTATTCTTATCAATACTTCATTTCTGTTTACTTCTGGTTAACAGAAGTATCCACTTTATGGATATATCACAGTTCATCTATTCACTGATTGACAGACATTTTCCCCCACTTTTTGGCATTTATGAATAGAGCTGATATAAACATTCATGTATAGTTTTTTGTGCTTATTTCTGTAGGATACGAAGCCAGGAGTAGGGTTACTGGGTCATATGGGAAATGCATGTTTAACTTTATAAGAAACTGCCTAACTGTACCATTTTGCATTCTCACTAATGATATAGAAAGTTCCAGTTTATTTACATCTTCATCAGCACTTAGTATTTTCCTCATTTTTTTTTAGCCATTCTAAGCATTGTAAGTTTAATTTACATTTCCCTAATAGCTAATGGTGTTCAGCAGATATTACTTTTTTGTTGTTGTTTCTTTGCCATCCTTATATCTTCTTTGCGGAAGTGTCTGTATGCATGCTTTGCCCAGTTTTACATTGTGTTATATTTTTCCTACTGTTGATTTTTGAGAGCTATTTATATATTCTGGATGTAAGTCCTTTGTTGGATGTGTGATTTGCAAATATTTCTTCTCAGCCTGCAGCTTCTCTTTTCATTCTGTTAATAGTGTCTTTTGCAGAACAAAATTTCTAATTTTAATGACATCTGATTTATCAATGTTATCTTTTTTGGATAGTGTTTTTGATGTCATATCTAAGAAGTCTGCCTAGCCCCACGTCATGAAGATTTTCTCTTGTTCTAGCAGTTTTATGGTTTTACACTTAAATCTGTGATCCATTGTGAGTTAACATTTTAATAATATGTGATGGTTACGTTGGGGTTTATTTCTTTACATATGAATGACCAACCATCCCAACACCACTTATTTGGGTTTATTTTTGTACCATGTTCTGCTAAATTGATCTATGTGTGTATCTCTTCACCAGTACCAAGATAGCATATTTACTGTAGCTTGATAGTAAATCTTAAGACAGGATAGTTTGATTTCTCCAAATTTATTCTTTTTTTCCAAAATTGTTTTTAGCTATTCTGGTTCCTTTGCCTTTCCATATGCATTTTAGAATTGGCTTATTTATATCTACCAAAAATTCAGCTGGTATTTTCATTGACATTATGTGAAATCAGTATATCTGTCTTTATCACATTGAGTTTTCCAGTTCATTAGTATAACAAGTCCCTTCATATAAGTGTTCTTTAGTTTCTTGCATTAGTGTTTCATGATTTTCTGCATACAGATCTATACATGTTTTGTTTAGACATATGCCCAAGTATAATCAGCCAACTGATCTTCGTCAAAGTAAACAAAAACATAAAGTGGGGAAAGGACACCCTTTTCAACACATGATATTGGGATAATTGGCGAGCCACATGTAGGGGAATAAAACTGCATTCTCATCTCTCACCTTATACAAAAATCTACTCAAGATGGATTAAGAACTTAAACCTAATTCCTGAACTATAAAAATTCTAGAAGATAACACTGGATAAACCCTTCTAGACATTGGCATAGGCAAGGATTTCATGACCAAGAACCCAAATGCAAGTGCAATAAAAACAAAGATAATTAGCTGGGACTTAATTAAACTAAAGAGCTTTTGCATGGCAAAGGGAACAGTCAGCAGAGTAAATAGACAACCTACAGAGTGGGACCCCTGACCCTGACCCCTGACCCTGACCCCTAACCCCTGACACTAACCCTAACCCCTAACCCTGACCCTAACCCCTAACCCTTAACCCTAACCCCTAACCCTAACCCCTAACCACAACCCTCACCTTCACCCTAACCCAACCCTAACTCCTAATCCCTAACCCCTAAACTCTCTTAACCCCTAACTCTAAACATTAACTCCTAACCCCTAACTCTGACCCCAACCCCTATCTCCAACCCCTAACCCTAAACTTGACCCCTAACCCCTAACCCTAACACCAACCTTAACCCTAGGTTCATTACTATGTTTGTATTGACTATGTCAATGTCGATTATTATAATTGCTGTCTTAGGACTGCACGGCAGCGAGGGGATTGCGGGTCTTATATTAATATTTTTGTATTGAGGCAGTGCATTAGCATTACAGGTGCTTGTTACATGAGAAATGGGGGTGTCACATTTTGGGTGTCATGTCTGAATTAGGAATGCTGCATTTGTCTTCCGAGGCTGTGGTGTGGATCTCGCACTGAGGTCGCCTCGCCTTGGCTGGGGAGAACCTCTGTGGGCAGGATTCAGAGGGGCTTTTGGTTTCCCGTTTTCCACACTGAACCCTTCTAACTGGTCTCTGAACCTGATTATTCAGGGCTGCAAACAAGAAGAATTTTATTCACCGTCGATGCGGCCCCGAGTTGTCCCAAAGCGAGGCAGTGCCCCCAAGGTCTGTGCTGAGCAGAACGCAGCTCCGCCCTCGCGGTGACCCTGGCCCACCCGCCGGGATCTGTGCTGAGGAGAACACCGCTCCGCCTTCGCTGTATCTCTGAAGTCTTTGCAGAGGAGATCTCAGCTCCGCCCTCGCGATGCTCTCCAGGTCTGTGCTGAGGAGAAAGCAGCTCCGCCCTCGCGAAGACCCAGCGCCAGCGCAGGCGCAGGGAGGTGCCCAGCAGCGGGGAAGGTGGCACCACCAGGGAGGTCCTCAGGCCTGGCGCATATGCATTCCAGAGGCCACCCAGACCATGCCCTGCCGCCTGGGCACCCAAGCTGCAGTCGCCCTCTCTGTGCAGGCAGCAGCTGCTTGGCAACCCCCGAGCCGGCTCGCGCTCCCAGCATCGCAGAACCAGGGCCAGGTGTCCCAGTGGCTGCGGCCAAACCAGGCATTCTACCCAGCGGCAGCGGCTGCACAGGAGCGAGAACTGAGAACCCGCCGCTCAACTCCACACGAGGTGACTGCCGAGTGCCCATGCCAGCGGCCCCGATCTCTCTCAGGTGGAGGAGTGGGCGAGAGGCACGACCTTGGGGCCCTCAGGCTGGGTGCGCTGGCGATCAAAGTTAGATTTTGATTAAATCTAATTTACGTGTATTTTATTTTGTTATTTGTGCTTTTCTGTCATATTTCAAAATACACTTAAAACTCAAAGGTCATAAAGGCTTACCTTGTGTTTTCTTCTAAGAGTTATGTATTTTTAGTCCTTACATTTAAGTCTTTTATTAATTTAAAATTAATTTTTGTATATACTGCAAGGTAGGGGTCTAACTTCTCTCTTGTGCACTGACATCCAGCTGTTGAAGAGACTGTTCTTTCCTCCCTTGACTAGACTTGGCCACCTTGTTGAACAGTCATTGACCATATATGTGAGGACTAATTTGTAGAATCTCAAATCTGTTCTATTCTATTGGTCTAAAAGTCTATTGGTCTTATGCCAGTACCACACTCTCTTGACTACTGTAGACTTGTAGTAGGCTGTGAAACTGAAAAACGTGAGTTTTCCAATATTCTTTTTCAAGACTGTTTTGTCTGTCAGATCCTTTGAATTTTTGTATGATTTTAGAATGAGTTTCTTTGTTTCTGCAAAAATGCCTTTGGAATTTTGATGGTATTACATTTAATCTGTAGATTACTTTGGATGATATTGTAATTTTAACAATATTGTCTTACAACCAGTGAACATAGAATGTCTTTTGAGTTATTTCCATTCTCTTTAGTTTTTTTCAGCAAAGTTTTGTGTATACCATCATGGTTAGATTTCTGCCTGAATAACTTATTCTTTGACGCTATTATAAATGGAATTTTTAAAATGTTTTCATAGTTCTTTACAACTCTGTAGAAATATAACTCATTTTCCTATGTTTGTTTTGCATCCTGCCTCTTTTATTAGTTATAATCGGTTTTGTGTTTTGTTTGGAGCTTTATACACATAAGATCATGTGTAGATATAATTTTACTCCTATTTTTTATTTCTAATTTAGATGCTTTTTATTTCTTTGTCTTGCCTAATTACTCTGGCTAGACCTGCCAGTGCTACGTTGAATGCAGGTGGCAAATGCACCATCCTCATCTTGTTCTAGATGTTAGGAAAACAGCTTTCAGTGTTTCATCATTGATCATGATATTAACTGTTGGTTTTTTATACATCCCATTGTCATGTTGCAGAAGTTCCCTTCTATGCCTAATTTATTGAGTATTTTTATTATAGAAAGGTGTTGTATTTCATCAATGTTTTTTTCTGCATCAATTGAAATAATAGTGTGCTTATTCATTTTACTGTTACAGTATATTACTCTGATTGATTTTTTATATGTTGAGCCACCGTTGCATTTTGGGGATAAATCTCATAGGGTGATAGTTTACAATCCTTTGATTATATAGTATTGCTGCTAGTATTTTGCTGGTATTGCTAGTATTTTGCTGAGATTTTTGCTTATATATTCATAATGGATATTGTGCTGTAGTTCTCTCTTTTGTTCTCTCTTTGGCTTTGGTATAAGGATAATGCTATTATCAAAAAATGAATTAGCAATTATTCCTTCTTCATATATTTTGTCAGAAGAGTTTGAGAAGAAATGGTATTAATTCTTCTTTTAATGTTAGGTTGACTCAGCAGTTAATGCAGCTATTTGGTCATAAATATTTCTTTGTTAATCGCTTTCAATTACTAATTCAATCTCCTAGGTTATAGGTCTATTCAGATTTTCTCTTACTTCTTGGCCACTTTGGTAGTTTATGTCTTTCTAGCGATTCATCCATTTCATCCGGGGCACCTAATTTGTTGTTAGACAGTTGTTCACAGTATACTCCTGTAATCCTTTTGTATTTCTGTAAAGTTGGTAGTAATGGCTCAGCTTTCATTTATAATTTTAATAATTAGTCTTCCATATTTTGCTCAGTCAATATAGTGAAAGGCTTGATCTTTCAAAGAATCTTTTTGGGGTCAAACAAATGTATCCCTTTTGTGTATTGATTTATGTATTCCCCTATAATTTCTCCCTCTCTAAAATGGAAAATCAACTGTAATTCAACTGCTGTGCATGCAGTTTCTCAGGACTCCTTAAACCTGTGATTCACTGGGCCACAGTCATTCATACGAGCTCAAAATAAACCTCTTTAAGAACCCTCAAAGAGTTTGGTTTTTCTTCTAAAATTTCGTAACGTAAATTATATGTAAATCATGGTAGTTGGCATTTTTCCACGCATCAGTAAGTTGTCTCACAGTGATCAAGTGCAACTTGCAGAAAATAATTGGATACTATCTTCAAAATAAAAACAATCTCACTTCAGATGTTCTTTATCCAACATAAATTTAATACCTAAGAGATAATGTATAACATAAAGATTCATTAATTATATCATCTTCTCCACCATTATCCATGATGATCACATACTTTGGAACTTATTCTATGGAGAATAGCCTAAAGTGAAGTCATAATAATGATCACATTGATATGCATTATCTGTCTTCTTCTTTTTATTTTTATTTTTTGAGATGGAATGTTGCTCTTGTTGCCCAGGCTGGAGTGCAATGGTGTGATCTCAGCTCACTGCAACCTCTGCCTCTGGTGTTCAAGTGATTCTCCTGCCTCAGCCTCTCAAGTAGCTGGGATTGCAGGTGCACACCACCATACCTGGCTAATTTTTATATTTTTAGTAGAGACGTGGTTTTGCATGTTGGCCAGGCTGGTCTCGAATGCATTATGTGTCTTCTAAGAGTGGTCAGGGGATTCACTCTAGTTTAATTGTCACTTCTTACAGTGAGTGCTGAGGTTTGTATTCAGATTTCACATTTTGAATGTACTTATTAGGACCTGATTACACTCTTTTACACTCTGGCAAAACTATACGAATTCTATAAATTTTAATTCTATATCACTTCTCCAGGTACATATCATATTTTCCAAGACCCACGATTATTTTCATGGTGGATCTACCAGATTCAGCAAATAGTCATATAGAATATACTTAAGTTCAAGATTATGAAAAAAGTAATACTTTTCTATTATGATATCTGCATACTTGCATGCAATATGTATATGCAATACTATAAATGTAAATACACTAAATTTTATCTATTATTTATCTGAAGTTCAAATTTAACTGTGTCATTGGTTATCTCTCAACTCCAATCCATGGGAAACTTGGTGTTCTTCTGTCCAAAATTAGCTCCAACTACCTCCAGAGACCCGTTGGAGAAAGACACCAGTTTTTGAGCCAACTACTACAATTCTTAAAATGTGGATACCATTGTGTCTTAAAGTCAATTTTTTTCTTACTATTCTTGTGTCCAAAATGACAGTAACACACAAACAATATGACTGTGCCGATACGTGTTGGTGGCACCTATTAATTATTTGTTTCTGGCACTGAAGATAAATATGTGTATTTATGAGATTAATCTTTTAGCTCGAGAATAACAACCACTTAATAAAATATTCAATTTTCCTTTTCTAAACTCCAATTTAGATTAAATTGTTTTTTCAAGGTGATGGATTAGAGACTTTAAGCATGCTTCAGCCACATGGACATAGCACAATAGTGCATAAATGTCAACTCTCTGAGCTTTAATTTAAGGAGAAGAATAGGAATCCACCAGAATCATGAAGGAGACACCAGATCCCGGGAAGGAAAATGGAGGCAAACTGCCCCCATGATGGCAACCAGCTAATAAAAGTGAGTGAAGTACCAGTAAGTAAAATCTATTTTAATATATTCTAAATATATATGCAATATATATATATATATTCTAAATATAAATGCAGCCAACATTGGAGCACACAGATTGAAACACACCCCAATGACTGTTAGACAGATCATTGATGCAGAAAACTAATAAAGAAATTCTGCATTTAAATTCAATTCTTGACCATTAGGAATTACAATACTCTTCACTCATCAACCACAGAACATACACTGGAGTATCATCTGCGTGTAGATGTGTATACTGCTCAAAGCAATTTACAGATTCAATGCTTTTCCCATCAAACTACTAATGTTATTTTTCACAAAATAGAAAACATCTAAAATTTACATGGAACCTAAAAGGAGTCTGAATAGCCAAGCCAAAGCAATACTAAGGCTAGAGACATAGGCTAGAGATATCAAATTACATGACTTCAAAATATCCTAGAAGACTATAGTAATCAAAACAACATGGTACTTGTAGAGAAACAGACACATAGAACAACGGAACAGACTAGAGTACTAGAAACTAAGTCCACATGCCTGCAACCATCACAACGTTAACAAAGTTGACAAAAGCAAGCAATGGGAAAAAGACTTTTTATTTAATAAATAATGCGGGATAACTGGCTAGTCATATGCAGAAGAATAAAACTAGACCCCCATATTTCGCCAAATACAAAAATTAACTTAAGATGGATTAAAGAGTTAAATGTAAAATCTCAAGCTATAAAACGCCTAGAAAAAAACCTAGGAACTACTTTTCTTGATAATGGCCTTGGCAAATAATTTATGGCTAAGTCCTCAAAAGCAATTGCAACTAAAACAAAAATTGACAAGTGGGATTTAATTAAACGGAAAAACTTTTACACAACAAGAGAAACTATCAAGGTAGTAAAGAGATAACCCACAGAATGAAAGAAAATATTTACAAACTATGCATCTAACAGAGGTCTATTATTCAGAACCTATAAGAAACTTAAACAAATCAACAAGCAAGCAGCAAGTAACTCCATTAGAAAGTGAGCAACAGGACATGAATAGACACTGCTGAAAAGAAGACATACACACAAGCACCCAACAAACATATGTAAAAGTGCCATCATCATTATTTATTAAAGAAATGCAAATCAAAACGGAAATGAAATACCATTTCACACCTGTCAGAATGGCTTTTTTTGAAAAGTCAAAAGAAAAACATATATCAGCGAAGATTTAGAGAATAGAGAACATGTATACAATTTCTGAAGGAATGTATAATTAGTTCAGCCACTGTGGAAAGCAGGTTGGGGATTTCTTAAAGAACGGAGAGTTGAACTACCATTCAACCCAGTAACCCCATTACTGGGTATATACCCGAAAGAAAATAAATATCCTACCAAAAAGACACATGTAGTCATAGTTTTTATCACAGCAGTATTCACAATCACAAAGACATAGACTTAACCCAGGCGTCCAGCAGTGGTGGTATGGATAAAGACTCATGAAATACTATACAGCCATAAAAAACTCCAAATTATGCCATTTGAAGCAACATGGATGCATTGTTTCCAGCAAACTAATGCAAAAGCAAAAAACAAAATACCGCATGTTCTCTCTCATAAGTGGGAGCTAAATGCTAGGTACACATAGTCATAATACAGAGGGGCGGGAGGGGCCGGGACTGGTGGCTCACACTTGTAATCCCAACAATTTGGGAGGCCAAGGTGAGCGGATCACCTGAGGTCAGGAGTTTGAGACCGGCCTGGCCAACGTGGTGAAACCCCGCCTCTAATGAAAACACAAAAATTAACTGGGCATGTTGGCTGGCGCCTGTAATCCCAGCTACTCGCGGGTCTGAGGCGGAGAGTCACTTGAACCCTGGGGGCGGAGGTTGTAGTGAGCCGAGATCGCGTCACATCACTCCAGCCTGGGCGACGGAGCAAAACTCTGTCTCAAAAACAAACAAACAAACAAACAAAAAACAAAGAGGGAAGAGGGAGGGAATACAGATCGATTAAAACTACCGATTGGTTAGTGTCCTCTCTACCTTGGTAATGAATTCATTCATTTAATTCATAATTCATTCATTCAATTCATAATTCAGTTCCCCCTGAGGAAAAAATATTCACTTGTCATTAAAATCTCTCTGCGTCTTATTGATTTCAGATAGAAGTTAAATTTCACCTTAATAATAGAAACAAAAGAACTACTTAAACTGACAAAAACTAATAAAGGTTTGCTCAAATTTACTGACAGAGTCATGGGTACTTCATATAATGTAACATTCTACCAGTTTTAAGTAAAATAAATAAGGAAACAATCTTAATTCCATCGCCTACCGGGAGGGACGTGCCCCCGCTCCCAGGTGAGTGGGACCCTGCGCTCTGGGCGCGTTGCGCCGCGGCCTCTGGCACCTCTTGTTGGCAGCTTCGCCATTGCAGGCACAAGGCAGGCATTGGGGGGCGGGCAGCTGGCCAGGCCCAGGCGATTCCTTTGCCAGGGGCTGGGCAGGTGCGGAGAGGGGCGGAGCTGTGCTGCCCTAGGTGAGGGAGCCTCCCGCTCTGGACGGTTCGCCGCCCCTGCCCCAGGAGGGCGCTGCAGGAGCTGGGTGGGGAAGGGGAGGGACGAGGGGACGCAGGCCAGGCCAGGTGGCCTCTTAGACCTGGGTGATGCAGGAGGGGCTGTGGGAGACCAGAGAGGATCCGGAGCAGAAACCGGGAACTGATACCTCTGGCTGAATATCTGTCCTCTTGCAGAAGATTGAAAGTCAGTTATTTCATTAAAGTTTAATTTTATTATAAAAATAACAACTATTAAAAATTCCCTGTAGCCACTGGAATGATGAATTTTGGTGCAGTTTCAGCATAACAATCTTTGGAGTTTTAGATATTCTAATTATTCAAATTGTGGCCATGTTTCAAAATATATGCCGTATATTTTTATGGCACCCGTCCCTGTGTCCCGCATCCTCCTCTGTGTCCCTGCTGGCTCAGGAAACGAGCTTCTTCCTCCTTCCGCAGACTCGGATCAGGCTGTCCTCCCTCCGGCGCCTGAGGTGATCATGGGGACAGCCTGACCTCGAATAGCCTGAGAACGCCCGGCCTGTGCCCTGTGCTCAGCGTGGTGTCCTGGCTCGTGCCCCTCAGCCCCGCACAAAGCAGTGCGACAGGTGTGGAAGAAGCCAAAACCAGGCAGCGGTGAGCGGATGGATGCTCCAGGGATGTGGGGCTGCTGTCAGTCAAGAACCCATTGCCAAATTCCATGGCATAATTTTGGATATTTTTCCCTTATATTATTGTGGAAGGCTTTCAGACTTACACAGTTTGAGATTTTTAAAAAAATATAGTATAAACTACAATTCTGACATATATTTTACATGTTGATAGCAAGTCTTCATATCGTTTTTTGTTAAAGGGGGCTATTCCGTCTCCATAAGTTGGCCTTTGCACCCTTGTTGAAGATCATTTTGACCATATATACAAGGCTTTTGTGGAGAGGGGTATCTCTATTATTTACTATGTCTACATGTCTTGATTTAATACATTTCTTTTTAGATTTTCTCCTTTTTACTTTTTGAGACAGGTTCTCTGTCATCGAGGCTGAGGTGCACTGGTGCGACCATGGCTCACTGCAGCCTTGCTCTCCCAGGCTTAAACAATCCTCTCACCTCAGCAACTAGAATAGCTGAGACTACAGGTTCATGTCACATTGCCAGATTAATTTTAATTTTAATTTTTTTTTTGTAGTGATGGGTGTTCTCACTATGATGCCCAGTGTGGTTTGAACTCCTGGGTTCAAGCAATCCTCCTACCTCAGCCTCACAAAGTGCTGAGGTTACACATATAAGCCATCGAACCTGGCCTCAAAATACCACATTTGAAAAGAGTTCAACAGCACTGCAATTAGTTTTTGATTTAAAAATTGTGAGGGCTCCACACTTGACATTCTTTTGCAAGATTAATTGGCTATTTTCAGTCTTGAGATTTCATATGTTTTAGAATTTTGTATTTCTCCAAGTAAATATTGTTATGATTTATATAGCTATTGTATATAAACTGTTGTTGATTTCATTAGTACAGACTTAAGAATATTGTTATCTAATTTATGAATATGGGATATCTTTTCAATTGTCTAATCTATAAATATAGACTATCTTCCCCATTCTTTGTGACTTTCCTTCAACAACATCTTGCAACTTCTAGTATACTAGTATTACATTTCTTTTTTTGTTTATTCCAAAGTATATTCTTCTTAATGCTATTTTCAATGGAATTTTAAGAACTTGGATTGTACATTGTAGTGAAGAGAAACACACTTAATATTGTATTCTGCAATTTTGCTAAATGCAACTATCAGTTCTAACAGGTATTGTTTTCAGCATATAGGATTTTTTGTATATAACATCATATCATAAGTAATAGGTAATTTTACTTCTTCCTTTAGAATGTGGATCTTTTCTTTTTTTCATTGCCTAGTTGTTTTGCCAGGACATTCACTGTTATTTTTGAATAGATGTGGCAACAGTGAATATCTTGCCTTATTATTAATCTTAGAGGATAAACTTTTGACACTTCAGAATTCAGTATAATATTAGTGGTGATTGTTTTTGTTTTTTGTTTTTGTTGTTGTTTTTTGTTTTTTTGAGCTAGAATCTTGCTCTGTCACCCAGGCTGGAGAGCAGTGGCATGATCTGGGCTCACTGCAACCTCCACCTCCTGAGTTCAAGCTATTCTCATCCCTCAGCCTCCCTGATAGCTGGGACTACAGGCACACACCACAAAGTCCAGCTAATATTAATATTTTTTGTAGAGACAGGGATTCACCATGTTGGTCAGGCTGGTCTGGAACTCCTGACCTAAAATCATCCACCCACCTCAGCCACCCAAACTGCTGGGACTATAGGCATAAGTTGTTGAACCCAGTTGGTGATGAGTTATTTACATATCTTTTGTTATGTTACTTTCCTTTTATTTCTAGTTTATTGAGTTTTTTTATCTTGAAAAGATGATTAATATTGTCAATTGACTTTTCTGCATTATTTGAGATGACTGTGTGATTTATATCTTTTCCTCTGTTATTATGATATATTAAATTGATTGATTTAAACTCTCATTCCAATATGGTCAAATAGGAAGAACTTTGGTCTGCTGCTCCCAGTGTGATCAATTCAAGATTTCTGTATTTCCAACTGAGGTACCTGATTCATCTCACTGGGACTGGTTGGACAGTGAGTTCATACCATGGAGTGTGAACTGAAGCAGGGCAGGGCATCAACTCACCCAGGAAGTGCAAGGGATTTGGGGATTTTCCTCTCCTAGCCAAGGGAAGGCAAGATAGACTGTACCTGGAAAAACAGGACACCCTCGCCCAAATACTGCACTTTTCATACAGTCTTAACACCTGGCAGACCAGGAGATTCTCTCCTGTGCCTGGTTCATTGGGTCTCACACCCATAGAGCCTTGCTCACTGCTAGCACAGCAGTCTAAGATTAACCTTCATGCTGCAGCTGAGCAAGTGGAGGTGAATCTGCAATTTTTGAGGCTTGAGTAGGTAAACAAAGTGGCCAGGAAGCTTGAACAGGATAGAGCCACTCACAGCTCAGCAACGCCTACTGCATTAATAAACTCGACTTCTGTGGGCAGGGCATAGCTGAATAAAAGGCAGTAGAAACTTCTGCAGACTTAAACGTCCCATCTGACAGCTGTGAAGAGAGCAGTGGTTCTCCTGGCATGGTGCTTGAGCTCTGAGAATGGACATACTGCCTCCTCAAGTGGGTCCCTGAACCCAATGTAGCCTAACTGGGAGACACCTCCTAGTAAGGGCCAACAGACACCTCATACAGGCGGGAGACTCTCTTCAATGAAGCATCCAAGGAAGGATCAAGCAGCAATATTTGCTGTTCTGCAGCCTCCTCTGTTGATACCCAAGCAAACAGGGTGTGGAGTGGACCTCCAGCCAACTCCAACAGACCTGCAGCTGAGGGACCTGACTGTTAGAAGGAAAACTAACAAACAGAAAGGAATAGCATCAGCATAAACAAAAAGGACATCCACACCAAAACTTCATCTGTAGGTTACCAACATCAAAGACCAAAGATAGATAAAACCACAAAGATTAGAAGAAACCCGAGCAGAAAAGCTGAAAATCCTGAAAACCAGACCACCTCTTTTCCTCCAAAGGATTGCAGCTCCTCACCAGCAATGGAACAAAGCTGGAGGGAGAATGACTTTGACGAGTTGACAGAAGGAGGCGTCAGAAGGCTGGTAATAACAAACTTCTCTGAGCTGAAGGAGTATGTTCGAACACATCATAAGGAAGCCAAAAACCTTGAAAAAAGGTCAGACAATGGCTAACTAGAATAAACAGTGTAGAAAATACCTTAAATGACTTTATGGAGCCGATAACCATGGCACAAGAACTTTGTGACATATGCACAAGCTGATTCAATAGCTGATTCAATCCAGTAGAAGAAAGGATATCAGTGATTGAAGATCAGATTAATAAAATAAAGTGAGAAGACAAGTTTAGAGTAAAAAGAGTGAAAAGAAATGAACAAAGCCTCCAGGAAAAATGGGACTATGTGGAAACACCAAATCTACGTTTGTTTGGTGTACCTAAACGTGACAGAGATAATGGAACCAAGTTGGAAAACACTGCTTAGGATATTATTCAGGAGAATTTTCCCAACGTAGCAAGGCAGGCCAACATTCAAATTCAGGAAATACAGAGAACACCACAAAGACACTTCTGGATAAGAGCAACCCCAAGATACTAATTGTCAGATTCACCAGGGTTGAAATGAAGGAAAAAATGTTAAGGGCAGCCAGAGAGAAAGGTCGGGTTACCCATAAGGGGAAACCCATCAGACTAACAGCAGACCTCTCAGCAGAAACCCTAGAAGCCAGAAGAGATTGGGGTCAATATTCAACATTCTTAAATAAAAGAATTTTCAGCCCAGAATTTCACATCCAGCTAAACTAAGCTTCATAAGTGAAGGAGAAATAAAATCCTTTAGAGACAAGCAAATGCTGAGAGATTTTGACACCCCCTGTCCTGCCTTAAAAGAGCTCCTGAGGGAAGCACTCAGCATGTAAAGGAACTACTGGTACCAGTCACTGCAAAAAATATGCCAAATTGTTAAGACCATCAATACAATGAAGAAGCTGCATCAATTAACGGGAAAAACAGTGAGATAACATAACAATGACAGGATTAAATTCACACATAACAATATTGACCTTAAATGTAAATGGGATAAATGCCTCAATAAAAAGTCATAGACTGTGAAATTGGATAAAACATCAAGACCCATCAGTGTGCTGTATTCAGGAGACCAATCTCACATGCAGAGACACACATAGGCTCAAAATAAAGGTATGGAGGAAGATCGACCAAGCAAATGGAAAGGAATACAAATTAACAATTAAAGAAAAGCAGGGGTTGCAATCCTAGTCTCTGATAAAACAGAATTTAAACCAACAAAGATCAAAAGACACAAAGAAGGCCACTAAATAATGGTAAAAGGATCAATTCAGCAAGAAGAGCTAACTACCCTAAATATATATGCACCCAATACAGGAGCACCCAGATTCATAAAGTAAGTCCTTAGATACCTACAAACAGACTTAGACTCCCACACAATAATAATGGGAGAATTTAATACTCCATTGTCAATATTAGACAGATCAACAAGACAGAAGGTTAACAAGGATATCCAGGATTTGAACTCAGCTCTGCACCAAGTGGACCTAATAGAAATCTACAGAAATCTCCACCCCATATCAACAAAATAAACATTCTTCTCCGCACCACATCGCACTTATTCTAAAATTGATCACATAATTGGAAATAAGCACTCCTCATCAAATGTAAAAGAACAGATATCACAACAAACTGTCTCTCATATCACAGTGTAATCAAATTAGAACTTAGCGTTAAGAAACTCACTCAAAACGGCACAAATACATGGAAACAGAACAACCTGCTCCTGAATGGCTACTGGATAAATAACAAAATGAAGGCAAAAATAAAGATGTTCTTTGAAACCAGTGAGAACAAAGACAAAAAACACCAGATCTCTGGGACACATCTAAAGCAGTGTGTAGAGGGAAATTTATAGCACTAAATGCCCACAAGAGAAAGGAGGAAAGATCTAAAATCGACAGCCACACATCACAATTAAAAGAACTAGAGAAACAAGAGCAAACAAACTCAAAAGTGAGCAAAAGGCAAGAAAGATCAAGCAGAACTAAAGGAGATAGAGACACAAAAAACCCTTTAAAATTATGAATTTAGGAGCCGATTTTTTGAGAAGATCCACAAAATTGATAGACCACTAGCAAGACTAATAAAGAAGAAAAAAGACAAGAATCAAATAGACACAATAAAAAAATGATAAATGTTATATCATCACGGATCTCACAGAAATACAAACTACCATCAGAGAATACTATAAACTCCTCTACACAAATAAACTAGAAAATCTAGAAGAAATGGATAAATTCCTGGACACATACTCCCTCCCAAGATTAAATCAGGAAGAATTTGAATCACCGAATAGACCAATAACGGGCTCTGAAATTGAGGCAATAATTAATAGCATACCAACAAAAAAATATCCAGGACAAGATGGATTCACAGCTGAATCCTACCAGAGGTACAAAAAGGAGCTGGTACCATACCATTTCTTCTGAAACTATTCCAATCAATAGAAAAAGAGGAAATCCTCCCTAATTCATTTTATAGGACCAGTATCATCCTGATACCAAACCCTTGCAGACACAAAACAAAAAAAGAGAACTGTAGAACAATATCGTTGATGAAAATCAATGTGCAAATCCTCAATAAAATACTGGCAAATGGAATCCAGCAGCACATCAAAAAGCTTATCCACCACTATCAAGTAGTCTTCATCCCTGGAATGCAAGGCTTGTGCAACATACACTAATTAATAAATGTAATCCATCAAATAAACAGAATCTATGACAAAAACCACATGAGTATCTCCATAGATATAGAAAAGGCCCTTGACAAAATTCAACAGTCTTTCCTGCTGAAAACTCTCAATAAACTACATATTGATGAAATGTATCTCAAAATAATAAGAGCTATTTATGACAAACCCACAGCCACTATCATACTAAATCCGTAAAACTGGAAACATTCCCTTTCAAAACTGACTCCAGACAAGAATGCCCTCTCTCACCTCTCTTATTCAAAATAGTGTTGGAAATTCTGGCCAGAGCAATCAGGCAAGAGAAAGAAACAAATGTATTCAATTAGGAAGTCAAATTATTTCTGTTTGCAGATGACATGATTGTATATTTAGAAAACCTCATCGTCTCAGCCCAAAATCTCCTTAAGCCGATAAGCAACCTTACTAGTCTCAGGATAAGAAATCGATATGCGAAAACCACAAGCATTTCTATACACCAATAACAGACAAACAGAGATCCAAATCATGAGTGAGCTCCCATTGACAATTGCTACAAAGAGAATAAAATACCTTGGAATACATCTTACAAGGGATGTGAAGGACTTCTTCAAGGAAAACTACAAATCACTGCTCAATGAAATAAAAGAGGACACAAACAAATGGAAGGACATTCCATGCTCGTGGATAGAAATAATCAATATTGTGAAAATGGTCATACTGCCCTAGGTAAATTACAGATTCAATGCCATCCCTATCAAGCTACCAATGACTTTATTCACAGAATTAGAAAATACTACTTTAAAGTTCATATGGAACCAGAAAAGAGCCCACTTTGCCAAGACAATCTAAGCAGAAAGAACAAAGCTGGAGTCATCACACTACCTGACTTCAATCTATACTAAAAGGCTACAGTAACCAAATAGCATGGTACTGATATCAAAACAGATCCATAGACCAATGGAACAGAACAGAGGCCTCAGAAATAACACCACACATCTACAACCATCTGATCTTTGACAAACCTGACAAAAACAAGCAATGGAGAAAGGATTCCCTATTTAATAAATGGTGCTGGGAAAACTGGCTAGCCCTAGATAGAAAGCTGAAACTGGATCCCTTCTTTACACCTTATACACAAATTAATTCAACAGGGAATAAAGACTTAAATGGTAGTCCTAAGACCGTAAAAACCTTAGAACAATTTCTAAACTACACCATTCAGGACATAAGCATGGGCAAAGATTTCATGACTAAAACAACAAAAGCAATGGCAACAAAAGCCAGAATAGACAAATCAGATCTAATTAAAGTAAAGCGCTTCTGCACAGCAAAGAAACTACCAACAGTGTGAACAGACAATCTACAGAATGGGAGAAAATTGTTGGCAATCTATCCATCTGACAAAGGGCTAATATCCAGAATCTACAAAAAACTTAAACAAATTAACAAGAAAAAAACACCATCAAAAAGCGGGCAAAGGATATGGACAGACACTTCTCAAAAGAAGACATCTATGCAGCCAACAGACACATGAGAAAATGCTCATCATCACTGGTCATCAGAGAAATGCAAATCAAAACCACAATGAGATAAAATCTCATGTGAGTTAGAATGGCGATTATTTGAAAGTCAGGAAACAACAGATGCTGGAGAGGATGTAGAAAAATAGGCAGGCTTTTACACTGTTGGTGGGATTGTAAATTAGTTCCTCCATTGTGGAAGACAGTGTGGCCATTCCTCCAGGATCTAGAACTAGAAATACCATCTGACCCAGTGATTCTATTACTGGGTATATACTCAAAGGATTATAAATCATGCCACTATAAAGACACATGCACACGTATGCTTATTGCAACACTATTCCCAATAGCAAAGACTTGGAACCAACCCAAATGTCTATCAATGATAGAACTGATTAAGAAAATGCAGCACGCATAAACCATGGAATAGTACGCAGCCATAAAAACGGATGAGTTTTTGTCCTTTGCGGGGACTTGGATGAAGCTGGAAACCATCATTTTCAGCAAACTATCAAAAGGACAGATAACCAAACACCATATGTTCTCAATCATAGGTGGGAATTTACCAATGAGAACACTTGGACACAAGGCAGGTAACATCACACAACGGGGCCTGTCAGGGGCTGGAGGGTTAGAGGAGAGATAGCAGTAGGAGAAATATCTAATGTAAATGATGAGTTGATGGGTGAAGCAAAACAACATGGCATCTGTAAACCTATGTAAAAAACCTGCACGTTGTTCACATGTACCCTAGAACTTAAAGTATAATAAAAAAAAAATAGATTGATTTACATGTGTTGAACAATACTTACATTGGAGAGATAACTCCTTCTTCGTCGTGGTGTATAATCCTTGCAATATGTTATTGAATTTGGTGTTCTAATGTTCTGAGGAGAATTTTTACATCAATAGTCAACAGGAAAATTGATTTGTACTTGTATTTTTTTTCCTTAGTGTCTTTGTGGGGTTCAGTGTTGTGTTAATGCTGGGCTCATAAAATAAGTTGGAAATTGTTTTCTCTTTTTCATTTTTCTGAAGTAGTTTAAGAAGGGTTGGTGTTAACCCTGCTTTAACATTTTGGAAAAAAGAAATTTAATGAAGTGATCTGGGCCTGGGCTTTTTGAGGGGAGGTTGTTGTTACTACTTATATGCCTGTTCAGATTTTTTATGGTTTATTTTTAGTATAATCTATATTTCTAGACATTTGTCTGTTTCTCTTAGCTTATCACATTTTTTGGCATATACTTGGAATTAAACTTTTATAATCTCTTCTTTTCCTACTTTTATGGCATCAGTAGTAATAGCTCCTCTTTTATTTCTGAATTTAATTATTTGAGATATCTTCTTTTTTCTTTTAATCTAACTGTCAGTTTTCTTAATCTTTTCAATAAAACCAAAGTTTAATTGATTTTTCTATGGCTTTTAATTGTTATTTATTTATAACTGCTGAAATTTTTATTCTTTACTTATGTTTGGTTACATTTACTAGTTGATTTAGATACATTTTTTTTAAATGTACACATTTACTACTACAATTGAATACAAGCTATAGATGTATTCAATAATTTTGTTATGCTTTCTCTCCAGTTATGTTGAAATTTTCACTGTGATTTCTTCTTTAACCCATAATGCTGTTTAGGAGCATGTTACTTGATTTTAATGTATTTGTAAATTTTTAAATTTTTCTTCTGGTATTCACTTCTAGTTCCATTCCATTTTAATTGTAAATGATACTTCGTATGATTTTAATTTTCTTGAATTTATTTCTTTGTGGTCTGATTTGTGATATAGTCTCAAGAATGTTCCATGTGCGCACCAGAAGCATCTGCATTCTGTTGTTGAGAAGATCGTTTCTAAAAGTCTGTTGGATTTGGTTGAATCACTCCTTGCTCAATCCTCTGTCTTCATTTGGTCGACCAGGTTGTCCTCTCCATTATTAAAGTCTCCTATCATTTTGGTGGTGGTCTCTATTCCTCCCTTCATTTTTATTTATAATTTTGTTTTTTACACAGACGAAGTGTTGCTATCTTGCCCAGGTTAGTCTCAACTCCTGGGCTCAAACCATCCTCCTGCTTCAGCCCCCACCAAGATGCAGGGATTACAAGAAGGTGTGAGCCACTGTACTCAGCCTATTTCTCCTTTTAATTCTTTCATTATTTGTGTTATGTGTTTGGAATAGTTGCTGATACATGTGCATATTTTGATTATGATATCTTCTTGGAGATTTATCTTTATTGTATAATGTCCTTGTTTGTCTTTATGACAGTTTTTTGCTTAAAGTCTAATCATCTAATGTAAATGTGACCAACTTTGTTCTATTTTGGTTGCTATTTAGGATGATTTGGTTACCATATAGAATATAATTTTCCATTCCTGCACTTTCAATCCATGTTTATCATTAAATAAACAGCATTTATTTGATTTTATATTTTTAGTTTTATAAACAATTTATAAAAAGAATTTATTTGATTTTATATTTTTATTTTTTCAGTGACCTTGTGTCTGTTATTGGAGAATTTAACATTGTTATATATAAGTTATTATTTGAAGTTAAGGAGTTACTACTGCCATTTTGTGAATTATATTGTGTTTCTTTTGTAGTTATTTTTTTATTTATTTTATTTCTCACTGTCTTCCTTTTGTCTAATTAATTTTTGTACTAATATGTTTTTATTTCTTTTTCTTTTGTATACATTCTACATGTATTTTCTTTGTGATTACTATGCAGATTTCATGAAATATCTCAAAGTTATAAAAATCTAGTTTAATCTGATGTTATCTCCAGTAGCATATAAAAACTCCAGTCTTTTACGTGACTGTCTTTCCCAACACACACATTGTTCTTGATGTCACAAATTAGGCCTTTTTTTATGATGTATTCTTTAACATACACATAAAATATTTTTGTACATTTTGTGTCAAATTCTATAAAGGAATTAAAATTACTTACCAACATCACAATAATACAGGATGCTATATTTCTCTATATATTTGCTTTGCAACTGAGCTTTATAGTATTGTATGGCTTTTTTGGTACTCTAATTTTTTAATCTCAAAGGACTTTCCAGCACTTCTTGAAGAACAAACCTAGTGGTCATAACCTCCTTCAGCTTCACTTTATCTGAAAAAATCTTAATTTCACCTTCATGTTTCAATGAGAGTTTTGCCATATATAATGTCCTTGGTTGGTAATTTTTCTCTTTTTTTTTTGAAATTGAGTATATCATCCCACACTTTGAACTGCAAAATATCTTTAAAGACATCTGTTGATAGTATTAGTGGGCCTAAATTTATGTGTTTAATCTTTTTTCTCTTGAAATTTTTGAAGTTTTTTCTATGAGATATTTAACACTTTTATATTGTGTCTCACTTTGGTTTTCTTTAAATTTATGCTGGTCAAAGTCCACTAAAGTTCTTGAGTGTGTTTGTTGATTTCTTTTTTCATATTTGAGCAGTTTTTGTCCGTTAATTTTGTTTATTTATTTATTTGTTTTGAGATGAATTCTCACTCTGTTGCCTAGACTAGAGTGCAGTGGTGTGATCTCAGCTCATTGCAACCTCTGCCACCCGGGCTAGAGTGATTCTCTTGCCTCAGCCTCCCAAGGAGCTGGGACCAAATGTGAGTGCCACCAGGCTTGGCTAAATTTTGTATTTTTTTTTTTTAGTAGAAATGGGATTTCACTATATTGCTAGGTGGATCTTGAACTCTTGACCTCAAGTAATCCACCTGCCTTGGCCTCCCAAACTGCTGGGATTACAGGTATGAGACACCGTGCATGACCTGCCTTTCGTATTTTTAATAACACACTTGGGACCTGTTATTTATTTCTTCTTGCCTATTTCTCCCTTTTGAAACAGCAATGTCTGTCCTTTGCCTTTCCCACCGTTGTATTTCAAAAACACACAACATGTTAGATTTCATAGATCCACAGCTAAAGAAAAACTTGCATTAGAATGAATTATACCTTGACTTTCACCCATATGAGGTTTGGACAAGACTTTGAAGTTAGATTTTAAAGTTGATTCTGGAGAGAGTTTAGAATTACAGAATCTAGTAGATGGAATGATTGTATTTTGTGTGGAATTAAAAATAAATTGGGAACATAAGGCATGGTTTTCATGTTTTTGTTTCCCTTAAAACTTTATGTTGAAAATTAATCCCCAAAGCAGCAGTATTGGGAGATGTGGTTTTTCGGGATGTGTTTATGTCAGGAGTGCTCTATCCTCATAAATAGACTACTGCTCTTATTAAAACGTTTGATGAAGAAAGTTTGGTCAATTACACATTATAACTTCTCTCCACCTCACATTAATTCCTAGAGTGAAAAAAACTGACCAATGGATTGTCTACTTATCTCCAGTCATTCACCTTTTTATAAAACTTAACCTAACACTGTAACAAGTGTGCAGATACAAAAGTTCATAAGTCATTGTCCATGATCTTGTGTAATTTAAGAGAAGATATAACAATAAACTAAAACTTCCAGGACACATGGCACTTATAACTGTTCAGGAAATGTGAAGATAATAAAGGTACTAAAAGAGGGGCTTCAGTGGCATCATTGCATGTTTGATGTTTATGGGAAATGAAGGAAAGAGCAGGCTGGGGGGATGATTCACATAGGGTTGCTAGGGATGACTCAGGACTCTTTGATTGAGGTAACAATGATGGTCGGCACTGAGGAGAGTGGTGGTCTTTGTTGACATAATCACAGAGATTTTCTAAGAAGAGATTTTGTTTGTTGTCCTGTTTGTTTTTCCAGATATGCATTTACTTTTCTGATAAAGGACACATCTTCAAATAGTAGTGCTATAAAAGTGCTTTTTATTCCATAGAATTGGAATCTCTGTCATGTTCCTTCCTGTCTTCTGGATTTTTGCCTGTTTTTTGGGTTGCAGGCCCAGGTACTGTGACCAGAGCAACAGTAATTAGGCCTTTATCTACATAGTGATGCTCCTACCATGACAAACTTGTTCTCTACCGACATAGATTGGGAAGATGTTCTCTACAGTGGCCTCAAATAGAAGCCTGCTGTCTATCTTAACATGATAATGAGCAGCTTCTTCCCATGCACCACCTGCTCTTTGAATATACTACAAGCCATTGCCATTAATCCCAGAACCTACTGGTTGGTGAATTTCAAACTCACTCATTTTAGTTATACATTATGTGTTTTCTTCCTCTCATGGATTCTCAACTTCTGTATTAGTAGTGACTGGCTTTACCCCACTAAAGCTAAATCAAATGCAACCTGGGCAAGAATTATTTTTCTTATTTACTCATCTATTACCAAATTCACTCTTTTAATTAATATAACGCTTGGGATAACATTTTCTTTTATTCGTCCATAAATGTGCTTCATATGGATATATCACACATGGTGTATAATTTGACACAGTGTTAATATAGTTTTGATCCATTTAGATGTTTGCATGTTTATTTTATCTCAATGTTTGTTCTCAGGAAGAGTATTTTTCTCCATAAACTAAATTTTCAGGAAATTTTAAATGCATTTTACTGAGGTAAATATACTCAGTTCACATTGCTTTTGTGTATTAAGGCACATTTTTCCTCAATCCTGAAAATAACTTTTGAAATATATGTAATTTTAAATTTACATGTCTTTCCCTCAGAACTTTGAAGACCATAATCTACTGGATTCTTGATCTTATTCACATATGGAGAAATAGGTTTGTTTTCATTGCTTCATAATTAATTTGAATTTTATCTTAGATGGCTTTATGTGATTTTCTCTATTTTGGTATTATGCTTTTAACTATTGTTTTTCTTTTAATAGGTAGGCCTTTAAGCTATTATAATTAATTATTTTAATAATTATATTTTTTATTCCTTATTTGACATTCACTCCATTTTATTTATTTAAACTGGGACTTAAACTATATGATTTATTCTAGATTTTTATGTATTTTAATTTTTCATATTATTTATTTGTTTATCCCTATTGGGACTCCTAAATATTCACTTCATCCTACCTTCTAATTCATAATTCCTTTTTTCATTTATGTAATTTTTCTATTTATTCTATCCTTTACGTTGAAAATTTTTTTACATTTAAAATTTTTACCTAATTGTTTTCATAATATACTTTATTTTTTTCTTACTTTTAAACTTTTCCTCTGCTATATTTAATCATTATAACTACTTATATTATTTCTACACTATATATACAATTTTGAGATTTATTAAGAGCTAATGGTACAGCCGTGTTTTGATTAGTATTTTGTTACTGAATAACTTTGATCTTGATGACTTTTACTTTGTATATCTTAAAAAGAATAGTAGATTTCATTTTGTTATAAATGACCGACCTCAAATGATGGGGTCGTTGAAGATTCTGTGTCGAGGTATTTTATTCCACTGAAAAGATATCCGTAATGTGAACAATGCTCCCATTGCAGACACCTGAAATGATTAAGTCAATGTCTTTATCTAAATTGTCCTGATTAAAACACAGGGTGTACATATGAACCATAAACTAATATGAGGATTGGTGTTAATTCCCAAATCAACCAAAGAGGAGAAATACCACCTCCACTAACTACTCTAACCTATTTTTTCTAAACTTTTGAAAATGTAAGGATTCTTGTTTTAGATAGCATAGTCAGATCCAAATACTCCTGCATCTATGCTGCTGTGACATTATACTCACCAATCAGACATGTTCAATTCTAACAACCTGTGCTTTCCTTATTAGCAATTCCGAAAGGTAGCATCAACTTCTAGTCTAATTTTGATTCTACAGCTGTACTTCTTTATTCTTTCCTGAAAAATTATTTGTGGAGTTAGATGCTTTTGAAGTTTCTCAGCATATATGGTTATTTCAGGTTGAAAAGATAAGATTATCTAAATTTTTGCCAGAAATTCTGATACCCACATTATATCTTTGAAATAATTGGTTGTCACACTCCTGCTGACATGTACATTTAGGAAAAGTATATAAATGTCAGTGCTTTGCAGTGTCTGAGGGGTTGAAATAAATAATACCGGACATCTTGAACACTGAGTCTCACATGTAGATTTTCATTCCCATTCCCAGCACTTAGATTCAGGGGCACCTTCCTGAGGGGCTTTTGGTGGAGGCTTTCTTCAGAAACTTTTGTTCAGATCCCTGTTTCTGGAGAAGAAATGGAACTTTGATAATAATTTTTATACATTCTTTTGAATACTCCATGCTTTTTACTCTTGCTCATGAATTCTCCTCTATGCTCTCCTGCCCCTTTTCTTACAAAATTGCAGGCCTGTTTTTAATGAGGGGCCACCTCGGCAGTGAGACAGTGCCCCATGTTTGTGCTGATCCATCTGACCCTTTCCTGGTGCTTCTCCATGAGGAAAAAATGGAACAATGAGGAGTCGGTGCTTCATCTGATTTTGTTTGTTGCTTACCACAATCACAGAAAGGAAGACAAAAAGGCTTAACAATTACTTTGATGTGGGCCTCTTGATTTAATTTCCAACTCTGATATCAAGCAGTTTAGCTCTTCCCAGCTCAGCTCAGCTCTTGAAATTTCAAGAAAGAAATTCTGTTTTTATTGGTCTAACTTTTGTGTCATTTATATAGAAAAAATGGTAATAAAATTGCATCATATATTTAAAAATTGAATGCCTTCTGTTTTGCCATTTTACTGAGGAGAAAATTTGTGTAGCCTATTGGAATCTTTAACGGTGAAACTCCAAGTACTAATATTTGGAAAAATTAAGGAATCAAAATCCAACTATTTCTCATAGCATTTCTTTTTTTGTAAAATTTCTATTTTATTGTTTGTAATTTAAAAACTTCTGTAGAGTATAAAATAGTTTAAAATTTTCAAAGTTAATACAAAATTAATTTTAGAATTTCTGTTTGCATAACCGATTGTTGTAAGTAGCTAATATTAATAAATTTTAATCATCAACTATTATCTAAGCTGCACATTAAAAACTGTGTTAATATTTGCTGCTGCCTAAAATATAATACAAATTTATGTAATCTAAGTTACTAAAAATTACATAATTTTGCATAGTAACATACACACATATAAATAATGAACATACACAAGTCATTTTTTTTCTATTTCTTACTTACATTTTCTGTTTCATATTTGTATCAGAACAAAGTGTTTATGTCCTACTATCATAAATGGGTGTTTGCCTATTTTGCATTTTATTATGTTAAATAATCAGACATATGCTTAGATTCCCCTAGGTTAAATTTTTTATATAATTGTTATTCACATAAATAATCCAGAAATTATTTAAAGTTTTTAAAAAATTTCCAGTGCCCTCACTGTACATAATATAATTCTATTTGTCAAAGTGTTAGTGCCGTTTGCATGATATAAAACAACATTTTAGTGGTATCGACTAAATACATTACTGTAGGCATAGCTTACTTTTTCATTATTATGTAATTTTGGTTGTGCTATGCTGTTTTTCTAAAAGTGCTTGCAAATCAGTTCCAGGCCACAAAGCTTTGTCTTCAACCAAATAAGAATGTCTCAGAGACCCACAGAAATAACTGCCCCAAGTACTCTTATAAACAGGCTTTGATAGAATGACCTGTATAACTTTGAGACACTATCACTGGACTAAGTTATTTCTCTAATTCTAGCAGAGAAGCATATGTGCTTACAAGATAGAGTAAAACAAATATTAGTAAAATAGGAATAAATGAACTGATGATGGATGATAATAGGTTTTGTTTGGAATGTGAACATAAAACATTACTGCATTATTTCCTTGATATCTAAACATGAGTTAATGAGAGCTGTTGTTACATGTTATACACCCTTTAGAAGGCTTGTGTTTTTTGTTCTTATCTATATTCATAGTTTTCTGTATTTGTGATTTACAATCTCAGCGCTTTTCATAATTATAGCTATATTTGTAGTTGCATACAATTGAGTTGCATAGTTGTAGTCAGTAGTCAGGGGATGGGCAAGGAGATGCAAACATTTCCAGAGTGTTATTACCTTCTGTTTCAGTGGAAGTTCTTGAGGTTTCATTGCCACCTGGCACTCATCTTTCATGAGCTCCTTTGTGTTTCTGAGGCCTTTGTCATACACCTAGGGTGTGGGTTTGCCTGGAAGCCAGCATCTAAGTGTAGAAAACAGGGTTTTCCATGACCCAGTCATTGAATAGACTCTTCATCTACTTCTGCTGTTGAGAAAACATTGTTTCTTCTTCAGGAATTTCCACCTTCTTTATCAAGGACATCGTATCATTCTTCAGGGTCACAGAATGCTCTACAGCCTACTTCCTTGTATCCACAATGGAGGAGATCAGTTGCACCTGAATTCAAGGAAGATTCGAGAGGGGTTACAGTTGCAGAATTCCAAGCACCCTCACTCTGACTGTGATGATGTTAGAAAGACACATGGGGAACTGCCACAAGGGAGGCACTTTGCAGGGAGGCCTCAACCCCAGGTCACACCCCTGCAGGAGGGCTCTTCTCCTTGTAACACTCACTTAACCACTTACAGAAAGGCAACAATTAGAAAATTTAAATGAGGACCAAAATACTAACTCTAACCAGTTTATTATCTCAAAGAATTGGAAAAACAAATTTTTCCAATAATAGGGGATTAGAAGAGTAAACAAGGTATGCGTCTTCATTGGAGCTACTTATATGTATTAAAAATGAGATGTACAAATAATTTTTTTATGACATGGAGAAGTGCTTATGAGAAGATATACCATTAAACATATTAATTAAAGGCATACATTAAAAGGTATAACCAAACTTATACACTAGAGCTTAAAATTTAAAATGTGCAGAAAAATGACTGAGAGGAAATATGCCGAATTATAAGAATTGAGGTGTTTCTTATAGGAATCAGGATCCTGTGAGAAATTGAATTGCCTTATTGATTCTCTTGTACTTTTATAGTTTCCAAAAGTTCTACAGAGAGTGTAATGTAGGACCTTAGTCAGGAATAAGCATCTCTTTCAATAAGCAGGAGTGAAGTTCAAAGGAAGGGTGTGGTATGGGTCTGTGTGCTTCTTTTAATATCTAATTTTTTCCACGTAGTGCTTCAGAAAGGAGAAGGCAATTTAAACAACTTAACCCCATCATCAAGAGGGTGTTACTTAAGTACATTATGGGAGGTCATAGATAAACAACCAGGCAGCCACTAAGCATCAGAAAGTCCGTGATGTCTATTGGCCTGTGAGATGGTCTGCATTTCCTTGAAGGAAAAAAAGCAGGTTTTAAAACACTAGAACCAAGTCAAATCCTAAGTTTAAATAGAAATATTAGAAAGGCTTATGCATAAGAAAAAGATTCAGAGTATTCAATGGTTAATTCTAGCTATTACTGAGTAATTTAAATTTACCTATAATTTTTTAAATTTTAAGGCCAGGTGTGGTGACTCATGCCTGTAATCCCAGCACTTTGGGAGGCCGAGGTGGGTGAATCACTTGAGACCAGGAGTTTGACAGCAGTATGGGCGCCATGGCAAAACCCCATATCCACCAAAACCACAAAAATTACCCAATTGGTGGTGTCTACTTGTAGTCCCAGATATTTCGGAGGCTGATGCATGAGAATCACTTGACCCTAGGAGGTAGAGGTTGCAATAACCCAAGATCTCACCACTGCACTCCAGCCTGGGTGACAGAGCAAGACCTTGTTTCAAAAAAAAAAAAAAATTATCTTAATTAGGAATCAAATAAGTTAATTAAATGTCAACTTACACTCAATTTACTTTTTAAACATTTCAAGAATTGATATTCTAATTTTGTGTCAGTACCTTATAAGAATCAATAAAATTATTTTTAAAATCCAAGCAATTTTAAAGCTTTTATTTCATTAGACTCCCTGGCAAGAAAGCCTTGGGAGGTTAGAAAATTTGGAGAATGTAGAGGGAAGTTTGGGAAAAGTAGAGGAATGTATGGAGGGCAGAAGGAGTGAACATCAGGGAAACCCTCCCCTAGCTCAGTCTTCAGATGAGCTGGTGGACTTCCCCAATCAGCCTGGGTCACCTTTGCCAATGACCACATCTTGTCTTCTGATTGAATGCTCCTTTCAAGAAGCTGGTGTCTAGAAATCTTTTCTCAATTTTAGTGTCTTTTGTTATTCAGAGGTTGAAAAGCAAGCCTCCACCTAAAGTGCCAGTCCTGGGGCCTTGGTGAGACCCTCTGCTGAGGAGAACCTCCACTTGACATGGGGGTTCTTATTTTATACAAAATGAGGACACCAGGGAGCAGGCAAGGAGCAGTAAACCAAATCTTAAGCAAGAACCAAACTCTTGGGGGAGTTTGTTTCTTTCTGCCACATAGTGCACAAGTTTTAGAGAGATTATAGGGGTGAAGAATAATAAAATATTTTATTTTTCAATATCTTGCATGGTTGTCCAGGTTGGAGTGCAGTAGCATGATCATAGCTCACTGCAGCCTAGAATCCCTGGGCTCAAGTGATCCTCTGCCTCAAACTCCCACATAGCTGGGACTACAGTTGGGAACCATCACACCTGGCCAAACTTTTTTAATGTTTAAATGTTTTTGTATAAATAGAGCCTCACTATGTTGACGAGGCTGGTATCAAATTCCTGGCCTCAAGCAATTCTATCTTCTCAGCCTATCAATATAACAGGAATACAGGTATGAACCACTCTCCCTGGTCAGGCCCTTTTTAATGTTTTATTCTCCCAAATTCTTCTCAGAAAAGTCAACATGCACCAAGTATCAGCTGAGATTTGACTTTCAACCCTGAGCTGAAATCAGTTGCAAAGCTCTCCATTCCAAACAAGGGACAAATGCAGAAAGAAATGGTGAGAGGGAGCAGCTTGATTCTGGCCATGCTAATTGGGCACCTATTATGTGCTGAGAAGACCCATAGAGCTCTTTCCAAGCTCCAGCAGCAGCGGACAACCATGGTGTAGAAGGCATAGCACAGAGGAGGGAGGCTTAGCAAGCGGAGCACCCCTCCATGGAGTATTGACATTCAGCCAATTATTTCCATCAATGCTGCTTTCTTTCTGCCCAAGGGAATAATTTTGGGTTGTCAGGAGCATCACACTAAATGTTCTGAAAACTAGTAGAAGGTATGAGAGGTTGCACTAAACCCTTATGAGCAAGAAAATGTATTCAAACTTCTTTGATTTGGTTAAAACAAACCTTTACTAAAAGGCAGCACAGAGTAAAGATTGCCTGTGGGAATTTAAAAACATCTCAGAAAACCACTCCTTTCTCAGTTTAAGAAGAAAGGCTAAAGGCTTGTGTGGGATAATAAGAAAAAAGCATATTTATGTAATACTTCTTTGAGTTTCTATTGCTCTTAACCACCTTTGCTACATAATTATTCCAAAATATTTCTCTTATTTACACACCGTACTGTTCAAAAGTACCTCACTGATACTGTAACCTCCAACTAATCCACCCCATTGTCCCTGACCACCACAGAGGCCTATTATCCTCTGCTTTTTACTGTCACTCTCCCCAGCCCAGTAAACTCATTTCTGCATAAACCTTCCTGCATAAACCTTCTGGGTATCTGCCGTTTTTTATCTGCACCCTCTGCTGAGTTTATTTTGTCTTCACCCATCCCAAACCCATCCATACTTCCAGTGCATTACCAGGGGTAATTATCTCATCCACCCATCCTGATTTTTAAACTTACCTTCCTGCCCCTACCCTCTCTCCACTCTGAACAAGCTTTTACTAGGTTCTTGGTAAGTTTTGGAGTTCAGAAAATCTGATAGTGTGAGTTTGCCGAAGTAAAGATAATGCCTTAATAATTTTCACTTTAATTGCCCTTTGCACAGTGTTTTGCACATAATTTAACACAATAAATCCTCCCTGGGTAAATGCATAAATCTTTGCAATGCCGTAATTCACTCCCTTAGAGTTTGGCTCTTTTTCCATACAACCATCCAGAGTCCTGTCTAACCAGAGTGAAAATGCTTGTGGTGGTTACCTATCATGGCTGAGAATTCCCCATATGTATGGGGCACCTGGCTCCTTCTCAGGGACTGCCTCTTTCTGGCAGACATCCCTGCTGAGAATGAAAATAAATGCTGTCTATGCCAACTCCCTAGGACAAGTATCGGTTTCATATAGACTAGTTTTCAAAATGAGGAAACAGCATGCACACAAGTACTTTATTCTCACTCTTTGGTCCTAAGGTTTATTAACAAGGTGAAATTATACAGAAGAATAAATTAGTTTAGATGAAAAAATCAAAAAAATAGGTAACTGAGGAAGAAATTGAAAATGCAATAAAAATAGAAGATGTTCAGGAATTCAATGTTACTGGTGCATAGAAATGCTACTAATTTTTGTGCGTTGGTTTTGTGTCCTAAAACTTTACTTGCTTATCCCTTCCTGGAGGCTCTCCGGTTTTCTCCAGAAGGAGTTTTGGAGAGGCTTTAGCATTCGCTATGTAGAAACTCATATTGCAAATAAAGGGAGAGAATTCAACTTTTTTTTTTCTATTTGGATGCTTTTTTTTTTCTATTATCTGATTGCTCTGGCTAGGACTATTAAATCTAATTAAATTGTGTTTCAGAGATTTTTGTACATTTTCAAATGCCTGTAATTAGTTTTATATCGTCCCCGTATAAAGGAATATGTAGCTGTTTTATTTATTTATTTTATTATTGATGCACATTTGATTTGTTTTCAGTTTGAAAAGTGGCAAATAATGCTGCTTGAGCACATCAAAAAGCTTATCCAACATGATCAAGTGGGCTTCATCCCTGGGATGCAAGGCTGCTTCAACATACACAAATCAATAAACGTAATCCAGCATATAAACAGAACCAAAGACAAAAACCACATGATTATCTCAATAGATGAAGGAAAGGCCTTTGACAAAATTCAACAACATTCGTGCTAAAAATTCTCAATAAATTAGGTATTGATGGTACGTATCTCAAAATAATAAGAGCTATCTATGACCAACCCACAACCAATATCATACAGAATGGGCAAAAACTGGAAGCATTCCCTTTGAAAACTGGCACAAGACAAGGATGCTCTCTCTCACAACTCCTATTCAACATAGTGTTAGAAGTTCTGGCCAGGGAAATCAGGCAGGAGAAGGAAATAAAGGGTATTCAATTAGGGAAAGAGGAAGTCAAATTGTCCCTGTTTGCAGATGACGTGATTGTATATCTAGAAAACCCTATTGTCTCAGCCAAAAATCTCCTTAAGCTGATAAGCAACTTCAGCAAAGTCTCAGGATACAAAATCAATGTACAAAAATCACAAGCATTCTTATACACCAATAACAGGCAAACAGAGAGCCGAATCATGAATGAATTCCCATTCACAATTTCTTCAAAGAGAATAAAATACCTAGGAATCCAACTTACAAGGGATGTGAAGGACCGATTCAAGGAGAACTACAAACCACTGCTCAATGAAATAAAAGAGGATACAAACAAATGGAAGAGCATTCCATTCTCATTAGTAGGAAAAATCAATATCATGAAAATGGCCATATTGCCCAAGGTAATTGATAGATTCAATGCCATCCCCATCAAGCTAACAATGATTTTCTTCACAGAATTGGAAAAAACTACTTTAAAGTTCATATGGAACCAAAAAAGAGCCTGCATTGCCAAGTTAATCCTACGTCAAAAGAACAAAGCTGGAGGCATCACGCTACCTGACTTCAAACTATACTACAAGGCTACAGTAACCAAAACAACATGGCAATGATACTAAAACAGAGATATAGACCAATGGGACAGAACAGAGCCCTCAGAAATAATGCTGCATATCTACAACTATCTGATCTTTGACAAACCTGAGAAAAACAAGCAATGGGGAAAGGATTCCCTATTTAATAAATGATGCTGGGAAAACTGGCTAGCCATATGTAGAAAGCTGAAAATGGATCCCTTCCTTACACCTTATACAAAAATTAATTCAAGATGGATTAAAGACTTAAACGTTAGATCTAAAACCACAAAAACCCTAGAAGAAAACCTAGGCATTACCCTTCAGGGCATAGGCGTCGGCAAGTACTTCATATCTAAAAGACCAAAAGCAATGGCAACAAAAGTGAAAAGTGACAAATGAGATCTAATTAAACTAAAGAGCTTCTGCACAGCAAAAGAAACTACCAGCAGAGTGAATAGGAAACCTACAGAATGGGGGGAAAATTTTCCAATCTACTCATCTGACAAAAGGCTAATATCCAGAATCTACAATGAACTCAAACAAATTGACAAGAAAAACCCAAACAACCCCATCAAAAAGTGGGCAAAGGACATGAACAGACACTTCTCAAAAGAAAACATTTATTCAGCCAAAAGACATATGAAAAAATGCTCATCATCACTGGCCATCAGAGAAATGCAAATCAAAACGACAATGAGATACCATCTCACAGAAGTTAGGATGGTGATCAGTAAAAAGTCAGGAAACAACAAGTGCTGGAGAGGATGTGGAGAAATAGGAACACTTTTACACTGTTGGTGGGACCGTAAACGAGTTCAACCATTGTGGAAGTCAGTGTGGCGATTCCTCAGGGATCTAGAACTAGAAATACCATTTGACCCAGCCATCCCATTACTGGATATATACCCAAAGGATTACAAAACATGCTGCTATAAAGACACATGCACACGTATGTTTATTGCGGCACTATTTACAATAGCAAAGACTTGGAACCAACGCAAATGTCCAACAATGATAAACTGGATTAAGAAAATGTGGTACATATACACCATGGAGTACTATGCAGCCATAAAAAATGATGAGTTCATGTCCTTTGTAGGGACATGGAGAAAGCTGGAAACCATCATTCTCAGCAAACTATCACAAAGACAAAAAACCAAACACCACATGTTCTCACTCATAGGTGGGAATTGAACAATGAGAACACATGGACGCAGGAAGGGGAACATCATGCACCGGTGCCTGTTGTGGGGTGGCAGGATTAGGGAGGGATAACATTAGGAGATATACCTAATGCTAAGTGATGACTTAATGGTTGCAGCACACCAACATGGTACGAGCATACATATGTAACAAACCTGCACTTTGTGCACATGTACCCTATAACTTTAAGTATAATAAAAAAAGAAACAAGTAAACCAACTAATAAAAACCCTGTACTGCCATTCTTTTAAACTTTTTGTTGTTTATCTTCATTCCCTATTTTACAGTCTATGTCTTGGAAATATGTTGTAGTTATTTTTATTGGTTTACTGTTTACTCTTTCTATCTGAGATTTTTGCACCCCATAATTACCACGTTATAATATTCAGTGTTTTTCCATATGCTATTGCTAGAGAGTTCTGTACATTCAGATGATTTCTTATTGCTCACTAACTTTTCTCTTTTAAGTTAAGATATCCCTTTAGCATTTCTTGTAGGACAGGTCTGGTGTTAATGAAATCCCTCAGTTTTTGTTTGTCAGAAAAAGTTCTTATTTTTCCGTCAAATTTAAAGGATGATTTGCCAGATACATTATTCTAAAGTAAAAGTCTTTTTTTCCTTAAGCTTTTTTAATATGTCATGCCAGTCTCCCAGCCTGTAATTTTTCCCCTGAAAAGTCTGCTGTCAGATGTATTGGAGTTCCACTGAATGTTATTTGTTTGTCTTCTCTCGATGCTTTTAGAATCATTTCTTTATCCTTAACTTTTAGGAGTTCAGTTAAGTGCCTTGAGGTGGTATTCTTTTGGTTAAATCTGCTTTATGTTCTGTAACTTTCTGTTACTCGAATGTTGATATCAAATATTGAGGAATTGTTTAATATTATTTATTTAAATAAATGTTCAACTCATCTCTTTTTCAACATCCTCTTTGAGGCCAATAACTCTTAGATTTGCTATTTTGAGGCAATTTTTCAAATTCTATAGGCATGCTTTATTTTTTATTCTTTTTTGTCTCCTCTGACTTTGTATTTTTAAATAGTCTGGCTTCAAGTTCACTAAATCTATCTTCTCCTTGGTCATTTCTTTTAAGTAATTCTGATCCATTCTTCAGTATGACAATAGCATTTTAACTTCAGAATTTCTGATTTTTTCTTTTCATTTCAATCTCATTGTTAAATTTATCTGATAGAATTTTGAATTCTTTCTCTGTGTTATATTGTACATTTCTTTGAATTACCTCAACCAGCTATTTTGGATTTCCTGTATTAAATGTCACATATCTCTTTTCTTTTCCAGGATTTGTCCCTGGTGCTTTATTTAGCTTGTTTGGTGAGGTCATGTTTCCTGGATGGCCTTGATACTTGTAGATGTTCATCTGTATCTGGGCATTGACGAATTCAGTCTTTATTGTAGTTTTCACAATCTGGGCTTGTTTGTGCCCATTATCTTTGGGAACACTTTCCAGGTATTGAAAGAGACTTAGGTCCCAAACCCAATAGCACAGTAGTTTATGCAAACACGTAGAGGTACTGCCTTGGTGGCCTTGGGTTAACATCAAGAAAAATTCTCTTGATTTATCAAGTAGAGGCTCTTGTTCCCTTCCCTTACTTTCTCTCAAATCAGCAGTCTCTCTTTCTCTGCTGAGACATGTGGAACTGGGGTTGGCATAACATAAGCACTCCTGTGGCCACCACCACTGAGACTATGCTTGTTCACACCTGAAGTAGGCACAGAACTTGGTCTCACCCAAGGCCCACTGCAACCACTACTTTGCTACCATATAAGTTTATTCAAAGCCCTAGGACTCTGATTAACAGGTGGCAATGCCAGCCAGGTTTGTGCCTCTGCCTATAGGGTGGCAAGTTCCCCTAGCCATGGGTGGGTCCACAGATGCTACCTGGGAGCCAGAGATTAAAGCATAGAATCTTCAAAATTTAGCTGCTCTTCTATTTTACTTTAGCTAACCTGGCACTTAGGGAATAAAACAAAGTATTTTCTACTCTTCCTTCCCCTGTCTGCAGCAGGCAGAAGAGCCTCTTCTATGACTGCCAACAGTACTGGCCCATGGGGGGTTTCCACCAAATCATCATCACTTTCTCAGTTAAAGCCCAACTACTCTTTATTTAGCTTGTGATAAATTCTGCTATGCCTGGGACTCGACCTTTGGCCCAGGGCAAGTGCAGAAATGCTGACCAAGAAGGACCTAGGCCTGGACTCAGGGACTCTAAGAATCTGCTTTGTGCTCTACCCCACTGTGTTTGAGCTGGTATATCAGGTGCAACGCAGAGTTCCCCTTACTATTCCCCCTGCTTTTTTCAAACAGAAGTCTTTCACCGTAGCTACCACAGCTAAAAATGTACTGTGTCACCCCTGAAGTTAGCACTTCTCAGAGCCCAGTGCCTATGGTGTATTACCTGGTTGTCACTGTTTTTTATTCTGGGTACAGGGGTTCTTTAGTCAGCAGGTGATGAATTCTGCCAGGTCTTTACTGACATGGCAGCATTGAGTTTAACGTAAAGTCCTCCAGTCACTGTGCTCTCCCTCTCCCAAATTCACAGGTTTCTCTGTGTTGTGTGGCTACTGCTAGGTGGGAGTGGGGGAGTGGTGTTGTGAGCACTCCCTTAGCTTCTCTGGCTGCTGTCTCAGTAGACCCCATTCTCCCCACCCTCCACATTCCACTGGCTCTGAGCCCAGCTCCGAGTATGCCTTGCCTAATAATTGAAGTCCTTGTGGCCTAGATTGCCCCTTAAGTTCTCTTAGAGTCCAATAGCTCATCAACTCATGATGGCAAGACTTGTAAAAGCTCAAGCTCCCAACTCTAGCATGGGAGGTTTTCCTCTTTCTCAGGCCAATACAAACGCACCCCCCATTGGCAGATGTCAGCTGATTACAGTCTGGTTCTGCTTTTCACTGTGACAGTGTAGTACTGAGTTTATTGCAAAGCCTCACAAACTATGCTCTTCCTCTCCCAAACTTACTATCTCTGCACCATGTAGCCACTACTGGTGGTTGAAAAAGAGGTGGCATCCATGCTTCTAGGCCGTCTTTTTTTTTTTTTGTCTCCTCTAATGTCTCTTTCAGTAATATGAAGTTAATACCAGGTATTGTGATTGCTCACACAATTTTTGGTCCCTTTGACAGTGCTTCTTGAATGTAGTGAGTTGTGGAAATTTGGTGTTTTGTGTGGGGGATGAGAGTGTAGGCTTCTATTCTGCCCTCTTACTCTGTCTCTGCCTTAAAATTTTTAGATTCAGGGAGTATATTTGCAGGTTTGTTACATGGGTGTATTGTGTGATGCTGAGCTATGTGGGATATAATTGATCTCATCACCTAGGTAGTAAACATAGAACCCATAGTTTCTCACCCCCTGCCCTCCCACTTCCCTCCTTCATCTAATAGTTCTCAGTGTCTATTGTTGTCATCTTTATATTCATGAGTATGCCATGTTTAGATCCTACTTATTGGCAAGAACATGTGGGCATTTGGTTTTCTGTTCCTGTATTAAATTCCTTAGGATAATGGCCTCCAGACGTATGCATGTTGCTGCAAAGGACATGATTGTATTCTTTTTAATGTGTGCATAGTATTTTATGGTGTATATGTGGCACATATTTCCATCCAATTTATTGATTCACACATAAGTTCATTCCATGCCTTCCCTATTGTGAATAGCAATATGACAAATATACAAGTGTGTGTGGGGTTTCTTTTTGTAGAATTTTTAATTTTCTTTTGGATATATACTCAGCAATGGAATTGCTGGTTGAATGGTACTTCTGTTTAAAATTCTTTGAAAAATCTCCAAACTGCTTTTCACAGTGGCTGAACTAATTTACATTCTCACAAACAGTGTATAAGCATTTCATTTTTTCTGAAGTCTAACCAGAATTTATTTTTTAATTTTAATAGTAGCCATTCTGACTAATATGAGATGATATCTCACATTGATTTACATTTCTCTGATAATTAGTGATGTTGAACATTAGTGATGTTTGGTGGGAAAACAACCCCATTAAAACATTGACAAGGGACACAAGCAGACACTTCTCAAAAGAAGATGAGCCGGGTACAGTAGCTCACGCCTGTAATCCCAGCACTTTGGGAGGCCATGGTGGGTAGATCACAATGTCAGGAGATTGAGACCATCCTGGCTAACACGGTGAAACCCCTTCTCTACAAAAAATACAAAAAAATTAGCCAGGTGTGGTGGCGGGCCTCCATAGTCCCAGCTACTCAGGAGGCTGAGGCAAGAGAATGGAGTGAACCCTGGAGGCAGAGCTTGCAGTGAGCCAAGATCGCACGACTGCACTCCAGCTTGGCCGACAGAGTGAGACTCTGTCTCAAAAAAAAAAAAAAAAAAGATATAGAAGTGGGATTCTAATTCTATCACAATAAGCTGCCTTTCCTTTGCAAATACAAAATCAAACCATTCGAAAAATCACTGTAATTGTTGGGATTGACAGTATATTTCCCCTTCTCTATCTTCTTTCCTCTTTTGTGATTTTTTTTCTGATCACTATGAATCCACTCAGCAGAGTAACCTCCATTCTTAATCTGTGTGATTTGTGATGATGAGCTAGTCATCTCTCTTAAAATCACTAACCAAAAAGTTTTAAATTTCCGAGTTAGTAATACATTTTTAGCATGCCACAGGATACTCTTAGAACAAGGACTTCTGGTCCAGGCATTATGGATTATGATGATTAGTTCTCTGGATTTCTATAAGCTTTGAAATTAACAGGTAAAAATCTAAAATAAATTTGGACTTCATACTATTTATACATTTATTGGGTTTGTTAATTATTCCATAGGAAAACAGATGAAAGACTTTTGTAGAATTCAATTCTGTTTCACCATATTGAGGGTTACAATAAGGGAATTATATAGATGTAATTGACAGGCTGAATTAACCTCAGTCATCACATGTGATTTTTCTAGAGTTTTTTTAATGGTGCTGACATTCTCTTCAACATGTCCATGCCTAGCTTGGCTTTCTGGGGGAAGGATGAGTAGCTAGTACCACCCATCTAAAACATAATGTTCATTAGCTGGAATAATGGTGTGATATGATAGTCTTCAATATGTCCATGCCTAGCTTGGGTTTCTGGGGGAGAGAAGAGTAGCTAGTACCACCCATCTGAAACATAATGTTCATTCGCTGGAATAATGGTGTGATATGATAGTCTTCAAGATGATGCCCTCAATTTCTTTCCTCCCTGCATGAACATGCTGCTGTCTACATTGACAGGTAGAGTCGAATCTCCCATTTCTTGAATCTGTGCTCGTCACAATGACTTGCTTTACCAATAGGATAGAGCAGAAGTCGTATTCTAGGACCTCCAAGGCTAGGTCCTAAGAAGCTTTGTAGTATTTTCCTGTGTGTCTTGGGACCAACTACCATGTTGTGAGGACTCCAGGTAACATGGAGAGGTCAGATAGGCATCACACTCAGCAGCTAATATGCACTGCCAGCCATGTGAGTGACCCCTCTAGGTTCTTTAGCCTAGTTGAGCTTTCAGGTGACCTCAGCAGCAGCCAACCAACCTCAAGTGCAAGAAAGACTCTGAAAGAGAACTTTTGTATTGCCCGTCAATCCACAAAACCATGAGAAATAACGTTAGTTAAAATTACTAAACAAACAATAACAATAAACAATATTAAAAAATAAATAATTCCTTCTGTTTTGGAATGGCTTACTACTCAGCAAGAGATAGCTAGAACAAGTACTAAGTATTGCACAATACTGAATAAGTGTAAGTTTAGTTGTATAATATACTTCCATATTTTAAAGCCATTGACATTTCTGGAAAGAGTGAGAAAGTGAGGATTGATTAAATGATTCCCAAGAGAAATTGTCTGTTGTATCTCAACATCGTGATTTACCAATGGGAGCTGTATTTTGTTTTTGGAAAATATACATTTTAATGTTCATTTAAAAAAATATACTAACAATTGTTTAGAAAGGATTATGCTATTTTGAAAAAAATTTGAGCGAAACAGAAAAGTGTAAACTTAAAACTCTAATTATCTTTATATGCTATTTAACCCATAAATACAAAGTCTGATGACAAATATGTTTATGTAATACTGATATTTGGATAAATAAGTTAAACTAACAGTTTTCTTTTTAAATGATAGGCCTTATAATTGGTATGATGTTGAGATGGCTGCAGTGGATGGGCTCAACACCATAATAACATTTTATCTTTAATAATTTTTTATAACATTAAGTGACAACCAGAGAGTCTAAAACTGCGTTACACAACAGTAATAAAATCAGAGTGACACTTACTTTGCAGCAGCAGGATTGGAATTCTTGCTATTAGGGTTGGTGGCAGCAAACTCAATTATGGGGGTCTTCTGCTTCGTGCTTAGATGGTGTGTTGGAACATTTCCTGTTTAGAACTTTCTAACACTTCCTGACTAGAGCTGTTTAAAATAGAAACAAACCCATCTGATTTTGAATTTATCCTATTTATTGTTATAATTTGTTCATATGTTTCTACTTTTTAGACTGTGGCTTTCTTGTAGACAGAAATTGCATCTTATAACTCTTTTTCTTCAGCAGTGATGTGCCTGGAACCTAGTTGAATTCTCAGGTTCGTTGAATAAGTAAAGTAAAATTATACTAGAAGTAAACTATTAAATTTATCAATTTTACTCAGAAAATATATAGCTAAGTATGACCTATGAATCAATTCACTCGCTGATTCAACAAACATTTTTAAATTGACTACAGTATGCTGTGAGCTAGGAATATGGCAGTAAACAAATCTCACCTTGTCTCAAACTTCAGTGGATCCAGGAGTCTCTAAAAGTTTAATTCTTCCTCAATCAGCAATTCGTTTTCACTGAAGACTTGACAAGAAGATTTGAGAAGGCAAGAGTGTGTGAACTCAGCAAATGTTTGTGATGCACCTATTGTGTGCCAGACCCTGCAGTGCCACAGGGTCTCCCTGTGTCTCCTAGGAAAGGTGAAAACTAAGGATACTATTTTAAACAACAAATAATGCCAAGTATGCCACATGATGGAGAAGGAAAGCACTGGGTCCCAAGAGTATAACAAGCACTGAGCCTAGCATGGGGTCCACGCATCTCTGGCATGGTGCCCTCCTAGGTCGTGGTTGTCCCTCCTTGTTTCTCCTGCGGTCTTCTTCAGTTACATCTGCTTCTCTGCATTTCTTCATTTTACAGTGTTTGGGATGCAATCATCTCTGAACAGGAATAGGCAACTGTGCGCCTGTTATACCGTGCTTGATACTCTGCATTGATGTACACTGGGCCCAGGTTTCCCCTGTGGACTGCTTGGGCCGTTCTTGTCATCTGGCTTTGAAGTCTTTGTTCACAGAGGTGCACTTGCCAGATGGGGAAGCCAGAGATCTGGGGTCCTCTGATGAGGCCACTTTCACCCTGTTTATTTTCCCTGACATACCTAACAGATGAAGCTCAGGTGGGCGATGCACCTCAGGCAGCAGTATAGACTGTTGTAACCAAGCGAGTTATAGAGGAACGCCACACTTTGAGACAAATTAAGGAGTCCTTTATTAGCTGGCGACCGAGAGGCAGCTAACGCTCAAAATTCTCTGGGTCCCGAGGAAGGGGCTGGCTTTATTTTTGTACCATGGTCTAAATAGGGGTGAAGGGAGTTTAGCTGAAGGAAATTTTACAGAAGCAGAGCTGGCAAAAAGTTAAAAAAAAGTTAATTGGCTACAAAAGCAGTTACAAAAAGAATAAACAGTTCCAGGTGCAGGGGCTTAAACTATCTCTAAGAAAGAAATGCAGGGGTTTTGGGTGCCATTCACCAAAGGCGTCCCCAGGAGCTGCTGGTGTAGCTTGCCTCAATATCTTATCAGTAAGTGCATTCCTGGACGTGCTTTGAGTCAGTTTACACTAGTTATGTCCTTAAGGGAGGGAGGTAAATGTGGCTGCACGTGAAGAACCTAAAATGGAATCTGTCCTTCTCTGTCTCCCCTAGGAGAGAGTCACTCAGGTTAAAACAAGGTAGGGTATCACAGGACCATGTACAATTCTTCCAGCTCCAGCTTCAACTCTCTTTCTTATTGCTCTCTTAGGACAGTATATTTAGATGGGAGTAAATGAAAGTAATGTTATTAGAGGATAAGATTAAAATCGATCCCATTTATAAAAAAGGAAGTAGATTGTGAACTGTAATACTTTTTTTTAGTGAAGAATCACCTTAAAACTTGGAACCTGGATACAAGATAATTCCTTAATTCTGCAAAAGTTTAGTGGCAAATTATATGCCAGGACTGTGCTAGTTACTAGGGATAAATAGTTGAATATATAGTATAAGATGCCTTGGAGTGTCAGATAGATTCATATAAATGGCTCATGCAGTATATAGACAGTGTGGTAAAAAGAGACTCCTGAGACGCCCAGAGAACAGACAATAAAGCCTCTTTGAATGGTAGATAAATGTGTTTGGACTTTTCACTCAGGGCTGTTGAAGTTTTTGAAGGTCAGTGGTCTCAGAGTTTCGGTGTTTTCAAGCCTTGCTAAGTACTTTGTTTCTAGCTGACGATTGACCACCATTACTGTTCGTCTATTGGCTCTGTCTGATTCAGCAATCCCACCACTGAGTGTTTATGCAAAGGAAAAGAAATCAATATATCAGAAAGATAACTGTACTTGTATATTTGTTGCAACACTTCACAGTAGCACAGATATAAAATCAACCTAAACGTCCATCAAAAAATGATTGGAGTAAGAAGATGTAGAAAATATACACAATGAAATACTATTCAGGCATAAAAAGACAATAGAATCATAACTTTTGCAGACACATGGATGGAACTAGAGGCCATTGTTAAGTGAAGCAAGCCAGACACAGAGTAAACATCACATTTTATCATTCATAAGTGGTTGCTAAAAGATGTGTAGGTATTGATGTAGAGAGTGGAATGATAATGGAGACTCATCAGAGTGAGGGGACGGAAGGGGGGAACAGTGAGAAATTACTTAATGGGTACAATGTGCATTATTCCGGTGATGGATACCTAAAAGCCCTGACTTCACCACTATGCCATCCATGCTTACAGCAAAATTGCACTTGGAACCCATAAATTTATACACAAAAAGTCTTAGACCTCTCTCTCTTCTCTTATAAGCCTCAGAGCTCAGTGATCCCCTTGGATCTCCTCAGCCTGCTGAGTTTGGGCTTTCCTACCTAAGGTGATTTTGGGCAGAGACAAGGAGTGTTTCAGGAAGATGTTCTCTGGCACACGCTTCTAAAGAAACATCAGAGGCTCTTCTACTGGCCCTAACTAGTCACTGCTTTAAGCCAGGAATAAAACATCTGTGGCTAAAATTTGAAAAACTGTGTTTCCCACCCACCCTTCAGACCTGACAGAAGAGCTTTTAGGATTTTAAGGGAACAGCTTTTTCCTGACCCAAAAGGGCACAGTAGTGCAAAGGCCAATGTCACGTAAGTACCTTTTCCCCATCTGTAAAATAACTTTCTGATACTATTCCCCCAGCCAGAATCAGTACAATGTTTTGACTGAGGTATTGGAAAAGGCTATGAGCTCATTATCATTTGAACATATAAGTAATGTAAAATTTAGGCAGAATTTTATTTGAAAGGATTATTTATGCAATTTTTAGTTAACTGATTTATGTTGCGGTTATTTCAAACAATAAAAATCAGGTCACTGTGTTGTAAGCTAGAAATATTTACAATAACACATGGTCTTGATTATCTCACATAATGAATTGAAGATTAAAGCAAAATAATTTATCTTAGGGAATTCTGTGACAGTTTCTCTTTCACTTTGCTTTAATAATAACTTCAAACTGTTGTACATATATAGAGAACTCCTGAATAAAGAGAATTTTTTTGACTACTGTGCTATGTTTCTGTAACTTTTTAAGATCTAGAGGAACATACATTTAGTCTCAGTTGGCCAACTAAATGTTATGGAGTCAGCTTCTGTGTTATCTGCTGAGTATTGAAGGAATGGTAGACACAAGGCTGCTGCCCTCGCAGAGTCTGCAGAGAAAACCTGATGGAGTGTGGCAGGGAACATACTGGGAGCATCCCAGGATGCCAAAAGCACACACAGTTGGAACACCTGCGTTAGAACAGGGGAGGGTCAGACAAGGAGAGGTGTCAGGAAAATCAAGGTAAGTTTAAAATGCAGGAATAGAAACACACTTGAGAAATCCATGGGGAATGAAAAGAGAATGGCTGAGCAGCAGCATATTTTCAAAAAGGAAATCAAGAAGGAGCAGCCAAAGGGGTTGATGGAGAATCAGGAGAAAGAAGGACAATGCAGCCAAGGGAAGGAAAGTGTTTCAACATTTCTGAGAAAAAATGGCATGCTCTGTCTTAACCTTGCTGTTTTATGAGTCATATAGCCACATTCCAGGTTCTAAGATCTCCAGCACTAAAGATGTTTCTTTTAGTTTGCTTAACCCGGAATTTGCCAGAATAATCTGGGCTCAGTGTGAGTGTGTGTGCGTGTGTGTGCCTATGTGTTCTACTAATATCTCACTGAGGCTAGTGCTGTATACAACATAATTTTTAAAACACTGGTTTTATCCATCTTTTTGTTCAGCTGCAGCAACACTTACAAAGGTCAACTTTGATCACTTGTCTTCGTTACTAAAGGAAACAAAACAAACTAATGAATAAAGCCCACCTGGCAGTGGCTCCTCACTACCTGTACGATGGAGCCCACATGGCTTGGCCTGGGTGCCCTGTGCTGACCCAGCCGTACTGTCTTCTGCCTGCTGTTTTGCCTCCCCTTTCCTCCTGGAGAAGGTAGAGATGCTCTGAGCTTTGGCCCGTCTGGAACATGTGTCCTTTCCCTCATGTGGTCCATGTTTTCCTGAGTCCACTTTAATCTCGTTTAAGGGTATAGAACTTTCCTTAAAGCTTTTGGTCAGGTCTCACTCTCTATGCTGTCTTTCTGCCACTTCTACAATGTACATACTTTACTGATACATTAATTATGCTATACGAGCCCGGGTTTTTACTTCTATATCATTTTGTATCATCATCTTTTTTTCTTAGAGCTTAGTTGACTTATTTATTCAGTCTTTCCACAATATAATTGTATGTCATATAATTTCATATTTATTTTAATTGGTGTTTTTATATCTTTTTTGTAAAAATGGAGGCTTTCTATATAGATCTTCATTAATGTTGAAAGAACAAGGTTTTAAGTATTGGTCTCAGCCAAAAGGAGTTCCCCGCATTACCAGGAGGGAAAGAAACACTTGCATTGTTGCATTAGATATTCTTACAGAGAAAGAGAACCATGTGTAATGGAAAATTGCTAACTTTGCCTCAGGGAGACTAGGTTGATTCACTGAGAAAGTTTGAATTGGTGTAGAAAGCATAGTTCTGAGTTTTCTAGAAGGACAAAAGTTAGAGTAGGGCATAAGAAGTAATGCCCATATCAAAAAATTAGAAATATCTCAAATTAACAACCTAACATCACAACTGAAAGAATTAGAAAAGCAAGAAGAACTCAACCACAAAGCTTATAGAAGACAAGAAATAACTAAAATCCGAGCTGAATTGAAAGAAATTGAGACATGAAAAGCTGTTCAAGAGATCACTTAATCAGGGTTTTTTGAAAAAATTAATAAGATAGATAGGGCACTAGCTATACTAATAAAGAAGAAGAGAGAAGATTCAAATAAACAAAATTAGAAATGATGAAGGGAGTGTTACCACTGACCCCAGGGAAATAAAAATAACAACCAGCAACTACTACGAGCACCTCTATACACACAAATTAGAAAACCAAAAGAGATTAATAAATTCCTGGACACATATACTCTCTCAAGACTGAACCAGGAAGAAATTCAGTCTCTGAGCAGACCAATTATGACCTCCAAAAATTGAATCCGTAATAAATAGCCTATCAACCCCCCAAAAAAGCCCTGGACCTGATAGATTAACAAATTTTAACAGATGTACAAACAAGAGCCAGTACCAGTCCTACTGATACTATTTCAAGAAATAGAGGAGGAGGGAGTCTTCCCCTACTTCTTCTACAAGGTCAGAATCATCCTGATACCAAAGCATGGCAGTAACACAACAAAAAAAGGAAACTTCAGGCCAGTATCCTTCATGAACATCCATTCACTAATCCACAACAAAATACTTGCAAACTGAATCTAGCAACACATCAAAAGGCTAATTCAACATAGTGAAGTAAGCTTCTTTCCTGGAATGGAAGGTTGGTCTATCATGGGCAAATCAATAAAATGTGATTCATAACATAAATAAAACTAAAGATAAGAACCACGTGGTTGTCTCAACAGATGCAGAAAAGGCTTTCAGTAAAATTCAACAAATCTTCATGTTAAAAATTCTCAATAAATGAGGTATCAAAGAAACATACCTCAAAATAATAAAGGCCACCTATGACAAATTCACAGCCAACATTATACTAAATGGGCAAAATCTGCCCTCTCTCACCACTCCTATTCAACATAGTATTGGAAGTCCTTCATGGAGGAATCAGACAAGAGAAAGAAATAAAGCGTATTTAAATAGAAAGAGAAGTCCAACTACCTCTGTTTGCAGACAACATAATTCTCTATCTGAACCCTATAGTTGTGACCCAAACACTCCTTAAGCTGATAAACAACTTCCACAAAGTTTCAGGACACAAAATCAATGTACGAAATTTGCTAGCATTCCTATACACCAACAAGAGCCAAACTAAGAGCCAAATCAGAGAGGCAATTTTATTCACAAATTCCATGAAAAGAATAAAGTACATACGAATACAGCTAACTAGGTTGGTGAAAAATCTCTACAATGAAAATTACAAAACACTGCTCAAAGAAGTCAGAGAAGACACAAATAAATGAAAAATCATTCTATGTTAATGGAGAGAAAGAATTAATATCATTTAAATGGTGTACTGCCCAAAGCTATTCCTATTAAACTACCAATGACATGCTTCACGGAAGTAGAAAAAAGCTGTTTAAAAATTCATATAGAACCAAGAAAGAACCTAAGTAGCCAAGGCAATCCTAAGCAAAAAGAACAAAGCTTGACGCATCACATTACCTGACTTCAAACTATACTACAGCACTATAGTAACCAAAACAGCATGGTACTAGTACAAAAACAGACACATACACCAGTGGAACAGAATAGAGGGGTTAGAAGTAAGACCACATACCTACAACTATCTAAGCTTTGATGAAGCTGGAAAAACAAGCAATGCGGAAAAGATTCCCTATTCAATAAATGGTGCTGTGATAACTGGCTAGCCATATGCAGATGATTGAAGTTGGACTTCTTTCTTATGCCATACACAAAAATCAACTTAAGATGGATTAAATACTTAAATGTAAAACCAAAAATTATAAAATCACTGGAAGACAACCTAGACAATACCATCCTGGACGTAGAATCAGGCAAAGATTTCATGATAAAGATACCAAAAACAACAAATACAACTATTGACAAGTGGGATCTAATTAAACTTAAAAGCTTGTGCTCAGCAAAAGAAATTATCAATAGAGTGAACAGACAACCTATAGAAAAAATATTTACAAACTATGTATCTGACAAAGATCTAATATTCAATATAAGGAACTTAAATTTACAAGAGAAAAACAGAAACAAAAAAAAACGCTATTAAAAAGTGGCCTAAGCCCTGACTTCTGAATGGCACTTCTGGACCCAGCCAGGGACTGAGGGATCTCACTGCCCTAAAGGAAAGAACACAGGCCTTGCTGGCTTTGCCACCTGCTAATTGTAGAGACCAAAGGCCTTGAGTGAACATAGGCAGTTGTCAGAAAGTGCATGCAGCAGGAATTGAGCAAGACCCGTGTTGTGCTAGCTTTAGGTCTGATCCAGGACAGTCATAGTGGTGGTGGCCACGGGTGCTTGTGTCTTTCTTCTCCCAGCTTTAGGTGGCTTAGAACAGAGAGAAAGACTCTGTATCTTTGAGAGAAAATGAGGGTAAGGAAAAAGATTCTCTGGCTAGTAACCCAGAAAATTCTCCTGGGTCTTGTTGAAGGCTGTCAAGGTGGTACTTCTCTGAGTCTGGAAGAATTACAGCATTATTGGGTATAAGGTGCCCCATAAAGCAGATATGGCTTAGATCACAACACCCAACTATTTCAAATATGTGAAAAGCCTTCCCATGAAAGACAGCTACAAATAAACCCAGACAGTGAAGAATACAATAAATACTCACTTATTCTCTAATTAAATTTTATTTTTTAAACCTCTCACATGGTGCTGCATGCCCAAGATTTTAATGTCCCAACACTGAAGGACATCTACTAGCATCAACACCATCCAGGAAAATATGACCTCACCAAGTGAACTAAATAAGGCACTGGGGACAAATCCTCGAGAAAAAGTGATATGTGACGTTTCAGACAGAGAATTCAAAATAGCTGTATTAAAAATAAACTGAAAGAAACTTAAGAAAACAAAGTAAAGAAATTCCAAATTTTATCAGCTAAACTCAACAAAGAGATTGAAATAGTTACAGCAAATTAAGCAGAAATTCTGAGCTGAAAAATGCAATTGGCATGCTGAAGAATGCATTAGAGCCATGTAATAGCAGAATGGATCAAGCAGAAGAAATAGTGAGCTTAAAGACAGGCTCTTTGAAAATACATAGAAGAGACAAAAGAAAAAGAATAAAAAGAACAAATCATGCCGACAGGATCTAGAAAATAGTCTCACAAAGACAGATCTAAGAGTTATTTGTTTTAAAGAAGATGTAGAGAAAGAGGCAGGGGAGGATCTAGAGAATAGCCTCACAAAGACAGGTCTAAGAGTTTCTGGTTTAAAAAAAGATGTAGAAAAAGAGGCAGGGGTAGAAAAATTTATTCAAAGGGATAATAACAGAACTTTCCAAACCTAGAGAAAGATATCCATATCCAACTACAAAAATGTTATAGAACATTAAGCAGATTTAACCCAAAAAAGACTACTTCAAAGCATTCCATAGATCTTCCAAAAGTCAAAGATAAAGAAGAGTTCTAAAGGAAGAAAGAGAAAAGAAACAAATAACATACTGGGGAGCTCCAACACGTCTGGCAGCAGACTTTACAGTGGAAACTCTACTTGTCAGGAGAGAGAAGCAATAAATATTTAAAGTACTAAAGGAAAAAAACTTTTACCTTAGAATAGAATATACAGTGAAAATGTTCTTCAAATAAAAAGAAGAAATACTGACTTTTTCAGACAAACAAAAGCTGAAGTATTTTGTGAATACCATACCTGTCCTAAAGGAATGCTAAAGGGAGTACTTCAATCAGGAAGAAAAGGACATTAATGAGCAATAAATGATCACCTAAAGGTAAAAAAAAATCCTCACTGCTAATAGAATACAAAACAAGACCGGATATTGTAACACTATAGCTGTGGGGTGTGCAAACTACTCTTATTCAAAGTAGGAATACTAAATAATATCCAATCAAAAGTAATAACTACAACAACATTTCAAGACATAGCATAATAAAATATAAATAGAAACAACAAAAAGTTAAAAAGTTAAGTGATGAGCACGACCCGTCCTGAGCCGGCAGATGTGGTGGAAGCTCGGGAGCTCGGGAGCTCGCGGAAGGACTAGAGCATGGGCGGAAGGGAGGCCGCCCCGAGAGCCGGAAGCCTGAGCGGGGGACGGAGGCCTCCTGCGACCCCAGCAACAGCAGGGCGGCGCCACATTGGTCCTGCGACAGGCCTGGCCGCCGGTGACGGCGGGACTCTCTGGGAGGCCGGCGGTGCTCGAGTGTAGAGGGAGACAGCTGCCCGGGGGCACGGACAAGCGGCTTTGGGGGTCCCGGATCCGAGACCCGCGGCTCCGGGGTGGCGGTGACGCCTGCAGTCGTGCGGGCGTGGCTGGACCGGGTTCTTGGGGCAGCGAGGCGCCGCTGCTGGCGTCTAGGCCACACCACCCTGAACGCGCTCGCTGGCCTCTGATCTGTTGAAGCTAAGCAGGGTCCGCCTGGTTAGTATTTGGATGGGATTCCGCCTGGTAATAGCGGGTACCATAGGCTTTTGGCATCTCGCTCCCTCCCTCTTTCCCTCTTTTGTCTCCGTGCTTCCCAACCACCCCCCGCCTCTGCTCCCCCTTGACAGCCCCCGCGCCCCAGCTGAAGCCCAGGACCTCCTCCTGAAGATCCGCCACTGCAGCACCGCCAGGCAGCAGCATCCCACTTCTTCCGACCCGCAGCAGCCCAACCAGGAGCCTGGCTACAAGCCGAGCGGGACGGGACGAACGCCGAGGGCGCAGGCGCGGGTTCTCTGAGGTCCCCGGTGTCTTCATGCTCCCCGGACTCCCAGGCTATTCTATTCATTCATCCAGCGACGCCGCAACCGTCCAAGCCAGCGGAAGGGGCGGTCAGGGGCAGCGGGTCCCACAGACCCCAGCCAAGACCTCTGCTCCAGAACCCATGGGCTGCTTTCCCCAGGGGAAGGACATTGTCTTCGCCAGCCACGAGGAAATCCGTCCCTGTGCACCCGGTTTCCCAATTCCACTGACTTCGTGTGAACTCCAGTCCTGAAGACAGGAGACAGACCCAGGCCTCGCCCCGTGGACAAGCTCAGCGCTTTGGCTCCCGCCAGACAAACGAGCACACTCTACAAATCTCGGGGCCCACCGCACCAAACAGACAGAAAGAAGCAAACAAAGGAAGGACCTTATGAAACGCACCCCCAAAGCAACCAACCAATTCAAGAAAAAAAAAAAAACACATCTCAGGGCTCCTTTTGTTTTCCCGGGTGGGGGGCCCTGACCCCCTGTTCTAGCCCAGCTCAAGCACCCTCCACCCCACCCCGGCCTGCTGAAGGGTGCCCTGTCTACCTGAGCAGAGCCTCCCTCTCCAAGGCTCTGTCGCTGTCGCTGTCGCTCCATAACACCCTCACCCTCACCCTTTCTCTACTTCCCCCTCCACCTCGCGCTCTACTGTGGCTCTCTCTCTTCCCCCCTCTCTGTCTCTCCTCCCCCTTCTCTGTCTCTCTCTCTATCGCTGTCTCTCTCTCTCCCTCTGGTTCTATTTCTCCATCCCTCTCTCCCTTGCCCTCCTTCTGTAGCAGGAGGAGCTGCAGACAAAACCCCTCAGACACCGAGTTGTAGAAGGAAGGGCTTTATTCAGCTGGGAGCATCGGCAGACTCACGTCTCCAAAAACCTAGCTCTCTGAGTGAGCAATTCCTGTCCTTCTTATGGGCTTACAACTCTAAGGAGGTCTGCGTGAGAGGGTCGTGATGGATTGAGGAAGCAGAGGGTACCTGACTGGGGGCTGCATGCACCGGTAATTAGATCAGAACAAAACACGACAGAGATTTTCACAGTGCTTTTCTATACAATATCTGTAATCTATAGATAACATAACCGAGTAGGTCAGGGGTCGATCTTTAACTACCAGGCCCAGGATGTGGCGCAGGGCTGTCTGCCTGTGGATTTCATTTTTGCCTTTTAGATTTTACTTCTTTCTTTGGAGGCAGAAATTGGGCATAAGACAATATGAGGGGTGGTCTCCCTTCAAGCTATCTGTGTCTGTGTCTTTGTGTGTCTGTGCCTGTGTGCCTGGTGTGGTGTGTGTGTCCGTGTGTGTGTGTGTGTGCACGCGTGCACCCGTGTGTATCCGTGTGTGTGTCAAGGTGGGTTTGCTCGTGGTAGTGGTGGGGTGTGTCTGGGTGTCCGTCAGCCCCTCTTTCCCGGGATGAGGCTGCCGGGGCTCTAGTGCTAGCGCGGGGCAAAGCAGAGCATTCCTACCCCGTTGGCCACGGCGTGTCCTCATCGGAACAAGCGACGATGGTGTGGGTGTTGTGAGAAAAAGCGCCCGCGTGGCTGGGCCGGCTGTTCGCCCCTGGGCAGCCCTGGTGGCTCTGGGTGTGTGGGGCAAGAGGGGGCCTTGCAGGAGGGGCGGCGAGGAATCCAAAATAATTTTTCCATGGCAAGGCGGAGGACCGGAGCGGACCCCAGGACCGTGGGCCCTAGGCCCTGACGCCTCGGAGCACACCCCGTCCTGAGCGGGCCCCAGGTGTTGGAAGCTCTGGAGCTCGAGAGCCGGGGGAAGGCCTGGAATGTCAGCGAGAGGGTAGCCGCCTGGAGAGTCCAGAGCCCTGACAGGGGATGGAGACCTCTGGCGCTTGGGCGGTCTCGTGCTTGGTCTGGCCGCCAGCGACAGCGGGACGCTCTGGGAGGTTGGCGGAAAGCTCAATGCGGCGACTGGTGGTGCTTGGGCGTAGGGGGGAGAGCAGCCCGGCCATGGGCAAGAGGCTCCGGGGTGCCTGATCCCAGCCTCGCGGCCCCGGGTTAGTGGTGACGCTTGGAATCAGGCGTGTGTAGCTGGACCGGGCTCTTGGGCCAGCCAGGCGCCACTGCCATTGTCTACGGCCATACCACCCGGAAAACGAGAGAGACACAAGCCGCGGCCCGTGGGCACGCTCAGCGCCACTGCTCCTGCCACAGAGAGGGGCGCACTCCACAACTTTCAGGGCCCACGGCACCAAAAGGACAGGGAGGAGCCAACAAAGGAATGACGCTACGCAACGTACCCCCAAAGCAACCAACCAATCAAAGTAAAAACACGTCTCAGGGCTCTGTTGGTTTTCCCGCATGGGCGGCCCTGTCCCCCTGTTCCAGCCCGGCCCAGGCACCCTCCACCCTACCCTGGCCAAAGGGGCCCCTGTCTACCAGATAGAGCCTCTCTCTCCAAGGTTCTGTTGCTCTTCCTCTCTAGCTCCCTCACCCTTTCCCTTTCTCTACTTCCCTCTCCACCTTGCTCTCTCTCTCTCTCAATCTCCCCGGTTCCTCTCTGTCTCTCTCTCGATCACTGTTTCTCTCTCCTTCCGTTTCTAACTCTCCATCCCTCTGTCCCTTTCTCTCCTTCAAGCTGTCTGTGTCTTTGTGTCTCTGTGTGTGTGCTTGTGTTCCCGCGCGTGCGCCCGTGTGTGTCTGTGTGTTTGGGAGTGGGTTTGCTAATGATTGTGGTGGGGTGTGTCTGGATGTCCATCAGTACCTTTGTCCCGGGATGAGGCTGCCAACTCTATTGCCAGCGCGTGGGTGTCACAGTTGCTGTGATAGTCTCACACACGCAGATGTGTGGATCTCGTTCATTTTCACGTAGACAACGAGAGTGAAACCACAGAGAAAAGAAATATCCCGTGCATCACGGCCAGATGATGGATTCCTGTTTCCTGCAAAATGGGGAGTCTCCAATATAGCCTGTTTGAAAACTGGAAAGGAGAGCACCGACACGATGCTGGTCTTCCACGCATTCCGGGAAGTTTCTGGGGCCCCACAGAGCTCGGGTAACAAACAGTCAACATGGTCAAGCTTTCGGGGGGCAGAAACTTGAGAAACAGGCACCTTTGCAGAGGGCAAAGAAATGTGGAATCCAGAATCACGCTTCAGTTGACCTGAGTGTGACTCCTGTGTGGTTGGGACTATCCGCCTTGCGCTGTGTTGCAGGGCTCAAAGTGGGGATATGTCATCTGTGAACCATGTGGATGAAAAACAGACAACCACCTGAGTCTCGGCTCATTGCTCTCTGGGGAATTCGCTCATTCCTTCGGAAATGGAATTGGTCTGAATTGTTCCGGGATGAAGTAACCCAGGCTGGCGATCCAGAGGGCCGCTGAGCACCCCGCGGCCAAAGGGGCTGTGGGCCCAGCACTTAGACTGCACTGGGCACCCAACATTTTCCCGGAGTGCTGGGTCCTGTTGGTTCTGGAGGCAGAAGACCGTTTTTCTCTCTGCCTTCCGTTCTCTGTTTCTTGCTCCTTTTGTCCCTTGGTCCATCCTTCCCTGTGTTCTTCCTTCCCTCCTCCAGTTTTTTCCTCCCTTTTTCCCTCCCTCCCTCTTTCTCTCCCTTCCGGGGTCCCTCCTTCCACCCATCATTTCCTAGCTCCATCCTTCCATCTCACTCTGTCTCCGCTCCTGTCCTCATCTCTGTCTGCCTTCCCTCTTGCCTGGAAAGGGCAGCACCCCGGTTTGCACGGGGTCTCGTGTCTACATTTAGTTGCAAGGCGCTCCATCGTGCTGGCAAGGAGGCTGGCGGGACAAGGGTTGGCAAGTTATGGTTAGCGAAGTGGCAGAGGAGTCGAGCCGCAGAAAGGAGAACTGGCCTGGCTTCTGCCCCGGCCCAGTGTTTCGCGGACTAAGGTCTCCGCCAACCCGACTGAAGAACGCGGGGGAAAAAGGGATGAGAGCTCCGCCTGGGCTAGTTAGAAAACCTAGGCTGCTGCCTGGAAACCCGCGCATGCGCAGTAGACAGCCCACCTCACAGTACCTGGACCGGCCCTGGGATCCCCGGGATGCTCAGCAGTTCTTTCTTGTCATTCCTGACAGCTTTCCTCTGTGTGGAGTCTCTCCTTGGACCTGGAACTCAGGGATCTTAGGCAGGTCAGCTGGAAGGGAAGACACGACTCTCCACACCAAGCCTGAGGTTCACCGCGAAAGAGAGGCCGCCACTCTGCCCCCACCCCGCCCAAACCCCGCCCCAACCTGCTCCTCCAGCAGAGCCCTGTGTTCTTCCTGGCTGAGTAGTGGTTCCAGCAAAGCGGGCTCTTCCAAGTCCTTCAGCTCCCCCAGTGGCGCCGGATCTAGGAAAGGTTGTGCCTTTTGCTGAAACTCTGGGGTTGACAGGAGCTCATCTAACAGGCTGGAGGTTAGTGCAGATGAGCACACCGGCTCCTGGAGCTGTTGTGAGGTGCCTGGATGGCTGGCATCTGTGCTTGACCCGGAGGCCTCCGGGGTCGAGAGCTCCGGAGATGGAGGTGCCTCGTCTTCGGGTTCCCATGCCGCCCTGGCGACCTGGGGCTCCAGTCCCCCCACGGACTCCGGTGGGACGTGGGTGGCAGAAGCACACCTTGCCCCTGTGACTCAGCTTGAGGGAACCTAAGCTATCCCACTGAGCACGCGCCCAGCAGGCCGTCACGCTGCGGGTTCTGGTCTTCGTGTCATTTGTTGGGGTGTGGAGGCCACCAGGGAGTCTGAGGATGGAAGAGCCCCAGTTCCGGAGGAGCCAGGGCAGCAAACACAAAGCCCTGCATGCCCAGGCAGGTTGGAAGAGTCCTTCTGCCTGCGCAGCCTGGCTGGGCTGGAGCAGGGGGATGTCCCTTGCTGCCTGGCTCACGAAAGCCCCCTGTGGGAGAGCCACAGGGAAGCAGGGCATGTGGGGTGTGCTAAGCGCCGTTCCCCACGCCCCAGTGTGAGTGAACTCGATAGAGGAGGCAGGAGGGTGACAAACACCGGGGTTGCTTATTAGTAACCACAGTGGCCTCAAAGAACTCAAATGAAAGGAAGACTTGCACATCTCTCTCTTTAAGTCCAGAGGTAGAAATGATTAAGCTTAGTGAAAATGTAGAATTTTCATAGCTAGAGAGAAGTCAATGCTTGGCTTCAAAACTTCAAAGGATGGGCTGACTCTCTTTGAGGACCACTGCAGCTGGTGACTTTAAGTTACAGCCAGTGCTCATTGACCACTCTGAAAATCTCAGGGCCCTTAAGAATTATGCAAAATCTATTCTTTCTGTGCTCTAGAAGTGGAACATCACTGTCTGGGTGACAGCACATCTGTTAATAGCATGGTTTACTGAATATTTTAATCCCATTATTGAGACCTACTGCTCAGAAAAAAATAAAAAAGATTCCTTTAAAAAGATTGTTGCTTGGCCAGGCGTAGAGGCTCACACTGGTAATCCCTGAATTTTGGGAGGCCAAGGATCACCTGAGGTCAGGAGTTCAAGACCAGCCTGGCCAAAATGATGAAACCCCATCTCTAATAAAAATACAAAAAAATTAGCCGGGCATGGTGGTAGTACCTGTCATTTCAGCTACTTGGGAGACTGAGGCAGAAGAATGGCTTGAACCTTGGTGGCGGAGTTTGAAGTGAGCTGAGACTGCACCACTGCACTCCAGCCTGGGCAACAAGAGCAAAACTACATAAAAAAAAAAAAGAAAGAAAAAATAAAAGAAAAGGAAAAAGGAAAAAAAAGATTGCTGCTTATTGACAATTCACCTAGCTACCCAGAAGCTTAGATGGAGATGTACTTGGAAATTAATGTTATTTTCATGGCTGCTAATACAATATTTACCTTCAGCCTGTGGAC